>NC_088884.1:116856873-117166373 GCF_037157495.1 Lathamus discolor
CTTCTCAGCTGCCCCCATAGCATGGGAGATACCTTTGCTGTTTTGCTGGCCTGTCTTGAGCAGTCCTGCTCACTGTCCACAGTGAGCTTTGCCCAGGGTCCAAGACTGCCTGTAGGACCCAGGTGGCCACCGTCACTACAGTAACCTGAGCTCCCTGCGCAGCCCTCAAATCCCCACTGCCACTCTCATCCGCTCGTGGAGGAAGGAAGCAGTGGCATGTCTTCGCCCTGGTCCAAGCTGGCTAGCTCTCCCAAAGGCACCAGTGAGCTCCCCGTCTCCAGAATGGGCCCTTCTCAAAAGCAGAATAATACTTGTTTGTTTATATGGACTTTATAAGGACTTTAGTAAAAATTGCTCTGCTTTCTTGCACAGAAAAGCATTAGTCACCTCACATAACACTCCACTACCTCCTACACTATTATAAAATCGAATTTGCTCAACAACAGCAGTGCAGAGCTGAAATCTTGCTTTGCATTCCAGTCCTGCCACCCATAACAGGTAAGTCTTGTGGGCCTTCTCTTTATGTACAAAAATCTGATTATTTAAGAGAACAGGTCCCCATTACCGGCATCTTTGCTCTCCATTGGCTATGCTCCCAGTGCGAACATATTCCAGTCAAAGCTGGATGATTATGCGTTCTTGACCAGACCAGATCATTGTCACCTACAGATTAACTGAAAGCTCTTTCATTCAGATAGTTTTTCTCTAGCTAGGCACATGAGGAAAAAGGAAGGTTGCTCTGACTAATAACAGTCTGTCACTTACTGTTAATCACTTGTCTTGCTTACAGTTCAATAATTTATTGGAATGAGCAAGTCCTGTGCCAAGAGGCCAGGTCCTGCCCTTTCTTCAACCCAGTTTATTTCCAACCTGTATGCAAACAAGCAGAGCCAAATCAAAACAATAATCTCACATACAAATAGGTGTGATGGCAAACGAGAAGTGGGACTGGAAACATGACTCCTTCCAAACTTCTTCTGGAAACTTGAGATCACACCAAATTCAAAAAGAGATTAAGCCAGAGAAGCACCAATCAGCAAAATGGAAGTTCATGAGATCTGGATCCGTCACTGACAAGCAGTTTGATTAAGTCACAGTTCTATGTTGTACTTTTTGGTTTTACTTACTTTGCACTAGGAACTTTTCAAACTTCTTTTTTTTTTTTTTTCCTAAAGTGAAGAATAATAATTGACTTGTTAAAGAAAAGAACTAAGGAAGTTCACACCTCCTGGGTGGTTTATGACCTTGAGAAAGCTACAAACAACTCCATGCCTGCACGACAAAATATGGCAGCCCTGCCAATCTGTACTCTCTATATATATAGACATATATACACACCCATTGTTGCAATGCCCCCCCCCTTTTTTTTTAGATACTCTTTTAAGAATTTCACACATGTAATAAAGATTGACAAGCATACAATCCATTCTGTAGGACATCTGCTACACAGGTGTATTTTCCATTACTTCTCAGAACAATTCTTTTTTTTTCTGAAAAAAGATTGTTTTGGTTTATCAAATTCTACTCTGGGTTATCAAGTCTTCTCAGTTCAAATTATAATGGATGGTATCGATCCATGATCCTTATGGAAGCCATATTCCACTTCTGTGGAAAAAAAAGCACAGGTCTTTTACAAAACTGTTGATGCTGGCTCAAATACCATGAATCATCTGTTTAATAGAGCTCAGCAAGCAGAGAATCACACAGCTCTGACCAACACAAAATGTGGCTAAATCTGTTAAGTGAACAAAGTTCAAAGAAATTACTTCAAGACAGATAATTCTATCCCATTAATTATTAAAATAAAATTTGCCAAGTGTATGGTATGAGATATTTTGATGTGCTTCAGGGATGCAAGAGATCTCTCCTTAAAGTAACGTATATTCACTTTTCCTGGCTAACTGTTGATCATTTGCAATTCAATAAATACAGACCTCTTACAGTCCCCTGATAAGAATAGCAAGTTAAACCAAGTGGGACTACAGGGCTTTAACCACAATAGCATACAAATGACAAATCAGGAATTACAGAATTGTTAGGGTTGGAAGGGACCTCTGGAGATCATCCAGTCCAACCCTCTGACAAGGCAGGGCCACCTAGAGCAGGTTACACAGGATGTCCAAGTCGGTTTTGAATGTCTCCAGAGGGGGAGACTCCACAACCTCTCTGAGCAGCCTGTTCCAGTTCTCTGCCACCCTCAACTTATGACTACCATCTGCTGAGCATCATGTTGGCCAATATGACTTGGCGATACATCTTTTCTCCTACTGACTATACTCCGCCCATCTAAATATGTCTATTCTCAGCTTGTAGGCCTCATCTTATAATGCTCCCATTTGGCATATAAATAACAGTTGATATGCCAAAAAAAAAAAAATTTGTAAGAAGTTATGCAAATACATTAATGCTGTATCCTTCTTCAGATAAGGATTGTAATAGTTAACAATATGGACTTTTAGATTGAATTTTAATGTCAGTAGGCATCCCGAGTTGACTCTTCATAGCGAGATGACAGTTGTCATGCAAACAATATTATCCTTAAAATTATATTATTTTGTTAGTGTTGTAACATTGTCTTATTCCTATGTAACTGACTCAGGTTCATACCTTTTAAAATCTCTGTTGTAGTAATTTTACCTATCAGACTTTTATTCAGTGCTTTTACATAGTTTTACAACTACAGCTGCAGCTCAAATAAGTGTATTTTCTATAAGGTATTTCTTGAGTATGTTGCATTACTGTTGTTTTGTTCTACCACCATAATACCTGCAAATTCTGATTTCCATGCCAAATGATTTTAATATCAGAAATTTCTATTACAATTTATTCAGTGCACTGAGCATGTTCCTCTGATGAACAACAGTGTAACAAGTGGAGATCAACCTACTCTGCAACAGACTTCTAATAACACCCCTAGGGACAAGGCTGCCAAAAGAATCACAGCAGGAAATAGAATCAGCTCCCTGTAAATATCCCAACAAGCCCCCATATTCTTACTTTTAAAAAATCCATTGCCTAAAGGACTGGGAAAAAGTTTGAGTCAATCTACAAGAAGCTAGTACGACACTTTGTAAGATGCTCGTATTTTTCAAGACATCTTTTTGCAGTGGCACAAAACGAATCTTCCCCTCTGGCCACATTAGCAGCGTTTCTCGCTACATACTATACAAGCATTTTTATTAAAAAAAAAAAAAAAATTAGCATCAACTGTCACATTACAGACTGTATTTGAACCCTATTTTAGGAAAAATATTTATAAAGGGAAGATTTTCTGGTGTTAGCCATGCAACATTTTGTGCAATAATTCTGTTTTCCAAGAGTTGATATAACAGAAACAAGACCAAGTCAAGAGGACAAAATGATGAACATGCTGTTATTTAAGACAAGGGGGTGGAGGGTGGGAAGACACAACAACAACAGAAAAAACAGATGGAAAGAGCCACCTGGTAAACTGAACTTATGCAGGGCAAAGAAAGGTGGCTTCTGTTGATTTAACTTAACAATTGGCTAATTTCAGTAAACAACTTGTTTGGCATTTTGGTTATGCTGCCAAATGCCTGGGTTTCTAATGCTCCATAGTCACAGCATGACTGAGGGCTGTTGGTTTTTCTCCCCCACCCCTGTAACACCCTCATACCAAGGAATCAAGATGTTACTTGATTCATTTACAGATCATGTAGTTCCTTAAGCCAAAGGGTTCATAGGCAACTTCCTTTAACCATTCTTAAGCCTAAAGTGCTATAGCTGAAAGACAGCGCAGCACAGATGGTGTATACTGCATACCTGCAGGGATATCTTTTCAGCTGAACCCTGTTACAAATTTCCCTGGCAGCACTCTAATTTTTCTACTGTAGAAAAGTCAGGATAAAAGTATCCTTTCTACCTTTATCTGACTTCAGATTCAGTTAATGCAGGTACAAAGGAGAACATTAACCATGTCGATCAGGATGGTCACTGGTCCAAACTACAGGTAACGGGGGTTTCATAGTGCACATACTATGTTTTGTAAGGGACCAGGAGAGAAGAGGCATGGTCCACTGGTATTATCCATCCAACTGTCCATCCATTTGCCCATCTTGAATTGGACACCTTCCACAAAAACTGCCCGGAAAGACTGGAACTGCAGGGCTCAGACTTTCTTTGGCACTTGCCTAGTGAAATACGAAGCCCCAGATAAGAAGCCCCAAACCTGTGGCCAGCAAGAAGCTACAGAATCACCATTATCAAGCTCCTCAAACACAAAGCAGGCACTTCATTTGCTTCTGACCTTTTACTTCACTTAGTTCAAATTACTTTTTCTTGACTACTTATTCCTCTAACATTAGGCTTGCACTGACATTAAATGCCACCTTTGGTTGCAGTCATATCTTTCTTACCTTTTTCCTGACATATTACCTAAAGCCAGAGGTATACAAGCACCTGGCAAAGCAATCAGCTGCATTCCAGTTCACAACATCATGTTATATTTTTCACCCTGCCAATATAGCTGGAATAGATGAAGCTCAAATAGCAACCTCCTAGATATATCACAAAAGAACATTTGATGTACTTTAAATCATAATCATGAACCAATATAACTTTATCTTTTCCCTGGTGACGCACACACTTAGATTCAGTTAGTTTTGTCTTTTTATGCACTTCTGGGAATATTCTTTCAAGCTAAATGCATCATGAAGCTTTTCTGCACTGCTGCTTGGAATGATTCATGGAGGTGCGCAATACATTCCTATGAACAGGTGAGCAATTATTATTTCCACAAATCACAAGAAAGCTTACAAAAATATTAGAGAAGTGATTGAATGCCAATGGACACTTATACCTCAGCTGCTTGTGGCAGAAGGGTGACTAAATGTTTTTAAAGTAAATAACAGCCACTTATATTTCTGCACTTAAAGCCCTTGGTGTACAGACCTCCAAGGGGGAAATGTCCTGGGTTCAGCAGTAGCAGTCATTTTTTCCTTCTTAGTAGCTGGTGCAGTGCTGTGGTTTTTGACTTTCAGCCTGGGAACAGCGCTGATAACACCAAAGTTTTTAGTTGTTGTTCGGTAATGTTTACTCTGATCAAGGAGTTTCTCAGTCTCAGGCTCTGTCAGTGAGGAGGGGCACAAGAAGCCAGGAGGAAGCAGAGACAGGACCTCTGACCCAAACTAGCCAAAGAGGTATTCCATACCACAGCACATCATGCCCACTATATAAACTGGGAGCAGTTACCCGGAAGGGCTAGATCACTGCTCGGGTCGGGCTGGGTATCAGTCGGCGGGTGGTGAACAGCTGTAATCTCTTCCCTTGTTATTTCCCTTATCATTATTATCATTGGTGGTAGCAGTACTGGTTTGTGTTATACCTTAGTTACTGGACTGTTCTTATCTCAACCCGTGGGAGTTACATTCTTTTGATTCTCCTCCCCATCCCTCTGGGAGCAGGGGGAGGAAGGGTAGGGGGGAGCGAGCAAGCGGCTGTGTGGTTCTGGGTTGCTGGCTGGGCTTAAACCACAACAAGGAACAAGGTACAACAGTAAAAATCCCTAAAGAACTCATTTCCATGACATGAGAAAGACTCTGTAGATAGAAAATAATAAAAAAGAACTGTACAAAAAAAAAAGATACAAGTCTGTATTTTCCATTAAATAATATGATGCAAACTAATTACTTCTCTGTTTAATGCTGTATTGAATTGAATATTATCTTATAATAAATATTCCTCAGATACCACTTCTTTATCTGAAGGGAAATTATAATTTCCTACATGTGACTGTAAATGGAGAGATGTGTTTGCAGAGCAGGCTTAGCTCCCCGGTTTGGGTAGTAAAGGAGTTGCAGAATTCTTGTTTTGAGTGTAAAGATTAGCCCTTTAAGAAAGAGACAAGTTGGTAAAATTAAGAGCTAGAAACTGAAATCAGGAAATGCAGCATCAGTTCCCCAGTCTGAAACCAGGACAGTGTGCAGTATCACCAACACAGCGGAAGTACCTCAAGCCTCTTTCTGTGAGAGGAAGATAACAATGCCTCTTCATCCTATAGAAGTATCATACGGATTAGTGTTTGCAAGACCCTCATCACTTCAAGAATTAATTTTTATGATGCTCAGTCCTCTCATGTTTGCACGCTGAAGATATCTAGGTGATATGAGTAGCACTTATATGATTGCACTGCTCGTAAAAAAACCTACAAAAGACAGCTTTGTAACATTTGCTGTATTTTTCCCTACTAATTTCATATACTCTAAGGACGTATTCGTGTCCAAGTAGTGCACACTGCTTTATAAAATACATGAAACCCAATAATAATGTTGGTTTAATCTATGGACAGATAATTCTGGGTTTTGTTTTCGGGTTTCTTTGTCATGATAAGGAATAATCATTTTGCTTTTAAATTTACATTCATCCTCATGCATCATTGAAAATAATTATGGAAATCAGTTGAAGAGTAATGGAATCAACCATTCTGTGACTGTAAGGACAGAGAGGATAAAGATGTCCAAAAGATGATACTGAAGCAAAAGGCTTAAAGAATTAATAACCTAAAGGCCTGTATATATTACTCATTCAAAGTGTTTATAAGCATGGCAATAAACATCAAATGCACAAACTTGCTATTGAAGGAGTACCCTCAAGAATATAGCGGAGCATGACACAAAATAATGAAGATAGCAGGAAGCCGCAAGTACCATTCTGGTCATTTCTAATTATGACAAATACCTTAGCATCACAACTGATGACTTTGCCGCTGAAAATTAGCACTGGCCAAAAAACACGGCATATGATCTACATGTTTCATAGCTGTGCTGAGCATGAGAATGTCCTGAAACATTTGATGCTTTCGTGGCACAGGAACCCAAATTTAACTCTACTATTGGTATGAGAACTCGCATTAAGTGGTCAGGTTTGACAAACTCTAAGCACACTATGCACAAAGCAGCAAACACACATCCAGGACTGCTTGCAGAAAGATGATCTATTCAGCCTCCAAGCACAGGAACACTTCTGTCAAAAAGGTTTAAAATTTTATCAAGGAAAACTGACCTACAGTAATTCAAACAACCACTCAGAAACAATAAATCAATGTTACATTCCTAGTTCCCCTCTCAAACAGTATCCCAATTTCATCTTACTTAACAGCTGCAACACCAGGATGAAAACAATATTTAACGTCTTTAAAATTTTCCTCTCTTAGTAATAAAAAAATTGTTAAAAAATAATAAAAATCTTTTTTCTGTGTGTGAAATTCCTAAATCATTAACATTGGCATGTCAAATTGACTATTTAAAACATTCACTGTCACCAGTTTTCTTCCCGGTTTTCTTGCATCTATTTTTATAAGATACATAATTATACCCTGCAGATTTTCAGTTACTGCATTTTTCCTAAGCACTTTAAATTTGATGCAGACAGCAGCCTGTGAAAGAAGCTATGTAACTTAGTGAGAGGTAAAGAAAAAACTTTAGCAATAGTATTTGTTTGATGCTACCTGCATAAAACTTGATATTGAACTGGCCTTGCAAACAACTCTGTGCTCCTCAGATCCAATCTTCCCTTTGTTCAGTTTTAGATAAGCTGGGTTTTTTCCTGAACTTTACTGTGCTATTCATTGAAATAAACTATTTAAGCATTTATTAGAAGCACCAGAAACAAACATTTGCTCAGTACAGTCATGTGGAGCATTGTATGCTTCTCTCTTTCACTTAAGCATGAAACTTCATTGTGTTTTGAAGGATCAAACCACAGGGAGGAGGAGAAAAAAAGAAAGTCAATCATGCTTGTTCATTTCTTCCTTAGTTACTGATGACATCCAGAAATGTAACAACAACAGCAAACGGTAATGTTGATTCCAAGCAACAGAAATAATCGGACACCAGAACAGAACCATTAGTGGATAAGAAGCCTGTTCTAAGGTAACTTTAATCAAATTAGGTTTGTGGCTATACAATACTGCTAAGAATAAATACTACAAAAGCAAAGAACTGGCTGGGAGGACAAGAAGGTCCCTTGTCATTCCTAATTCCAAAAAAAGGGCAACCATGCTGCTGAGTGCAATGAACTTTAGTATGCCATGTCTACTCAGTATTAATGGAAAAGGACTTCTCCTAACCCTTCTCAAATCCTCAGTTCTATACTTAAGGATATATATCCATGCATTGTTCCTATATCCTGATCTACGATGCCCTTGTTAAACTAAATCCCCTCAAAACCTGCAACTATCTGGACATAAGTGTTCATTATTCTCTGCTCTTACCAAGATCAGAAAGTGTTAGGAATTCACTACAAAGCCAGACCCCAAGAAGTTTTTTTTTGTTTGCGGGGGTTTTTTTTTTTGGGTGGTTGTTTTTGCTTTTTTTCCAAAGGAAAGCTGCCTTTTATGAGAAAAATATCAAGATTTACAGTTATGTATCTGTAAATGGATCATGGAATCAGATGTGCCCATGATCTGTCATGTACCTAAAAAGAACTTTTTTCCTCTATGCCCTTATTCACCTTAATCTAATCTTTCAGAGCTCCCATTTATAATGCTAAAACCTACAAGACTACCCATAGCTGTGTACATTTAAAACACTTAGAAAACTGTATCCAAATTATAATTGTGTTATTCCTTCTCATCTATAGATGAGAAGCATTCACCCTTGCTTGAAGATATCGAATCTAAGAAAAAAAGTTATTTATAACTAAATCATATCCACATCTGTTTCTTTAAGGAGTGTTTATAGATGTATATTACCTAAAAAACTCTTTTTTTTTTTTTTTTTTTTAATTATCTCAGTTTCCTGTACACTACTTAAAGCAGGAATGGTATTTTCTTATACATGGTCCCCGTGACAACAGTACAACACACCCACAGCCAACATTTTAAAAAGAAATAAAGCTGACTCTACCAGTTATCTCCATCCCCAGTGCCTTTCAGGCCTCTTATTAATCTCTGATAAATGAAGAAGCCTAAATAAAAAGATTTCTCATTCTACACATGCAATGAGACACAGCTTTCCCAGACTACTATTAAAAGCTAGATCATTCAGCCACATTTAAGAACCCTTCAGCAAACAAAGATGTTCTTTTACTTGTAGTGCTTTATATATATATGTTTGTGTGAAAGAGGCAAAATACAAGTTGATGATTCCTGAACAAATGATAAGGCATGGAAAAGGTCATGTTAAACACACAAATATATTTCATCATTTATTTCATTACCAATCAGTGTACTGAACTGTACTGGAAGCAAGGAAAGAGCAGAGAGTAAATGTAATGCACATAGTAAGACTTAAAATCAGAGTACATCACACCTTTCAGAAGCAAGAAACCTACCCCAATAATACCAAAACCATTTTATACTTCTAGTATTTAAATGCAGGGAAAGGTTTTTGCTTGTTTGGTTGGGTTTTGTTTGGTCTTTTTTTCAACACAGAACTAGCTTTAACTTTAAGCAGCCATACAAAGTTTGGTGGGAAGAGAAACAGCATTTAGAAAATTCCAACCAAACATTAGAAGACACCTAATCCAATTGTATCACACAAAGCTTCCCAGACAAGATGGTTTCCTCAGCAAAATTAAGTAACCCAATATAAACATGTTGCTTAAAAGGGAGATCATAACTTACCAGGAGACACAGCACAATCAAGGGACAAACTCAAAGGGAAAAATAAGAAATTAAAAAAACAAACAAGGAAAAAAAAATCCCACAAAACCAAAATAGAAATACAAAAAAAAAAATAAACCAACCTCCAGCAAAGCCATACCCACCATCTTTCAGTGTTTTGTCTGCTCTACTAAAGACACAGCTGAAGGAAATGCAGGATATACATGGGTTTCTTAAGTAGTGTAAGGTGTCTGTGTTTTCATAATTAAAGCTTGCCTTAAATTTCAGGTGATAAAAATTAACAGAACACATTTCCGACTCACCTGGATGGCTGTCTAAATTGCTCACCAAAATATCCATCTTTCTAATATCTAGGAGTGCATTATAAAAATACATTATTTTTAATGTTGTACTTCTGAGATGTTCAACTCAAGAATTCCAAAATGCCAAACCCTGTATTTCCTACAATAAGAGATTATGTTTGAAAACATGTGGCTGGGTCATTAACATTACTTATTTAGACTCTGGGAAAGTTGTTGTACCTGTTTTAATAGAAGAGTACAAAAAATGTTAAGTTTCTATGCAAGTGTCTTTCAGAGGTTTCCTGGGTTAAAAAATGCAGTCACTGGCCAGAAAAAGAGAGAGAGAGAGAGACAGACCACCTGCTACTGTGAGAATATTGGTCTGAGATGTAGAAAACCCATTTTCTAGTCCCCGGTTTGTTTAATTTATACTAGGAAGAAAACATCTATTGTTCTAAGACATACTGGAACTGAATCATTATTCTTCAATAAATTCTTGCATTGCAAACAGTTCTACATTTTAATTATATTACATGAAATTTGCAAAAAAAGGCTCAGATTTTATCCCATTTACAACAGCACAACCACAGAAAATACTGTTGGGTTGGAATGGTCAATACACATTTACATTTTCACCTCTAAAACAACTGATGGGGTTAAACAGGTCAGTACAGATTTATATTTTCACTTTTGAAGTAATCAATGCCTGTGACATAATCCATGTCATCCATGACCTAAAGACAGCCAGTGGGCACTGTGCCATTGATTAATCAGAATTTCACTCCCAATCCCTTTGCATAAATCTGCTTACTGAAAGAATTTTCGTAATATTTTCCAAATGCCAATGTCCTCCCTCAGACTTACTTATGCCTATAGGTCTCTAGCCAAGGGAACTTAGGAGTTAATGTCTGTATTGAGATGATTAGGATGAAGAACTCTAAGTGCTTTTACTTGGGATTTCAAGGTCCTCCCATGGAGATTCAAGAAAATCTATTTTCACAGTTTTGGTGATAGTATGCTTTCAGAAACCTGTAATGCTACAGGTATGACTTTTTAGATATAGAGTACTCATCAGGGAAAAATTACCCTGTAGGTATGTATCAGAATTCATTGTGTTATTATGTGTCTGCCTGAAGGAAGAAACCTGAATGAACCTAGTATTTGTCCCTGTAGTACTGATTAATTCTTCAGTTATTCTGGAAACCTCATTAAAGGAAAAACAGTAATGATGATCCTTTTGCATGCATTTGTTGATGCATCATTTATATTTCTGGAGACTTTATTAGACAATCATTTTTCTGTATTCAGCTCACTGAGAAAATAACAGAATTTATAACATTAAAAGCATCAAATTTGAAATACTGAACTAATCCTCACACTGTGAACGAAGTTTCAACTGATTAACGAAAACATTCCAAAAGAAACGAGAATGCATGTTCACAAAATCTGCAAAAGAAAGGCAGCTATGATCAACGCATAGAGGCAGAAAGAAAGCAGACAAAACTGTCTGGTTTTAACACTTAATTACACTGTCCTGGTCTTCACTCTGTCTTAGGAGATTGCTTATTTAATCTATTTGTTTCTTTTTGCTCACCCAATTTCCCCTAGGATAGCTAAACCAACTACTTTTATTTAAGGAAGTCTAATAACCTGGAGTGGCTATCCAGTAACATTACCTGAATTATTAATTAATATACAATATTCCTAAAATTGCATAGCAGTATTTTTAGATTATACAGTAGCTCCATTGTCTTCTGTACCTCCTCCTTTTAAAACCCATAGGAAGAGGTTGATATTTCTGGTTCCAAGTTGTACAGGACATCTTTTTCAGTGGACACACACAAGGTACAAGAAGATGTGTTCAAATTTGGCCATAAACATGGTGTATTTTCAATGAGAGCAAGAAATCAGCATCAATGGCAGACACGGAGAGCATACTGGGAGAGAGACCACCAGTTTCCCAGACCCAGTTACAGGCCAGGATAAACTAAGAACTGAAGAATTACTAGATCAGGTGAAAGCTGGGCAAGTATATATACTTTTTTAAAACTTTTCTTATGTTAAGCTCTATTTTGACAGTGTATTTTTGTCACTCCATTTCATATCAGTCAAACCTTAGACAGAACTTCACAGCCACATCCACACCCCGCTGGATAGGCTGATGCAAATGTTACTCATGAAACAGGTGATGTGGTTCTACTCAGACTTGCTGGCAGAGCCCTGTTCCTTAGGAAAAGCGTGCATAGAGCTACTCAGAAAAAGGAAATAAAGTGAACAGATGCATCAATGCTTCTTGCAACAGGACCCAACTTCTCACTCCTACTGTCAGAATAGATTCAGTGTTTTTCTAGATCTCATACTATGATGACAAAGACTGCAAACAAGGCAGATATTTAAGTCTTTTCTCAGAAATCACAAAATTGAAGGCTTTCATCAAAGATAGAAAGCCCCTTTGATGATGTGACTTTGACAGTCTGTGCTAAACCAGTAAGACATAACAAGTCATAGAGAAAGTGAATACTGATACAGGAAATAAAAGTAGAGTAGGAGGAATAGATAAAACCACTGAAGAACGATGAGAGACTGGTTTAAAATAAACTGGAGATTGGGGCAGCAGATTAGGAGAGATGGGGTTGAGTGAATCATACTTCTATATCTCTATTTCCTTTAGTAGAAATACCAAAAATACTTCTATAACAAACAAAGTCCAAAAACTTCAGAGGCTTCAGAGCTTACATACTGCTTAGTGGAAGCAGAAATTCAGGTGGAGAGTGGAATGAGAGGGACAAGATCTAACAAGGCCTCCCGCCCATGAAAGAGGATCACTGAACACTAACCTGTACCTGCCCACTGGTCATAACATCTAAGTGATAATTTTTGAGTTTGTTTTGAAACCAAAAAGAAACACTACATTATAATAATCTTATTCAAAGAAGTGCCAGCAACTACTGAAAATATTTGAAATAGTGCATTTAGGTAGAGAGGGTAAATAGGCTGAATACATGTCAACTAGCATAAGAGACTTTCTGAAGTATAGGCTCAGTTTGTTGTAATGATTGCTAAATTTGGACAGGCCTAATTCTTCAGCTAGATTATATAAAGTCACATTCTCAAAGACAGATCTCTTTTACTAACCAGTGAACCCTCCTGTGACTGTCATATTGTTTATTCTAAACATCTGCAGTAAAAATATTAATCTGATTATTGATCAGATGGAAAATTTCTCTCGTTAAAGTTGTATGCACAAATGTCATGAGCTGCCAGAGCACCATACCATTAATGATTGCAAAGATCTGAGTTTGTAGAGCCTGAAGAGCTACAAGGATGAATGGCAGAACTATCAGTATAGACCTAAGTTAATAGAGCTCTGTATCTTATTAGACCTACAGCAGTGGTAACACTGCTAAGGACTGTTAGCTTCTGCAACTTGTGGTGGCACTTCCATTTCTTTCTGAGGGAACTGGCATCAAGAGTATTAATTACAGAAGTCAAAACACAAATGAAAGAAATTCTCAGCTCCCTCAAACTAGAAATGAAAGAATGTAAGTTTTTTTTATTATATTTAATACCAATTAGTAAAGCATGGTTGAGATTAATAACAGAATTGAAATGCAATTAAACACTGCTATAATAAATTACTATTATAGTTACTACTTACAACTTGGTTGTGGTTAATAACCAGTGAGACTGGTGCTCATTATAACAGATTATGAATAATTATTTGTTGTGGTTCAAGCCCAGCCAGTAACCCAGAACCATGCAGCCACACACTCACTCCCCACTGTTATTCCTTCCCCCACTCCCAGAGGGATGGGGAGGAGAATGGAAAGAATGGAACTTCCACGGGATGAGATAAGAGCAGTCCAGTAACTAAGGTATAACACAAACCACTGCTGCTGCCACCAATAATAATAATGATAAGGGAAATTAACAAGGGAAGAGAATACAACCGCTCATCACCTACTGACCGATACCCAGCCCAACCCAAGCAGCGATCTAGCCCTTCCGGGTAACTCCCCCCCAGTTTATATAGTGGGCATGATGTGCTGTGGTACAGAATACCTCTTTGGCTAGTTTGGGTCAGAGGTCCTGTCTCTGCTTCCTGCTGGCTTCCCCTCCTCCCTTGCAGAGCATGAGACTCACAAAGTCCTTGATCAGAGTAAATATTACTTAGCAACAACTAAAATCATCGGTGTTATCAGCACTGTTCACACACTGAAAGCCAAAGCCACAGCACTGCACCAGCTACTAAGAAGGAAAAAATGACTGCTACTGCTGAACCCAGGATATTAGGTAATATTAGATATCATATGTACTAAATGGCTGTTATAGATTCCCTCTTAAAAGTATCCACCACTGTATTTTAGAATAATTTAAAAAATACTAAAATACTATTGCAATAAAGCACAGTGTAATGAGTAGGAGAAAGAAACAGGTTCTAAAAAATGATGAGATACTGCTTAGTAAGTTGACCTTTCAGAAATACCCCCACCTTCACTTATCTTCAAAATAAAAGGCAAGATTATTTTTAATTACAGGTTAGGAGCATGGTAAGTTTTCATAATGAAAAGTCACTCACATTTGAGCCAGCTACAGTTTTGCTGTTATACCATGGAATAACACATGAGTAAGGTTGCATGACAAATACCGTTCTGCTCTGTTGTATTTCAGATTCATAATTCTGCATTTTTTCAGCTGTGACATAACTTTTTTCCCAAGATAAGTCTCTAATTCCTCAAGAAATATTACACAGGGACAGAAGGATAAACTGTTCAAATGAAGATGTTCCCTATAGAAATGTTTAAGTGCAAAACCCCCAACAAAGATGATGTTCTTCTGCGAGACGAGTAGTAAACTTTTCCCATTGTACAGGAAAAGATCTTGCTTTTTTAAATAGCTTTAACCACAGAAAACAGCAGAGGACTGAAAACTGGAATTTGACTTAAAGACAGCCCTCACTAAAAAGAAATGTCTATGAGTGTATTGTCAAAAATTGGCTTAGAAAAGCTTTTCAAACATGCACTGTCTGCATACATGCCTGAATAGGAATTTGCTAAGCTTCTGAAGAGCAAGATTGCTCCAAATGCATGTGTGTTGCTAACTCCACAGGGAGAAGGCAATGTGAAGCAACAGGAAAAATTGGCTGTACTTCTGGCTACTGTGCAAACCTGCTCTTTCCTCAAACAAAACCAAATTCCTTTGTTATTTCACTATTTACAACACTTACAGAGCAAAGTTTGCTGAATGGCAATGCTACATTTATGTTTTCATTTTCTCAGGTTTACTGGCTTGCTGTTTTGGATTAAATCACATGGGAGTTGGCTACCCTTATTTCTTACTAAGGTTTTCTATTCCTTTTGCTAGGTATCATTGACACTCCTTTAAATGTACTGTCTTCACACAAATAAAACATAATGATTCCATTAAAATAATGGTATACCATGGACTCAGGTGGTGTATCTCTTGCTGTACTGGAAAAAACTTTCCTTCAAATATGCCTGACTATGGCCTTACGTCCTGGTTTCAGCTGGAACAGAGTTAAATTTCCTTCCCAGTACCTGGTGTTTTGGCTTTAGTCCAAGAACAATATTAATAACACACCGATGTTTTAGTTGTTGCTAAGTAGCACTTACTCTCATCAGGGACTTTTCAGTCTCTCATGTTCTGCCAGTGAAGAGGGCCACAAGAAGCCAGGAGGAAGCAGAGACAGGACCTCTGACCCAAACTAGCCAAAGAGATATTCCATACTACAGCATGTCATGCCCAGTACTGGGGGGAGTCACGCAGAATGACCAATTGCTGCTCAGGTCAGGCTGGGTGGTGAGCAATTGTACTGTGCATCACTGCTGATTGTTGTTTTGGTTTTTGTGACTTGATTTTTTTTTTTACTTTCCCCTTTTAGTTTATATCTCTTCCCTTGTCATTTCCCTATTATTAGTAGTAGCGTTAGTAGTAGTGTTAATATTGTATTGCACTTCAGTTACTGGACTACTCTTATCTAAACTTGTGATGGTCACATTCTTCCAAATCTCCTCCTCATCCCGCCCAGAGAGTGGAAAGGAACGGAGGTGGTGAGCAAATGGCTGCACTGCGCTGAGTTACTGGCAGGTCTTAAACTGTGACACCTCAAATTATTTGGACCTTCCTAGCAATGCTCCATGTCACACAACGCACAATGCATTGTGAAAATGGTAGCTGAGTTCAGTGTTATCAAAGCTGAGATACAACATGCAAGCACTCTCATGGGAATCTTGCTACCAACTTTCCTTAGATTAAACTCAAAATCTTGAAGTGTTTTTGAATAAGGTTAGATTCTCCTTTATATTTATAGAGCACATATCCTATGGGACTGAAAATGACAGGCATCTGCTGTGGTAAAGTTGGATGTAATATGAGTATGATGACAGAATTTGCGTTCTTTCTTTATGCAGAAATGCAGACTTTCTTGAAGATGAATTAATAAAATCCAAGAAATGACAGTTCTCTCTCTTGGTATAAAACCAGGTATGATTGAGAACAGGGGCTTGGTTTCATTTCACAGTCTAATATAAAAGCTCACTAGCTCTGAGACAGACTACACCAAGGAGACAGCATTTATACTGCTCTGCTTCGTTACATCTGTGTTTTCCAAACCACAAAATAGAATTTCTTTTTCAATCTTCATTTCTACAGCAAGAAGGCAGGAAAGGTTATTATCATGTTGCTAAGGGAAATGCATCATCCCATCATCAAAAGCCAGTATTATAGATTGACAGGATTTGGAGAGAGTTATGGCTTGTAAAACCAGTCATTCACATTACTACTGGAACAATATTGCTGTCTCTTAGACTGAGTCAGGAAGAAATAACAGAAACGGCTACATTTTATATTACTTTTATTTCTACTTAAGGGCATTGGCTGTGAGATCTATTTGACTTCCTGCTCTAGCTTCCATTTCGCTTGAATTCCAATAGAAAATATTTCCCATTTTGAAAATTGAAGGAAAATGAAAGATTAAATAATGCTTCCTGACTTTTTTTTTTCTTGTATCATTTTCTACTGTAAAATAGAAAGGAAGGAGGCTTTTAATATGAAGAAATACCTTAATTTTTTTTATTAGACAAACTATTCCACTTCAAAGAAGTCATTTACAGCCCATTTTGAGCTATAGAAGGAACATTTCCTTTAAAAATAAATAAGGGCAAAACCAAATACATGACAGTGTATTTGCCAGAGTGCTCCTGATGCAAACAGAGCAGTGTTTGCATACCTCAGCTGAGAATTTAAGCATGAGAGTTTATTGTAAGTTTTATTTCCTTACCTCTTACAATTTCATCTGAGCTGAGCAGCCCATTTCTTTGTATGTGACATATCTTAGTGGTTTCCCAGGTACAGGGAGAAACAATAACTACCAAATCTGCCTTATGATGCTGAATAAATTTCAATGTGCATTTAATGTGGTTTCCCAAGTTAAGAAAAGACATGTTTGCTTTAGTATCTTGGCACAGCATTGCTCCATTTCAGCCAAATCTAACTGTGAGGTAGGGGTCTTGAAAACATTAAACCTCCAAAGAGGAAAAAGAATCAGTGAATAGCTGACTGTGGATATACCCAGCTGTACCTCCACCAAGGAAACCACTGAACAAGCACAGCCCTTAACATTCTAATAGCAGGAATAAGCTGGCTAGCTAGCTGGCTATGAACTTTAGGGTGCAACTCTTGCTCAGACATACAAAATATGGGAAAAAGAAAAAAAAACAAAGAAAAAAACTTTTTTTTTTTTAAAGGGTTGGACAGGTCTGATTGATAGGCTGGTACTTCCTGCATGAGAGGCATGTGCAGGAAAGACTCAGCTTTGCATCATCAACCTTCATTAATTCTACTTCCTCAGCTTTAATTCAGCATTATCACTAAGTGATTGAAATTGCAACCCAAGCTACTGTTATTTTCACACAGCACACAGATACTTACTGGGGAAAGAGGAAATTTCAAGAGGGATGTTCCTGTGAGTGTAACTGTCCATATTATGAAACATGTTTGAGACAGCAGCGCCGAAAAACCAAGTTCCCTCTTCCTTCTCTCAGCAAACAACTGGCAAGATGACTGCTTTACTTGCAGCTGCAGCTCCAAGTAGCTCCAGGAGACCCCTTCCAAGAGTCAGCCTGTGTCTAAGCCTATTCTGTGTTCCAGGGCTGGATACCATGAAGTCAGGTGAAAAAGTGACATAGAGCTACTTATTCCTCACAGCACAAAATTTACCAAGTTGTATCTATTGTCCCCTCATTAGTAAAATGAGCTACAGTGAAAGGCCTGTGGCTTATGCCAAAACTGTTTTATGATGTAACTTTAATGTCTCCTGCGTTTTTGCGGTAACTGGTCATTGCTTCATTAAAATGTGTACTTGAAATTAAATATAATGAGAAATCTGTTGATGAAAAATGACATACACACATATACAGGAATGCACGTATCAAAAAGTATCAAACACGGTCTTATAAATAATGGTTTAGAATACCGTTTTGCTGGAAAAAATATCCCCTCAAAACCAATGACATTTTATTCAAGGTATGTCTTGAAAATTGTATGTTATATATATGTTACACATAAAAGAATATCTGATGATCTCAAAGTAATTTAAAGAACAGGAAGCAGCAATAATAACACTTTATAGCAAAGCAGATAATACGATAAGCCAAAATTCATATACAGTGTTTACTATGAAATTAATTAACTGTACCTTGAAAAATAATGGCTCCTCAGGAAGAGGGCTAACAGGGAGTGAGGTGGTGCTACTAGCTGGACTCATGTCCGTACTCTGAAAGAAAAGCACACAGGAATTTGCATTTCCAATCATGTTCTACAGACATCATTTTACATTTTGGGATTAAAAAAAAAAAAAAAAAAAAACACCTCAAAACCAACACTGAAAATCCAACAGAATTAGATTGACAAAACCACTGCAATCTGTACAGCATTTACCTTTAATTAGTAAAAATATTTCATTAATGGCTAAGTATTTGCATTGTCTTTATTTTAAATGAGCCCCCCTTCAAAGACTGAAACATATGCAAAAATAATAAACATACTGTGTCTTACAAAAAAGTAATACAAGAGGTTAACTGACAACACAAAAAATGTGTTCGTATGAAAAACAAAATTAGTATTTTTATTATTTTGGGGATGTCCCAATAGTAAACTTAGGAGGCATATTTAACAGGAAAGCAATACACTGAAGGAAAGTATTTGTACCAACGTTTGAAAAAATATCACTTTCACGTGAGTCTATATATCTTACACATGAACACTAATATATGAAAAGAAACAGTGAACTGCAAAGTTAATACTGAAAATTAGTTAGCATATTTCAATGGACCTATCTGGTTAAAATGCTTGAAAGATTGGTCTCTTTTTCAGGCAATATTTCAGTAACCTATTAGTTAGTATGGTCATTATTTTTACAGATGTGACAGACATCAAAAGAGTTGTGTGGAAAATCTTAATAATTTGGAATTGTAATAATAATAGAAGAACAAAATCTGGATTAAAAAAAATGCACAAAAAATTGTTCTGAAGAAAACCGGAATATATGATAAATCTGAGGAAATAAGTCCTAAAATGAAAAATATCTGCCAACAGAAACAACAATAAACCAGAAATAATGTACTAGAGAATATAAAAAAAATAAAAATAAAAATTTTGCATGGGTTAGAAATTAATTTCCTTTTCACGCTATGGCATTGCAGTGCAGAAGGATTTAATGAATTGAACTTCTGTAATTAACTGATCAGCCGCCCGGTTTCATACCACTATAAATCTATTTTGACCCCTCCAAGAAGTCCAGATTCTGCAAGTGAAGAACACAGCTCCAACTACGAAGTTCTAACAGGTCATTCAGCAAATTTTTAAGCAGAGATACCATATTTTATTGAACCAACTGGTATAGGATTAAAACTGAGATGAAATTTTTACAAAATCCCCATGTCAAATCTCAAGTAGAGGACACGGACTTCAAAGTTAACACCTACTGAGAAAACCACACAGTTTAATCAGATATGTATCAGTTACAGCTTATCTGAAAGAAAAACCAAGTTACTTGCTAAGTGAATGGGATGTAAGTAAAGGAGAAAGGAAGGGGGCACGTTAATTATTTCCAAGGAGAAATAAAGATACAGGTAGTTTATAACCCATGGAACACACAGAAGTAGCTGAGGAATAGGAGAGATTATAACATGTCAGAAAGCCACTATCTTTGTTGAAGCCATTGCTCTACCATTTACAAACATAACAAATTTTAAGACTGATTCCTGCACTGGATCATTAAGGACTGGTTGATATTTACCTAAAGGAAGTGAAATATAACTCTTTTAGATTAAATTCAAAGTGCAGACAAAACTGGAGACCTTGTCTGTAAGAATGTTCTGCCTTAAAAGCCAACAGTTCAGCTAAGGACAATTTGTCTTTTAATTTACACAGTACAGAAAAACCCTAAAGGGGGGTGGTGAAATCAAGTAACTGCATTCCAAACCAAATCAAGCACCCTAATTTGCACTTAGTGTGTAGGAAGGCAGTCCAATCTTTTAAGCATTGAAACAGTCTCAGTATGAAAATCTGTAAAGTGGATTGGTACCTGTATGCTACATGAGCTGGAAGTTCTTCAGTGACAGCTGGAATCTAAGAAAGGTCAAATAGCCCTGAGAATGCCGAAGACGCTTTTAACAAAGGTTCAGCCACATGATGGCCTCAGAAAAACATCCACTTTTCTGTGATGACTGAGCACAAGCCAGCCCAGGTCTGGATGCCATGATGATGTGGCACTGTGCCTGAACTAGAAAGGCTGCTGAGAGGTGGGCTATATTAGCAGGGGCACCGTGACTATAGAGCTTCTGGACTGCAAATGGCTTGAGTCTGGCCAGATAGGAGCATTGGCAGAAGAGCCTGTGTCTGCCTAGAGCCATCCATGTACATACAGCATCAGTGCCCCCTCCAACAACTTCAGTAATTTTCCTCTCTAAAGAATGCAGAGCAGGTTCTCTGCCAGTGTAAATTAATTAAATCCAGTGGCACTTTATTATAATGGAGAACTGAGCAAGACAGTACCAAAAGGGTTGTTTCTTGAGCTATTGAAAAACCCCTTTCCAAACTAATCACTGCTTTTAGAGATGTTATCAGCTTGCCCTCTTGAAGGGACGTATAAACAATCACAAATAACATCACACCTCCCACCTAAATTTACCATCCCTAAGGTATTTGTCATGATCACACCTCACATACAAAAGATACATACAAAAAACACATACATACAAAAAAAAAAAACCCTATCACTGTGAGTCCAATGAGGACTTCTTTTTATTTGATGTTGCCTAAACCAAGACTGTTCTCATAAAAGCAGCCACACTTAGACTGGTTTAAAGCTGACAGAGTTTAGTTACAGATTAACCAGAAGATGATACACCATTAGGCTATAATCTTATCTTTTAAGTCATAGTAGATGTTAAACATAATTTGTATCATAACGATATATATTTGGCAAAATTAGGTAAATCAGGACATCTCCTGATTTTGCAGTACTTTGCTGTGTAAGTATAACATTCAAATTCTGATGCATAGTGATACCACAGCTGCATTTTGTAGACTGAGCCTTTCCCCTGTATTGCTGGAAACCTCTGAGTGTTCTGGAGGGCAGAGAATGTACAAAGCTTTAATCACCTAAACTCCATTTTTAAAATGTCTGAATACCAAGCAATTCAAGCATTTCTCAGAACACCTTAGAAAATACCATCTTGTTCATGTAGAAAACAACCCTGTGAGCTTAATTTGGTGCAGGCTGTTAAAATCAGAAAATTGACATTATTAGAATTTTTCTGATAGCTGTCCCACAATTATAATGATCAATGCTCAAGTTTTCTTCTGATTTCTAGAGCTGAGAAGCCAAAACGTACATCATCCTCTTTGCGCAACTGGATGGGTACCATGGCCTCATTCTAGACAGCGCTAATTATTTAACCCTAGAGAACAATGTTAAAAATATAATTAATTTCAGGATATTTCTGGATACCAAAGCAAAGGAAGAAAACAAAGTCTAAGAGAAAAATTTTCCCACTTCTGCATCCTATTTGGGGATCCAGGATCAGGATCCTCCTTGAGGACAGATTGCCACCATTTTTGCTGCATGAAAGAGAAAGCAGCTCTTTCTGAAGCTGTTTTAAAGTAGTCACAGGCTTGGTTTTGTCTTGTTTTCTTCCACTTGCTATACCTACCTCAAAACAGAACGTTTCATAAGCCTACATAGTGACGTAAATTGCCTAACAGCAGGTTAGAGAATGTAGTCAGTGTTTTTCTAGCAATATAGAAGATCAAGTATATATAAATGTACACTGTTAAAACCACACTCCTTCGAAAACAAGTCATCTTCTAATCTTCAGCAACTGTTCTTTACACAGAAACATACACACTTCACCTCATAAATCATATTTTTTCTCGTTACAAAACCCTTGTCTTTGATCTTCTCTACGAAGGGGCCTATGTATCAATCTTTGTTAATTGTACCATAAAATATGGACCATCCACTGTATATCATTCGCCGACAGAAGCCAACTTAATTTGTTACCACTGCTTTTCAACAAGGGTAAACACTGAAGTGATAGTTGACTTCTTTGGAGATCACCGTCACAATTTATTGATCTAAGAAGTTACTACTGACAGAGAAAACCTCCACTGGATATTCGAGCTAGATATCAAATAAATCTTTATAATAACTGCAGAAAAGACAATCTGTGTCCTTTATAGCTTCTTCTAAGAAGCAGTGGATAAGTGCTGAACTGACTTTTAGGGTGATAGTTCTAGTTGTACCATACGTGATGCCACTAAGTATCATTTTATAACCTAGAAGTGGAGTAGAACTAGGAAATTAAATAAGTGCAGTCAGCAAGCTCTGTAGTGACATTTTGATATACTGAAGGTAATCAAAGACCTGCAAGTGGAGTTATTAATGGATCTGCATAACATCTTTATGAAATATTGTGCTTAAATATTATTATCCCACTTTATCAATTAAAGTAAAAAAGAAGGGGGAATGATTTGCCCAAAGCTATGAAGTGCTGTTAAAAACAAAGATAGAAATTAGGAACTCACAAGTCCAAGCACTCCATTTACATCCAGAATGCACAACACTCCCCTATGTGCTTCTAGAGTGGCTTCTGCAGTTTCTGTATTACTTAAAGTCATGAAGAATTTTTGCTCTTTCTGCAAATAAAATTACTATTAAAAATTAGTAATAATAAGACAAAAGTGTAGACAATGAAATGAGCCTTCACCTCCCACCACGCTTGACTAATTTCCCCAACATCCTCAATCTCATTAAGAATGGAAGTGATTCTTTAAAATGTGTTTAGGCCTATTTTTTAACATCTTAGAATACAATCCAGATGGTTATTTATAAAGCTATTTCATGTGTCTTTTATTAATAGGCATAGTTAATTATTATTACTAATAGGGGCAATTATCAGCTGAGACATTTAATTACTATTTTCCAGTATTTGCCTGGTCCATTGCCTAGAGCTTGCTTTTCCCATAGCTTGAAAGGCTGTGCAGTTCTTGCATCTAACCTGCGTTATCAGAACTCACATCACAGGAGTGAAGCATAAATTACAGCTGCTTCTATTACCTCTTTTTATGCCAGCACATGAGGTGTGGATAGCCAAGTTTTTAGTGGCTCAATTACCTACTGATTCTCAACTAGCACTTAGTATATGGGTGGGCAGATCAGCCTTGATTCCTCTTACCATCTAAGCAAAGCTAATCACCTGAGCCGTGAAATGCCAGCGGGAAATTTCACCTGATCTGTCACTTAACAGCATTTGTATGTCCAGTAATGTTTAATTTAGATTCTGACTTCTAAGGAACTCTGAGCAAACACATTAAATGTAATATTTTGCACAGCAATTTTTTTTTTTTTTTTCAGCAAGGAGGAATTGGGATGAAGGATATTTTCTTGACTATTATTTGTTTATAATTTGAAAAATAGCTAGAAAGATGCTCTTTTAGCCTTTTAATTAGCCTAAATTAATTATAAGGCCCATAACCAGCAAGCAACATAGACAGTCCATGGTTTGCTGCAGGCCTATGGTGTTTGAAATAGACATTATATTTTCACATTGTTCAATTTATATTTAATTTACACAAATATTTAAGTTTGCTAAGCTAGCTATCTTCCCCCTCTCTTTATAGTAAATGCAGAAGTGTAAGAATACCAAAGCACCAGGCACAAATTACTATTAACTGCTTTTCAGTTTCTAAAAATGGGAATATGAAAATACCTAACATTGAAAATACCTAGTAGCTGGCATGAGGAGAACACATTAATAAACATGTTATAAAATTTGTAAACAAAGTAGAAATCTGAACTAAGCCTCTTAACAGGGGCTTAAGAATTAGAGGTTGCTGGTTTACAACTGAGTACATATAGAGGGAAAAAAACCAGTCTTTTTTATAAGCATACATCATTTTCTCATAATAAAAAATGACATATATATCACTATATAACTAATAGACTTATTTAATAGTAAATATGTCCTCCTTTCTGCTCTTTTTTTTTTTTTTCACCTTGATTTTTCATTGCTTAACTTTCCAGTCTGTCTTTATTCTCCGCTTTCCTTCGCGAGACTCATAATAAACAGAGACACAACCTTCCTTGGTCAGATAACTTCCTGGCACACAGAGGCTGGATAAAGGATCCATTAATGTGGGTGAAAACCACTTTTTTACCTTACCAAACAGCAAATTCAACTCGAGTTAATCTCTAAAAAACCCCTTCACTTCTATCTGCAAGCAGAATGCAATTTCAAAAGTAATTTGGACAATGACTTTGGGGTTAACATCTCTTTGTGAAGAATACCACAAGATCATCAACGACTGTCACTGTGTGAGTTGGGATTGCTACTATGACACATTATATTAAATGCAAGTCCAGTCATATTTTTATCCTAATGAAAACCAGGGGGTTGCTTTTACAGATGCAAATGCTTTGTTGACAACACAGTGGAGAACTGATTTCCTTAAGCAAAACTCTACTCACTCCCCCAGTTTCTATTGTTTCTTTCATACTTCATTGACTATACTATCCAGCCATGACATTTTGTTATTGTATATTCTTCCCTAATAATATCATATAACATCAGCTTTTTCTGCTCTTTCAGCAGTCAATTGAGAGAACCAAGTAATCTCCTGGGATTTTAATCTGCAGGCTGCCTATTTCAATTGCTTTTCTTCAGGAGATCTTTCAGGTTGAAAATAGACACTTTTTTTTTTTTTCTCAAACTGCTTTCAGTTTTGTAGCAAATATGACAGTTATCTCATACAGCAAGTTTAGTGATGGCTTTTTTCTTACTCGTCACAAAGATATTTTCTTTCTCCACAGCCTCCATCACAGCACTAACAGTAAACAGACTGAGACTCCATACTTCTGAATCTGGAAGAAAATGTCTGCATTCAGTCAAAGGAGTTTATCAGCAAAGTGTCTCTGGGCTCTCTCAAACTCCTACATCTTCCCTGTATACAGATACATTGCTTTTCTGCTCTTACAAATAAAACATTTTTAAAAGAAGTAATCAACTAATTAAACTGAGAAGTTTCAAATCCGATAACAGAATTGCCTCCTCTCCCTCCTTTACACATCCACGCATGTTCTGCATCATTATGTATCTAAACATACTGGGACAAGCTGCAAGCTGGAGCCAAAAAGGATCAGGTAATAATACAAACAGTAGATGCACCTACAGTTATACCAAAGAGGATAAAAACATACACAGGATAAACATTCACATGCTTCTGGATATGTGGAAATAACTCTTTTGATGTGTTAGGAAAAAAGTGCTCCTGAAAACACGTTGCTCTGTAAGTTCCTCTGAACTATCCACAGATGGCCACTGCTGAAGCCAGGCTTTAGGTGCCAGTTTCATAAAAACAGTTCCTATGCTCACATACTCATACAATTAACTGTTCTCCACAAAGCTCTGATGTTCATCATCTCCTTACAGCCTATGTAACATCTTTTTTAGTCTACAAGAGAAAGACACAATTCCTTCAGGACAAAGATCTATTCGCACTTGCAATTAATTA
The DNA here is from genome assembly GCF_037157495.1 of Lathamus discolor. Classification (NCBI taxonomy): domain Eukaryota; kingdom Metazoa; phylum Chordata; class Aves; order Psittaciformes; family Psittacidae; genus Lathamus; species Lathamus discolor. The sequence continues at coordinate 116,882,833 of NC_088884.1, forward strand.
ATGTTTTTCTTTAACATACATGTTTTCTCATACACTAAACTCATGTACTGTCATGGTTTAAACCCAGACACACAGCTCGTTCACTCACTCCCCCCCTTCTTGCCCTCCCCCTACTCCTGGAGGGACGGAGAGGAGAATCAAAAAGAATGCAACTCCCACGGGTTGAGATAAGAACAGCCCAGTAACTAAGGTATAACGCAAATCACTACTGCTACCACCAATAATAATAAGGGAAATAACAAAGGAAGAGAATACAACACCTCAGCACCAACCGACCGATAACTCGCCCCACCCCACTCAACCGAGTACCGACCGATACCTTGTCCAACCCTGCAGTCCCTAGCCCTTCCAGGTAACTCTCCGTTACATCCTGGGCATGACGTGCTGTGGTATGGAATACCTCTTTGGCTAGTTTGGGTCAGGTGTCCTGTCTCTGCTTCCTCCCGGCTTCCCCTCCTCCCTGGCAGAGCACGAGGCTCAGAAAGTCCTTGGTCAGACTAAAACATTTGTGTTATCGGCTCTGTTCCCAGGCCGAAAGTCAAAACAGCATTGCACCAGCTACTAAGAAGGAGAAAAATGACTGCTACTGCTGAACCCAGGACATGTACAAAACACTACACATGCTTTACTGTTCATTATACCCCTTTGCCCATAAGCACATAGGGATATAGGTGATATCTCTTGCAACACTGTGGTCAGTTTTCTGTCTACAGTTTCCATGCCACATTATTTGCATCTAAATGAGGAAAACGTCTCATAATATTAATAACATTTATTTTATAAATCTGAACATAATGAAGCCAGACTGATTTTAGTTAATAATTTTCTGCTCAATTGTCTGGCTGTTTTCTACCTTTATCTTACTTTGTAAGCACCAAGAACAACATTGTCAGATTTTCAAACTGGTGTTTTTATGTGAGGCTATGTTTTATTTTTCTGTGTTTCTCAAAAAGATTCAGATGCCTTCAATTGCTATGCATTTCACTGAGGTTTTAACAAGCCACTTTGCACTTTCTAAATGTTGTGACTGCAATTATTCTCACTTCTTCATCAGTACTCAGAAGGGTTTTTACAATTTCAGTATGGAACCACTTCTGACAGAGTATTTTAACTTGTTTAGATGCAGAGGCTTCATGCTCAAAACTGTCTTGAATTCACCAATAAGAGCTTAAAAGAAATATTTTAAACATCTGCATGTGTCTGCTGCTAAATCAAGGAAGACATTTCCCTCCTCTCTCCACCCACCCCCCAACTGCAAGAAAAGCAGAAATTTTATGATTAGAAATACGCTTTTCTTGGCTGCAGCACTTCTTCAGGATGATGCCGTTAGAAATAAAAGGTAAACACTTTTAAAGTAAGTTTTGCCGTGTTACTTCCTTCATGGTGTTTTTAACAGAAATGTTCTTTAATGATTTTAAGAAGTTGAATCCCTTTGTGTAATATAAGGCAATATACTAACTCCTGAAATGTAGAAATTCTGATTATCATAGACACAGCTTTAAGGCATGCTAAGCCTGCTTTTTGGTTTAGCAAGCAGGTTCCAAAGGGGACTTGGTCAAGGCAGAACAAATATTCCTTGATTTTGTAAATAGGTGGTGTTCTGTGTTTCTACCTTCATACAGCAGGTTTCATTCTTCAAGGAAAGGGTAAGGCACAATAGGATCTTCAACTCCCACCCTGGCAGAAGGTTCATCAGAAACTACCCCAGCTGCAGTAAGCTCTCCACAGTATTTCTAGCTCTACTTGACTTTCCATTTTCTAGCCTAACGCTTAATTCTCTCACCAGCTCAAATCAGGATATGTCAAGGTTGTCAGCTCTTTCTTACCTTTTTGGGGTACTTGCACAGCATCTTCTACTCACTGCACTTCTCACTCCCACACCCATCTCACCACCAGCAGTATTCCTGTTGTGCTGTCCATCAGGACCTGAAAGTCTTCCCACCTTCTCTACCTTTCTCCCTTCTTTTAGTCAATGCCCATCCCCTTCAGCCCATATATATAGGCTGATATATATCATATATTAAAATACATTTAATATATATAAAGAATATACAGTATATATATAGCAATATACTCATATACATATATTTTATATAAAATGACACACAAAAGATTGACTGAAGGAATCTCTTTATGTAGTTGCTGTGATATAGTACCCATACAACTGGTTTGCTTCTGAAAAGATACAGAGTGAAGCTAGTCAAATACTGCTTCTCTGAAAAATACCTCAGGTTTTACAACAGTGAACCTCCATTTTGACACAGCTTCTCAGCCCCAAGCTCTATACAGTCTGGTGAGGCCAAATTGCAGTGCTTAAGAAACTGATGCATCTTGCAAAGGAATAGAGGAGTTAGAAGCTGCCTGTAGTACTTAGGCACTGCATTATCGTTATTTTCAGAGCTTTCAGATGAGCATTTTGTTTTCATTTTTGTGTTTTCCAATGAAATTGTATATTAAGCTTGCTGAGATATCTGAATAGCATTTTATAAAGCCATTAGCAATAAAATATTCATTTTTCACTTATATGATGGCCAAGAATACAAATTACTGTAATTTCTTCCTACCCTTCAACATTAATAGGGGGACCAGGGAGAAAAATTGTACACACCTTTCACATTCATTTAACTACAATGAAATATAAAGAGCTTTTTGAATGAAAAAAAAAAGTCACAAAAAAAAATACTGTCTGTTTTCTTTGGAATTATTGTTACGTGCATCTCTGCCATTGTACTTACATATTTATTTATATATTTGTATGCATTTATATATTTATTCCCTAGTTTGGTAATTCCACAAAGCAAGGCTAAATTATAGGATCAATCACGATGTGATAAATCAGTATTCCTTGAAATATCTTTAGTAGAACTACTACAAAAATAAATCAGCAAGAGACAAAGCAAATGAAGACACATGTCAGAAAACTCCTAGGCTCATGCTACAAGCTAGGAGTTTATCCATACTCATGCTATACCACAAAGCAGCTGGCAGCCTGGCTTATCTGATGGCAACCTCTCTCCTCAATGGAGAGACTCAATGTTTCTTTTATCTGCTTCTTTTCCCTTCCTTTTGAATCCACTACTACGATTTTAGTTCTCGGCAGCTGCTACTGCTCACAAGAATATCTGTAGGCTCAGTTATGGTAAAAACAAAAGTTTATCTTGACATCGTTGTTGCATCCCTTATTTCTCAGCACCACAAAGGTGATGGCAGGTGCTAAAAGCACTTGGCTGCTGCAGGGAGGCCATGTGGTTCTCACTGCATCAGCTGTTTACAGAGGCAAGCTCATGCAGAGGAAAATGCATGGGACTCCCTTGCCCTAGGCATAAGCTGTCATTTGAGTTACAAGCAAATGCTCATTCCCCAAATTCTTCCTAAAATCCCCAACAACTCCAACTGAAATTTATATCTAAAAGGATACACACACTGGGAGGTCATAGGATCTGCAGGCAGCAGAAACATCTGGGTTTAAGTGATGCCTATCACCAGAGCTTGGCTGAAAAGCCTGGCTCACATTATTTCTTATGTACTCTAGCTCTTACACTGTTGCTGCTCCCAGCCTTTCAGGGGTGCTAAGTTCAGGACAAAAATTTCATCAGTCTGCTTTTCCATAACGTAAAGTTGGGACAATTTTCTATTTGCCTCCATCGGATACTGTGTAGAGAAGAGAATCTTGGAAAGGCATTGCTCTGACAAAAAAGACAAACGTTTTTTTGGCAAAGAGTTTGCACTGGAATACAGTAAACAGATCAAATATGAGAAACTTTTAGCACATACACTGCAGATGAAAAAATACACTTGAGGGACATTTTCAAAACAAAAAATCAGTATTCAGGGAATGCTAAAATCAATATTGCCCATGCCTATCTATTTCATTATACCTTTCACTTAATGGCCACATACTTCTTTTGCTACTAGTTCTGTTTCAATCAGAGCACATGATGATGACTTTTAAAAACTTCTCAACTTTTCAGTATTTTTTTAAACATATGACACTCATATTGCAACACTGGGATGTTGCAAAGGGTCTGGAAGCTGCCCACATACCATCAGAAGAAAATTCTGCTGTCAGGCTTCAATCCTTTCTAGTCTAATGGCTCCATTTCTTTCACTCGGCTACGTTTGTCCTTCAGTAGTGTAAAGTCTAATTGGTTTCTGTATTAGAAGGGTGATGGATGGGTGCCCAGCAACAGTTTTAAACCTTGTCACAGCCAGAGACAGGGAGTTCAGTACCAGGAGTTCTGGAAAATCTCACATTAAATAAAACCATATTAATATACTTTTTCAAAACAAGGAGAATTTACAGCTTTTACTGATGGCTCTTAAAGATGATACATTAACAGTGAATACAAATGAGCTGTACATTACTTTTCATTTGCTTGTTTTCTGCAAAGAAGAGTACTGCAACTAGTAAGCAGGAAAAAAAAATGCCACTCTGTAGCTTTTTAACAGATGCACACAAAAATCCAATAAAAAAATCTTCATCATTTTAATGTGGTTTTCATGAAGAATAACAACAATTTTCACAGGATTCTTGTTGAATACTTCTGACAGGCTATTATAGGCAAGTACCTGAACTTAAATTTAAGTAAGAATACTGTGGTTTGGAAAGCTACTTGCAGGCATATATTTTTCAGAGGATTTCTACACCACTACACAAACTACAAAACAAGAATACTATTATTTCCATCTATTTACCACAAGTTCCCTAAAACAAAACAATAAATTACTTTTTTAATGTCACTAGTAAATGCATATTTTGGGAGCCTGTGAAAACCAAGACTAATTGCCTGAAAGGCAGACTATGTTTTAGAAAATAAGATGTCTATCATCCTGAAACCAGGAACTAAAACCAACCAGGCTTGAAATCTGAAGAGTTCTGTATGCAACACCTATGCTGTTCTTCATGAACTGTGATTGCACTATGCTAAAATGGAACCATCCCACCAAACACAAACTGAATCCAGGTCAGATACATGTATTAAATATACATAGTAAAAGTAAGAAAGAAAGAAATTACAAACCTTAACTACTGATACTGCGAAAGTCTTTTCAGGAGAAGACTGAAGCTTAAGCAAGTAAAAGCAAACTGCTCTTCAGTGACTGAGAGAGGCCAAGAAGATACCCCTCTCCCCACAGGCAACAGTACTGGATTCCAAATGCCTACAAGGCACAATATTTCCATTCATTCCACTGAGAGGCAAAACTACCGCATGTTTTCAAAACAAATAGCAAAAAAAAAAAAAAAAGAGAGCATTTCCTTGAACACAGGATGTCATAATATTCTGAATTTTCAAAAAGACAAGCAGAGGCCTTCACCATTTTTACGCAGCAGTGACTTACACCCAACAGTCACAGATTTCAGTCACTGATGTTCCCATTTTATAGACAGACATTTTATATAAGATATTTTTATAGAATTTTCCATTCTAGAGACAGATAGGAACAGCCTCACACTCGCAGGCCCTTGTCCTCATGGGGGACTTCAACCACCCTGACATCTGTTGGAGGGATGGTACGGCCTGGCACAAGTAATCCAGGAGGTTCCTCAATTTTGTGGAAGACAGCTTCCTTCTGCAAGTAACAGAGGAGCTGACAAGGAGAGGTGCCATGCTTGACCTCCTGCTCACCAACAGGGAAGGGCTTGTTGAGAATGTGGTACTCCAGGGCAGCCTTGGATGCAGCGATCACAAGATGGTCGAATTTGGGATCCTCAGGACAGTGATAAGAGCGTGCAGCAAGCTCACTGCCCTGGACTGCAAGAGAGCAGACTTTGGCCTCCTCAGGAACCTGCTTAGTCAGGTTCCATGGGATATAGCCCTAGAGGGCAGGGGGGCGCAAGACTGTTGGTTGATATTCAATAATCAACAAGCTCAGGAGTGTTGCATCCCAACCAGAAGGAAGTGCAACAGGAGGGCCAGGAGACCTCCTTGGATGGATAAGGAGCTGCTGAGGAAACTTAGAAGGAAAAAAGAGGCTTATAAAAGGTGAAAGAAAGCACAGGTGGCCTGGGAAGAATACAGGGATGTTGTCCAGAAAGCTAGGGACCAGGTTAGGAAAGATAAGGCCCAGTTTGAATTAAACTTGGTTAGGGATGTGAAAGATAACATGAAGGGATCGTATAGGTATGTAGCAAATAAAACACAGACTAGGGACAACATGGGCCCTCTCCAGAAGCTATCAGGAGAACTGGCTACATGGGATTTGGAGAAGGCTGAGGTTCTTTATGACTTCTTTGCCTCAGTCTTCACTGGCAAAAGCTCTGACCACACCATCCAAGCCTTGGAAGGCAGACGCAGAGACTGTGAGAATGAAGACCTTGGGCCCACTGTGGGAAAGGATCTGGTTCGAGACCATCTTCAAAATATGAACGCACACAAGTCCGTGGGACCTGATGGAATCCATCCGCGGGTCCTGAAGGAGCTGGCGAATGAAGTTGCTAAGCCACTGGCCATCCTATTTGAAAAATCATGGCAGTCAGGTGAAGTTCCCGACGACTGGAAAAAGGGAAATATAACCCCCATTTTCAAGAAGGGGAAAATGGAAGACCCGGGGAATTACAGACCAGTCAGTCTCACCTCTGTGCCTGGTAAAATCTTGGAGCACATTCTCCTGGAAGGCATGCTAAGGCACATGAAAAACAACAAGGTGCTTGGTGACAGCCAGCATGGCTTCACTAAGGGGAAGTCTTGCCTGACCAATTTGGTGGCTTTCTATGATGGGGCTACAGAACGGATGGACAGGGGTAGAGAAGTTGATATCATCTACCTGGACTTGTGCAAAGCATTCAACACTGTCCTGCATGATATCCTTGTCTATAAATTGGAGAGGCATCAATCTGATGGATGGACTACTCGGTGGATAAAGAACTGGCTCGATGGCCGCACACAAAGAGTTGTGGTCAATGGTTCAATGTCCAGTTGGAGACCAGTAACAAGTGGTGTCCCTCAAGGAACGGTGTTGGGCCCGGTCTTGTTCAACATCTTTGTCGGTGACATGGACAGTGGGATTGTGTGACCCTCAGCGAGTTTGCCGATGACACCAAGCTGTGTGGTTCGGTTGATATGCTGGAGAGAAGGGATGCCATCCAGAGGGATCTCAACATGCTTGTGAGGTGGGCTGGTGCCGACCACCATGCACAGTGGCCAAGTGCAAGGTCCTACACCTGGGTCAGAGCAATTCCAGGCACAGCTACAGGTTGGGCAGAGAAGAGATTCAGAGCAGCCCTGCAGAGAAGGGCTTGGGGGTGCTGGTTGATGAGAAAATGAACATGAGCCGGCTGCAGCGTGCACTTGCATCCCAGAAAGCCAACTGCATCAAAAGGAGCGTGACCAGCAGGTCGAAGGAGGTGATCCTGCCCCTCTGCTCTGCTTTTGTGAGACCTCACCTGGAGTATTGTGTGCAGTTCTGGTGTCCTCAACATAAAAAGGACATGGAACTGCTGGAACAAGTCCAGAGGAGGGCCATGAGGATGATCAGGGGACTGGAGCACCTCCCGTATGAAGACAGGCTGAGAAAGTTGAGGCTGTTCAGCCTGGAGAAGAGAAGGCTGCGTGGAGACCTCATAGCAGCCTTCCAGTACCTGAAGGGGGCCTATAGGGATGCTGGAGAGGGACTCTTTATTAGGGACTGTAGTGACAGGACAAGGGGTAACGGGTTAAAACTTAAACAGGGGAAGTTTAGATTGGATATAAGGAGGAAGTTCTTCACTGTTAGGGTGGTGAGGCACTGGAATGGGTTGCCCAAGGAAGCTGTGAATGCTCCATCCCTGGCAGTGTTCAAGGCCGGGTTGGACAGAGCCTTGGGTGACACAGTCTAGTGTGAGGTGTCCCAGCTCATGGCAGGGGGGTTGGAGCTAGATGATCTTAAGGTCCTTTCCACCCCTAACTATTCTATGATTCCATGATTTATCAAGCTATTTCAAGCAGATGAAGGTTACTGTCCTGTCACGTATAATTGGGGCCTGAACTGAATCACAATTAACAAGGTTCAGTTTATGGAATCAACACCAAAGGAAAAAGACAAGGAAAAATTAAGTGGAGGAAAAAAAGTAAAAATGCATGAACATCAAAATAGCACCAATAACTTTATTTTCTATTTTGAGTAGTGTGATCACTTCTGCAGTCTCAATTGAATACATCCGTGATTAAAGCTGATTAATGGTTCATAGTAGAAAATGAATATAAATTTCAATTTTCATGATCATTTAAATACTTTTCAAGTAAAACAGGGTTTTCTTTTTCTTCTCATTTATGTTTGTGCCTCGGGTGCACAAATTTAATATTCACCTTACAGCATCTGTAGAAGCAAGGCTAAATTTACCTGTGAGCTAAAGTCGGTCAGTTCCTCCAGGACTAAACTATATCTCCACTATGGACTGCCCAGGCAGGGAGCTACTGTACAGCTAGCTAAGACATGAACATACACAGTGAAGAATCTGTTCTTGTCTAATCTCCCATATGAAAATTTTTCACACAATTGCCAGCGTGAAATACAACTAAACTCTATTTTAAAACTGAAAGAAACCCATTTCTCTGTAAATGCAAACTGTAAATGTTAAGTAAGCACCTCTTCTGGACAAATCCCAATTTTTTTCTCATGCTTTGAATTTATAAAGCAAAATTTAGAAACTGAAGATTTGAAAAGGTCAAAGCCTTCTGCACAAAATCGTGTACTTCTCCAGGTAAGAGTACTGTAGAACAATTCAGCTTCAAGTCTGCTGAGTGATTATTATCAGAATAACTGCTAAAAATAGCATCAATTCTTAGACACTGGGAAGAAAGAGAACAGGGTGTGACTGCTGAAAAACAAGCCTGAAGAACCTGTGTCTTTTGTGCTTATTTTGACATGAGCATTTAAGCTTTTGACTTACTGAATTTCAGCTACCTACACAAAGACATACCAGTCATCTGATATACTTTAAAGAAATGTTCTTTATTTTTACATGTTTTGTGAAATATGGAATCTGTTTTCTTTATCCTAAACAGACTAAAGAATAGAAGCTAACAGTATGTCAAACAATAAAACAATATGATACTGTGTTGCTATAGAAATCAGAGAAATTCTGAGGACAAAAGTCATACGTCTCTCAGATTTTAACTGTATATTAAACATTAACAGTAATTTGCATAAAATACAGTATTATTTTTCATGCATGAAGAAGTCAAAGATGGAGTCTCAAATAACTCACATTATAAAAAGAAAAATAAAAAATGCCCTACAACTTGATCAACAGCTAGAAAAATTTGTTGATTAATAACACTAACTCCAGAGGTCTGCTTTTTGTTAATTCTTTATGAAGAATTCTTTGTGAACAATGGGTGTGAGTGGGCTTCTAATGTTGTATGATTGTCTTCTGAAAACAAATGAATTTTCAGATGCGTCTTTGAAGGCCAACAGACAAGAAGAGATACATTTGGTTTCTGGTTGCCAGGAGATACAGAAGACCGTTTTCACACGGTGAATCATCACTGCATTTAAAAAATTGTGTTAGCAGGAATTTCTATCACCAATGTCTGGATGTGTCTTTCTGTCACCTTCAGTGATCCTGCAGTGATCAACAGTCTGATCAGATACTTGTTTTTTTTCCATTTTCAGTAATTATCTATCCCTATGGCCTTTACAAAGTATGTATTGTCATTTATACCTAGCAAAACTCATAAGCATGATTACACAGGGCTGAAACACTTTTGTGGAACAGCATGATGTATAATTCATTAACTATTCAATCTTACCATAATGTACACCTTCAGAGCAAGACTTGGTATGACTAAAACCTCATATGACAGGATTTTCACTCAGTTAAATGAAGGATGAGGACTTTTCAGGCAATGGGGAAAAATAATTGTATCTCAAAATTTTCTCTACAGTGGTGATTTCAGTTAGCATTCTGATGCATGAGTTTTTCTCTAATCCACTTGTATGCCATGTACAGGAGCTTCCATAAAAGGAGACATCAGCTGCAGTTAGTTTCCATTGAGCAACATAAACTTGGAGGAGAGATGAGAAGCCTTCAGAAGATAATTTCTCTGATGTGAAAAGAATTGTGTTATACAGAAATAAAGTTCTGCAGCTTACTAAAGGATTGTTTCAGTTCTGAAAAAAGTCACAGTGGTGTACTGTCAACAACAGCTTGGATATCTGATTTCAATTAATAATTCTGCAGATTGTGTATATTTAAGAAAAACAAATTAATGTATTTATACATGCAATAATTAAAAGACAGTCATTATTACAGCCTCAGTTCAGCTGATGCCTGAACCGCTTGCTGTGGTGAAATGTGCTCCTGAAATGAAGAATCACTCAGAACTGACAACTAAGGCATTTTACTAGAATATTTTCATGAGAGAGTGAAAAATCAGGACACCAAATACAATAGCATCCTAATGGTGTAACTGATTCCAGAAGAAACTATAACAGTGCACATAATCAATTTCAGAGATACATTGCAAGGTATAGTTAGACTGATACAAGGGCAATAAGCAACATATAAGTGACTATACAGGGGGTTTATCTCCTGACTCACTCAGATTTAGTTGGAACACAACAAAACATGTCTGAAGAACGTTATGAAAAGAAAGAAAGCTCTGAGTTAACCTTTTATGTGGCAGATTGATGTAGTCAGATAAGATACTTCAATGAGGTGCAAATGAAGAAGGATGCAAAACTGACTGATGGCAACTGACAGTATGCTGGTGAGAGAGCAAGGCATTCATTACTGAATAAACCATTACAGAGTCAGAAGCAAAGGAGCTAAATACCCACTGATGCCAAGGAGGACAAGATCTGAAGAAGAATATCTTGACATATGTGATTGACAGGTATAAAATAGGGGAAATGGAGTACTGATTATAAGTTTGGGCTAGGAAGTAGTCACTAGAAAGTGAAGGATTCTGAGCAAAGGAGATGGAGGATGGGCTTCAGGAAGAGTAGGACGATTGGAGAAGCAGAAGTCTAAGAACAGTCTAAGAGAACTCTTAGTAAATCTGAAAGAATCCATTAAAGTGGTTCCAAGGTTGCCTCCACTTAAGACATAAGACATTCTTCAGAAGATGACAAGACATGGAAGAGGTTGAGGAAAAGTAGGAAGATGTATTTACATTTGGTTGTCTATCAAAAGCTAATTGAAATATACTGGGCTGATTGGAGCAAGTGGAGAGACTGGAGAATAAGAACAAGCAAGGATCTCTTACAGGCTAGGCAGAGAAGAGATTCAGAGCGGCCCTGCAGAGAAGGACTTGGGGTTGTTGCTCAATAAGAAAATGAACATGAGCTGGCTTCAGTGTGTGCTTGCAGCCCAGAAAGCCAACTGCATCCTGGGCTGCATCAAAAGGAGCGTGACCAGCAGGTCAAAGGAGGTGATCCTGCCCCTCTACTCTGCTCTTGTGAGACCTCACCTGGAGTATTGTGTGCAGTTCTGGTGTCCTCAACATAAAAAGGACACGGAACTGCTGGAACAAGTCCAGAGGAGGGCCACGAGGATGATCAGGGGACTGGAGCACCTCCCATATGAAGACAGGCTGAGAAAGTTGGGGCTGTTCAGCCTGGAGAAGAGAAGGCTGCGTGGAGACCTCATAGCAGCCTTCCAGTATCTGAAGGGGGCCTATAGGGATGCTGGAGAGGGACTCTTCATTAGGGACTGTAGTGACAGGACAAGGTGTAATGGGTTAAAACTTAAACAGGGGAAGTTTAGATTGGATATAAGGAGGAAGTTCTTCACTGTTAGGGTGGTGAGGCACTGGAATGGGTTGCCCAGGGAGGTTGTGAATGCTCCATCCCTGGCAGTGTTCAAGGCTAGGTTGGATGAAGCTTTGGGTGGTATGGTTTTGTGTGAGGTGTCCCTGCCCATGGCAGGGGGGTTGGAACTTGATGATCTTATGGTCCTTTCCAACCCTAACTATTATATAATTCTATCTCAAAATGGGCTGAACAAAGAGAAGGAAGTCAAAAGAAAGGAATTCTTAGGAAAAGGGAGGTAGAAGAAGGTAATGCACATTTTCTCCTCTCTGAAGAAACAAAACAAAACCAAAACCCAAGCCAATAAGAAATAATGGAATACAGTACCCTCACTATTATTTGGTTTGTTCTTCAGCTTCACAGTGTGCTACACAAACTACAATCTCAGGCTAAAAAGAAGAAACCTACACAAGAAAAGAGAAAGTTCTTGCTATTCCCAGTAAATAACAGCAGATTCCTTGTACAATGCCATGTGTGTGCTCTAGCAGGGTTTTCGCATGTAACTGTAGTCCTGCTATACCTGTCTATAAAAAAAAAAAAAAAAAAAAAGGGCCAAAATAAAATAAACATGAAGCATTGAAAAGAGCCCAAGTCACAAGTGACAGGAAGATTAAAATAATTTGATGCGCTTACAAATTAATACAAAGAAAGCCAAACCGAACCAAATTAAACAGGCTACATCTATGCATGTAACTACTGGTTTTCACCTTGAACAATTTTTTTTACTAACAAAAATAAACTATGGCTGGCTCTCTATCTATCTACCCTCAATCCATATACCCAAGTAAGTATGCTTCACTATCCACTGACGTTCAAAGAACAAAAGAAATATTTCACTTTTCTGTAGGAACATTCTGTAAGATAGATGATAAAACAGGTAAAATATGATGTCTTGTGAGACAGTTTACAGTGCCCAGTACAATGTATAGACAATTGACTGGGTAATTATAGATTAATTTCATTTCCTGGAGAGCACACTTTTTATTTTTCCTCTCAGTTAAAGTATTGATATTATATGCAAAGCACTTTGTTTGTAACACATATGAACATGGAAGACAACATTTTCTTCAAACCTAAAAAGCATATTAAGTGTCAATTTAAGACCAAAAACTGCAGCACTGAAAGGAACAGAAAACAGGAACCATGATAATTACTTGTCCAGGTATTGTAGTTTAGCAAAATAACCCTATTTAAAGCACAAAACAAAAACCACAAGTTTCATGTAAAAGAGCTCTTCAGCGTCTTGCAGTATAATACTAAGCCTATGTTAGACAAATCCCCGACATTTCACTGATGTTGTTTTGTTCTAACTGCTGAAAGGGAAACTCTAAACTAAAGATCTTACACATACAGAATGATTTCAGTTTGTCTTATTGATTTGGCAGGCACACAATTAAAGTTACACACAGGTCTGCACATAATAATTTTCCAAGACGAGGCCTATGAGTACACACAAGACATGTACAGGTGGCCTGCCTAATGTTTGTGGGGTTTTTTGTTATAAAGAATTCCTGTGACCTTTCATTCAAAGCTTTCATGCACACCCTCTTCTCTGTAGGTCTTTTGTATTTACTGCAGAAACCAGCCTTGAACTGAAGAAATGACTCTTCTTTGTCTCGAAAAGTCTTGCTGAGGTATAAACCACTTTAAAGTCCAATTTCTCTACACTCTTTCAAATTCTTTTGGAACATGATGGCAGTATACCTAAAGCAGAAACCCATCAAAGCAAGAAAATGTACAGCTTAGCTCACTGCACTACTGAAGTTCTACTGGGTGCTACTAAATCCACAAAAGAACAGCTGTGAGCTGTCGGTGAGAGGAAACTCTCCATTTGCTGTACAAAAATACAAAATAGTTTCTACCAGGAAATAAAAAAAAAAATGTTTCATGTGAACTGAACCATAAGGAGAACTCAATAGAGGCAGAAAAAAAGTCCTTAACATGAAATTGCACCAAAGACACCCCACCTAGATTATATGGCCTGACAGGGGACCTACAACTCCACTACCACATACCACACCTACGTAGAAGGAAAATATTCAGGCCCATCAGGAACTGACAAAATAACTTCAGGTTTTAGCAGTCAGCAAGCACAACTGATGTAGCGGACTTACTTACAAACATGTGAGCAGCTGCTATGAGAGAACAGGCAGGAGATGCAGAGAAATTCTGAGAATCACATACAACATGTACACAGACCACAGAATCATAGAATAGTTAGGGTTGGAAAGGACCTTAAGATCCTCTAGTTCCAACCCCCCTGCCATGGGCAGGGACACCTCACACAAGACAGTGTCACGCAAGGCTCTGTCCAACCCAGCCTTGAACACTGCCAGGGATGGAGCCTTCACAACTTCCTTGGGCAACCCATTCCAGAGCCTCACCACCCTAACAGTGAAGAACTTCCTCCTTATATCCAATCTAAACTTCCCCTGTTTAAGTTTTAACCCATTACACCTTGTCCTGTCACTACAGTCCCTAATAAAGAGTCCCTCTCCAGCATCCTTATAGCCCCCCTTCAGATATCGGAAGGCTGCTATGAGGTCTCCACGCAGCCTTCTCTTCTCCAGGCTGAACAGCCCCAACTTCCTCAGCCTGTCTTCATACGGGAGGTGCTCCAGTCCCCTGATCATCCTCGTGGCCCTCCTCTGGACTTGTTCCAGCAGTTCCATGTCCTTTTTATGTTGAGGACACCAGAACTGCACACAATACTCCAGGTGAGGTCTCACGAGAGCAGAGTAGAGGGGCAGGATCACCTCCTTTGACCTGCTGGTCACGCTCCTTTTGATGCAGCCCAGGATACAGTTGGCTTTCTGGGCTGCAAGCACACACTGAAGCCAGCTCATGTTCATTTTCTCATCGACCAGCACCCCCAAGTCCTTCTCTGCAGGGCTGCTCTGAATCTCTTCTCTGCCCAACCTGTAGCTGTGCCTGGGATTGCTCCGACCCAGGTGTAGGACCTTGCACTTGGCATGGTTAAACTTCATAAGGTTAGCATCAGCCCACCTCACAAGCGTGTCAAGGTCCCTCTGGATGGCATCCCTTCCCTCCAGCATATCAACCGAATCACACAGCTTGGTGTCATCGGCAAACTTGCTGAGGGCGCACTCAATCCCACTGTCCATGTCAGCGATGAAGATGTTAAACAAGACCGGTCCCAACACCTATCCCTGGTGGACACCACTCGTTACTGGTCTCCAACTGGACATTGAACCATTGACCACAACTCTTTGTGTGCGGCCATCCAGCCAGTTCTTCATCCACTGAGTGGTTCACTTATCAAATTGATGCCTCTCCAATTTAGAGGCAAGGATGTTGTGCAGGACAGTGTTGAACACTTTGCAGTCCAGGCAGAAAGTCCAGATGTTAGAAGCAAGATGCGCCCACTCTTATCTGCCAGCATCTACCCATCCTTATCTGATGCATTTTCTAATAGATTTTCTAATGCATAACTGAGAACTTAGGAGGAAATTCTCTGAGGTTTAAATGCTACAACAAATCCTTGTGGGTTCATATGAAAAGACACTAACGCCACCTTCAGCTACAGACTGTAGTTTGAAGGGCAGCCCTGGGAAAGGCAGCAGTATACTGAAGTTCTCCTGTACCTTAATATTGGCGACCATCAGATTGGTAGCAGCAAACAGCGGTTTTGTCCTATTACTCACTGCTCTTCCTACAGAACCAACATTCACCAAAAAAAAAAAAAAAAAGTGTTTGAAAGTTACACAGATATAGAACCACAGAACACCTACGGTTTGAAAGGACCTTAAGATCATCTACTTCTCAAATATCTGACAATGTTCTTCAATCTTAAAATGTGGGCAAAATTAATAAGGTCAGGCTCGAGAGATCTCATAGCTTTATAGCTTGCCTATAAATCTATTTTCTTCTAACAATACTCTTCTGTTACTCTTCCTTCTTTCCCCTGAAACATTCGTCACAGTATTTTTCACATCTCCATGAAGTAAGGGCTAGAGCATGTGCCATTTATGCAAGGCATTGCATACATATTGTTAAGTGCAGTTGTCTCAATGTCTCTTTGAACTGGCCTATATAACAGATGTGCAGGATATGAATACACTTTTTTCATTTAGGATGAAGTTTATATTTCACTGCCTTGAAATCTACTTCAGCAAAAAGTAATCAAAATGAACTGCCCCTTTTGTGGTAGCTATAGGGAAAGAAAGAAACTGGGAAAACTGGGAATAGCAATCCGCAACCAAAATGAAAGCATATGTAAAATTTTTCCTGTATTTTTTGGTGACTACTCAGAATTTAAAGGGCTTTCTTCAGAAGCAAAAGAAGTCAAGGGGGAAAATATCAAAGTTAATTCAGTCAGTCTTCATAGCAAGCAGTCTCAAGTGAACCAGCACAAATCGTAGGTTTCAGGGAAGGGCTGACAGCCCTATTGGTTTTGTCCCGCTTTCAGTTTGCTTCTTAGCTCACCAGCATTTACTGTTTCTTGCCTGCAAGCATTCCAGAGACTCAAAACCAGTAACTCTTACCCTACTTGTTTACCTGTTATCCTGTTGATGAAGACAGGGCTAACTGTGGCATTACAACATAATAAATAAATAAATGATATATATTAAGCCTATACCAGTTCATTCTCACTACAGTCTGTGACAATAAGATAAAGTAAATAGATGGTCCAAAAGTTAAAGACTCCTTGGTTGAATGCAGGGACTAATCTTGTATTTGCCAATGTCTCAAATTCAAGCTTCACCCACACAATCTTTTTTCATCCTTATCGTCTTTAATCACTTCCTCACTGACCATAAAAAAGATCTTACAACAAAAAAAAAACCAAACAATAAAAGAAAGCAAACACATTGCTGTAATACAAACACTTCCTACCTGACAACTTATTTCACAGAGATTACAGGCTAAATTAGGAAACAATAAACAACAATTAAAGCAAACTCCAAGAGGCTGGGTGGAAAAAATGAGGAATACAGCAGCAGTACAGGTTAACTACCCAGCTATCATGAGAATATACTTTCATATCCTACTATCTCAGTAGGGCAGTAGAGTTTTCTGTGAGATTCTGGGATGTTTTGTACTGAATTTGAAAATTTAAATATGATTACTAAAGTTACTGCTGGCACTTTCTGAGTAGAAAGACTAAATCGCTGATATCTACCTCTGAATTATCATGGAGAAAAAAGAAGCAAAGATAAGGGATTATAAAGCACTATAACCCCTTCATCTCCTGCTCAGCTTACAAAGCAGCTTGCTTGAGAAGTAGTTAGCGAAAGTTAATGATAACGTTGCATTTTTCTGCGGCATATATGGTGAAGAAGTTTTAAGGACCAGCAAATTTTCAGATCCCAAACTCAAAGACATAACCTACAAAAACAGTAAAGAAGGACCAAGCTAATTCTCATCTCAGCAAATCTAGAGACTTGTAAAGTTAACATGAAGTGCGCAACCTTAATTTGTAAAGGGTGATTAGTTTGCTTAAGCTCTTTCAAAATTAATACTGCATAATATCACAATCACACTAATTTTCTCAGGCATTGGCATGACATTCTGCATGATTCCTCTTAGTGTACGGCAGTCTCAAGTTTCTTGTAAATTGCAAAGCCCCTGCTCTTCTCTCCCCAGGCATGGTGAGAGCTGTGTTCCAATCATTCTGGGTAATAGATGTAGCAGAGCCTTTGCTGAAACTTTGCCCTCATTCCCACCCATTTTTGATTTTTTAAGAAATCTTTGTTTAGACACTAACAGTACTTAAACATTAGGGCACAACCTATTCAAAGAACCCAAATAAAAACTTACTACACAAATACACTACAACATATAAAAACTATGAATTCTAGTGACTTCTTGACATGATGCGAGTAGGCACAATGAATGTACTGACACAACAGGAAACAATGAGAGCAAATAGCTTTCAACATGGAAAGTTCTAATGCACTAGAGGCTCTCTCTCCACTGCTTTCACTTGCTGATGCTGGTCTTCAGCATGTATTGAAATTGTGAATTTAAAGCATGGCCTGAGAGTAACATTTATTCAGGTTTTAGGTGTCTTTGACACAAATCAAAAGCACAGATATCTTAGTTATGACAGATGCTTTCAGATAGAGCTTTTTTTAAAAAAAATATATCTCAAAAAAAATTCCTTTCTCAACAATGTCAAAGCCATTTAGAAACTTCTATTTCATCAAAATTCCCCACTCAATAGGCAAACATTACTGTATCAGAAATACATGCAGCACAATTCAGCATATATACATACACAAGGAGTATGCTATCAAACTGAATAAAAAACCCAGTTGTGAGTACTTAGTCTGACACTACACACAAGTGATTCCATCACTGTCTCATGTTTAGGGATCTCTTGACACAAGGTCAAGAAAAATAGTCTGACTGAAGTCCCTAAATAAAAAACTTGACAATAAATTCATAGAGAATACAAGAAAGGGCTAAAAGAAAAGGCAGAATAGAAGTCGGAAAGGAAATCAAGTTCCAGAAATTTCTATGTTGCAGTTAAGTTCCTTATGAAAACAAAGGCTTACAGAAGGGAGTAAAGTATTAATTCTTTTCATTAAACAGCTTTGCCTCCAACTATTTCTAGCTGTTGATGTTGTTATTAATATGGTATTCCCCTCCATTGTATATTCCAATTTTTAATACTTGTATTGGGTTTATGTGGCAGGGTTTTGGTTGCAGGGAGAAAGGGCTTCAGGGTGGGCTTCTGTGAGAAGACACCATAAGCTGCCTCCCTCATGCCAAACAGAGCCACTTCCAGATGGCTCCAAGACAGACTTGCTGCTGGCCAAAGTTGAGACCATCAACAATGGTGCTGGTGACTCTGCGGCAACATACTAAAGAAAGTGTAAAACAAAAGCTGCACAGCAGCTGTGAGAGAGTAGTGAAAGTATTTGACACTGTCGCCCATAGCATTCTCCTGGAGAAACTCACTGCTCATGGCCTGGACAGGTATATTCTTCACTGGACTGGAAATTGGCAGGATAGCTGAGCCAAAAGATTGGTGGTAAATGGCATCATCTAGTTGGCGAGTGGTCACTAGTGGTGTTCCTCAGGACTCAGTATTAGGGCCACTGTTGTTCAGTATCTTCATTGATAGTCTGGATGAGAAGACTGACTGCACCCTCACTAAATTTGAGGATGACACCCAGCTGGCTGGGAGTGTTGATCTGCTGAAGGATAGGGAGGCTCTGCAGAGGGATCTGGACAGGCTGGATCGATGGGCTGTGGCCAATGGTACGAGGTTCAACAAGGCAAAGTGCCAGGTCCTGCATTTGGGCCACAATAACACCATGTAATGCTACAGGCTTGGGGAAGAGTGCCTGGAAAACTGCTAGGTGGAAAAGGACCTGGGGCTGAGGACTTTGCACTTTGCTATGTTGAACTTCATGAGGTTGGCATTCGCCCACCTCTCAAGCATTTCAAGGTCTCTCTGGATGGTATCCCTCCCCTCCGGCGTATCAACTGAGCCACACAGCTTAGTGTTGTTGGCAAACTTGCTGAGGGTGCTCTCAATCCCACTGTCCATGTCGCTGACAAAGATGTTGAACAGGATCAGTTCCAACACCAACCCCTGAGGGACACCACTTGTCACACATCTCTAGTTGGACATTAAGCCATTAACCACGACTCTCTGTGTGCTGCCATCCAGCCAATTCCTTATCCACCAAGTGGTCCATCCATCAAATTTATGTCTCTCCAGCTTAGAGACAAGGATGTTCAACATCTTTCTCAGCTGTATGGACAGTGGGATTGAGTGTGCCCCCATAAAAAATGAAAATTAAAGGCACTATTTGAAGAGCATAATGTGTGAAAACTAAACATTACAATGACGAAGTTTAAAGAAATCAAAGTGCAAAAGTGTACCTTCAGTAAATCATCAACTGAATCAGAACTCATTTTCACCAGTATACTTCAAGACACCAGTCGTGAAAACTAATTTTAGAACTAAAGGCCACAAATGCATATTGGTAAAGATCTTTTGTCATATGCACTGGAAGAGCAGCAAGTGGTGACGGTACAGTGGACCACATTATTATATGAGGTCTATAAAAACAGAATGAAAAGATCAGGCCCTAACTTATTTAGCCATTAACTTGTGCACACAAAGATAGAAAAGCAATGAAGCTTTGAAAGTCTGCCTTCTTTTGAAAATTCCTTGTTTAAGAAAGAGTGAAATAATCCTATGCTTAACTTTATTAGCAACTGGTTATATTTAAATTTTAGTTTATTTCACTGGTGTAAGCCCAGGAACAGTAAGTGTTCTCAGACAACTGCAGCCTACAGACAATTTATAGAATATATACAACATATACAAATATTTAAAAAAATACATCATCAAAATGCATGACAATATGCAGTTGTATGTTATAAAACTTCCATAATTCATATACCCAATGAATAATGGGACAAAGCTAACGTATAATGTGACATTGCCTTGACTCTGACTGAGAAGAATAATTAACATTCCAGTTCATTTTTCCTGCTACATAAGCACAGTCACATCACATTTATAAGCTGGCTTCAACATACAAATCTGTTATTGCCATACTTCTGCTACATATTGTACATCCTAGCTCATATAACTTCTGGTTATTTATAGTTCTGTTCAAGTACAATACATGCAGAAGACCTCCCAGTTTTGACTTGTTATAGAAACAGACCCCAATTCCTAGGCAGTCAGCTTCCATTTCCTCTCGCTCTTGAACTGTCAAGACTAAAGCCTTATAACGTTCTGGAAAGAAGAGTGCAGAGTGAATGACGTAATTGTAATTAGACTACTCTTTTCCTTTAAGACATCAAAATATGCTACAGCTGTGCAGGAATGTAACTTTAATCACGTAAATGCCATAAACATTCCATAATTCTCTTAAAGAAAATGCCTTATTTTCACCAGAAACCTCATTTGGAGAAAAGGCAGAGCTTTCCAAAAGAGCAAAAAGAAATTTCCTTTCTCTCAGTCTCTTTCAGTGGATATATAACACTGCCTGCTTATGTCAGTCCTTGGTGAAGGATAGTGACCTTAATAACCTCAATCACTAACATAATCAAAGATCAACAGAAGAGGGAAAAACTATACATCAGATGAGTAAACACCTCCAGGTTATGGGAACAAAACAGGTAGGACAGGAGGAGGGAAGGATAGGGAAAATAAAGCTGCTGCCAGTGCCTTTGAGGGACATAAGAAACTTCATCTGAAAACTGATCCGCTTTAGAATAAGAGGGGAAAATCAACGAAAATAAGAACAAATGCTTCCATAGAAAGCACCTGTAGGAAATGTGGACTAAACAGGTTCCCTTGATAGGACACATCAGATGGGTAAGAGAAACCGTAAGTTTCAGATCACAGGGTTAAGCACAAGGGTATTCAGGAGCCAAAGTATAAAGGGAGGCTTTCTGCTTCTTTTCTGTGAAGCTTAATGCCAAGTACTTCTAGAAATTTTACTGACAGCCTCTACACATTTGTAGTTAGTGAACTGCAGGATGGTTTCCAGACAGTGCTGTCAGTTTTCATATAACTTGCCCACAAAACTAGCATGTATCTGAGGAACAGAGAGAAAGTACTGTGGAGATTCACATTTGATCATGGAGAAGCTTATGGGTATTATAAAAAAGAAGGTGAGAATTGGCTGTGGACAGTAAAGACAGATTCTTACTCTTCCTGGTGAGGAAAAGTGAGGAGACTCTTCAGTAAGTTTGCATGCCTATATGACTTTATTTTCTTAATTAAATTTACTTGAAACCTTAAGTCCTGTGAGTTGTCCACTTCTCGAAACCTGTATAACACTATTACACTAAAATAAAGGCTATGACAAAATCTCTGCTGGTCAGTACAGAAACTGTACATCATGGAATATTTTTTACTTCTTTAGGAACCTAAGATTCAATTTCAGTAACCAATTTAATGCCTCAGACGCCAAGAAAAAGCAGTAATTCTCCCAGAATTGATGAAACTGCCAAATGAATGAGCCTATCAGCTAGATGCATCTCTCCTTAGGTGGAAGTTAATGAAGTTAAGATCCTAGCTTAGGTATTAGACTGTGTTCATAATACAGGATCTGCAGTTTGCAAAGGGAAAACTAAAAGGCAAGACACACCAAAATAGTATTTTCTACAATCCCTGTTTGGGAAACAGGGAACTTGCAATTGTTCTTCTAAGAATTAGAATTCTGAGGTTTGGTTTTTTTTTTTTTTGCTTTTTGTTATTCATCTCACTAAAAAAGGTTTAACTTCCAATACCAGTATATTAATGTTACTTAAAGCCAGCTGTCTGCTTTCCACATTAGCCTAGCACAGCAATGCAAAATGATTCCTGCAATGCATTAAATTACTTCAGTATTTTATTTGATCAGTCAGTCATTCCTAAGAACATAATTTAGTTAAAAATCACCGCATTAAATACAGAGATTGTCCCTGGATGTAGAAGGAAAAAAATAAAAAAAATTAAAATTAAAAGGGTAGTTTCCTTCATAGACCAACGCAAAATCACACCCATTGGTGCTCAATGCTTGTTGGTTTTTCTTAACTCTCTCCCTCAACCAGTAAATCTTGGATACCTCTCTGCACAGTGGAACAATGTTGAGGGGAGGAACAGAGACCATTCGCCTCCTGCCTTCATAAGCACTTTGCTCAACTGCCAGAAGAAGGTCTGAATTTCCTTCGGTGAAAGAAGGACATAATCACAGGCTTTCAGGATCCCTCCCACCCTGCTGTTGTGAAATAAGAAGCACCACTGCTACCACTTTCAGTCATTGCTTACTAAAAAGATAATCAGTGGGATTGTTCAGGAGACCCAGTTTTATTGCTGTTTGGCAAACACCACCACAGAAAACACATGAGAGAGACCCTTGAGTACAGTTAGGAGAAGATATGCTTCATTTCCCAGCCTTGAGTGAGACCTTGCATGATCAAGAGCAGCATTATAATATGATAGACAACATTTGCTAGACTCCAGTTTAGCATTTTATCAGCCAAATTCCCTAGTCACTCTTAAATGATTTAAGTTGCTTTGAATCTGGATCACTAACAGTTCTGCATGATCAGTAAGAGATAGCTTTATAAAAATAGAAGTGCTTACAACTATATGAACATATTTGGAAATGGTGAAATATATATGCACGTATCTGTCAGCGCCTAATCAAACAGAGATTTTTGCTTTTCCACATGACTGGTGCACTGTACTACCCATTTGGCAGGGCATGTGCTTGATTCGAAATATGCCTACATAATCCAAACTCAAGTATGCAATTCAAATAAGCTTAGCAATATATGCAGTTACAAAGTTGCCCACTTAAAATGGATAATAAATTTAGAGACAATATGAGTTTCTAATACACCCACTACACAGGTAACAGTATACACCTTGCCCTGTTCCATATTTTGTAACATGAGTAGTTTTGCTTGCACACACACACGTACATACATAATGCACATTAATATATACAGGCACACTGATACAAATACCTAAGTTTTAAACATGTTTGTCATACTTTAACATACATAACATATATAAGTCAGATATTGTTGTTCTTCTATTTTAAATCCATTCAGAAACTTGAAGTGCTTCTCGATTTTTAAGTTAAATCTGCTAACCTTGAAGGAAGTTGTTTTTTCTTATTGTCAACAATTATTACATTATGAAACTGCTTTGAATGTCATTCAGTCATATCTCAAAACAGACTTAAGATTTAGTGATTTGGATTTTGGATTTGACCTAATGAAATTTAGATTAAAATAATTTATAGAAGGGCCAGTAAATGTTCCTATAAATAAGTAACTGACTGCTTACACATCTGCACCAAATTTTTCTTTTACTTTATGTGGACACATTTTGATTTTCTTCTTTTACTGAACAGTCAGCAATATCCAAGATAGATCTGAACCCTATATTCCTTAAAACAAATCCAGAAATTAAAATAAATCTTTATAGTAATAATTACAATAATAATAATAATAATAATGCCCAATCATTACACCACGTTCACTCATTCATACTTGCCACAGCTAAAAACTAACTTCAAAAAATCACATCTCACAGTCCTGGATGGGCATGCCAAGGTAACTTCTTCATGCCATCAAATGGCACCATGAAGTTCATGCAGCACATGACTGTGCACTGTTGCAAGCCTAGTTTGGCTTGTTTGAAAAAATGTATTTTAGAACTGTCACTATTTTGGCAGTTCAGCGTGAAGCTGCACTGCTCGGAAATCAGGGAAGTCTACGACAAGCCTGGGGCTTCTCCAGGCTAGGTTAACAGACTGATGCGGTAGCTGTGCTGAGAACCAGACTGCAGAGATCACTTTTGTATACTTCTGGTAAAAGAGAAAGGCCTCCGTACCTGCCCCCTCTTTTGCAGGGGAGTTACACAGCAGTTTTTAATTCCTGACATAAGAATTAGTTATTTGAGAAGAAGAAATTAAAAGCATTTCAGGACTAAAAAAAGAAGGGCCACTTTTAGCCTGACTATTAGCATCACATTAAAGAATACTTTTCATTACCTTCAAATGTTAACCTAAGGATAGACAAGATAGAATCACAGAATAGTTAGGGCTGGAAAGGACTTTAAGATCATCTAGTTCCAATACCCCTGCCATGGGCAGGGATGCCTCACACTAGACCATGTCACGCAAGGCTCTGTCTAACCTGGCATGAGTTTAATTTGTTTTGAGTTCTAATCAAAACAGGGTTTGGTTTCTTTTGTGTATATCCTACTGTAAAGAGTGGCTGGCTAGAACAATTTTTTCCTGATTCTCTTGGGGGGGTTTCACAATTTGTATGTGACTCTCTCCAGTTCCAGGTTAACAACTATCAGTTTTGTACATAGTACATTACAGGTAACTCTTAATATGCAATACTTATATACTAAAGTGCAGTCAGTGGTGTTACAGCAATGTTGTCAGATTTTGACATCTTCAGAGAGTGCTCTTCAGAGATGGGCAGATTTGCCTGTATTAACATACTCATCATATTTTTGGACGATGTTTCCCCCAAAAAGATGCTTCACTACTGACTTTCTGAACATTAAATAAAGGAAAAGAAAATAAAACTCTAGATAGATAATTAAACTGTAAGTAGTCCTTCCTTTCTTCCTTGCATTACACTAACTCCTATAGCTTGAAGTTTAAACAAGATGCTTACAGTACTGATATTCATATAAGCAAATTCTTGGTCAGTGGGCAGGCCTTTCCTGCACAAAATCATGAACTGAGATTCCTGTTTCAGAATGGGAATAAAATAATCACTAACATTACTCCCTCTTTAGTCAAGTTAAACTTAAGCAAGTGCTTAAATCCCACTGATTTACAAAAACTTTTAAAATGTGCTCACATGCTACTTTAAACAAAAGCATTTTTGAGAATTGTGTGAAATATACAAGCGGTCATATAGCTGGTAAAGAGTGTTTAATTGACCTTTATAGTGGTTTAGATCATCCTCGATGCAACTCCATGAATTCCAGAGAAGAAATCTGAAAATAAGCCAGGGTTTGTGTAGTGTTTCCAAGTCTAGTTCACTCTGTCACCAGTGATTTGACTTTCCATCCTCCTATCTCAAAAAGACAGTGGAATAGACTGTTTTAAGTTAAACTCAGTATGACATTAATCTCTGGCTGTCAGTAATATAGAAAACAAACTAAAAAGGGTCTTTGGGACCTAATTCTCTATTATATAGGTTTTACTGTCAACAGACAAGCTGAAATTAAAAAGCATTTTCCTATCACTGTGACATTTATAATTCAGTAGAGTGAGCAATCAGATCAGAAATTAAAAGATAACAGAAACAGATTAAATTAGCAACACGTTCATATCATTAAGAGAAGTTACTGAAAATTTTACTTCTGATCAATTTGATGGACTAGCTTGGACCGACTGCTGTCATTACCCAGTATACTACCCAATGCTAATAGCATCCTAATCAACCAATGCCATCTGGCTGCTGGAACGATTCAGGTTAAAGGAGAGTGTTCATTACAAGCAGGCACAAGAAGGAGAGGTGAGCTGGCACTGTGAGGCTCAGAGCCTCATCCAATCTCATGCCAGCTCCTTCCCCCAGAAAAGAGCCTGGCTTTGACTTCAGGATTTGAACCTATCTTCAGAGAGCCTGAGCCTGTTACAGCTTTTCAGATCAACATCCCAGCTCCCGCACAATTTCAAGACTAGAATTAAGAGACAGGTTTGGGTCCAATTCTCAGAATAAATTGTGAACACCTATATGCGTAGTTTAATGTGCATAGTAAACCATGTGCATAGTTTACTTATTTTATAGTATAAACGAAGAGAAAGTTTCAGGACTTCTTGACAAGCAACACTAAAACCATGATTTCTTAATTTTCCCATACTGCAAATGGTATACGCAAAGCAAAAGACATCCAAGCTATTATAATGTCACACTGAATGATAACAAAGGACACTTCTGGCAAGCTGAACATAAAACGCATCCTTCATTTCAGCAGACAAGCCCTGCTTCATAAAGAAGATGGGCTATCTTAGCATAACACTGAAAATGAATTAAAATTATACTTATTTTTCAGGATCAAGAATAAATTATGCCATCACAGAAACACAGCAGCTTATAATTTATAGTAATTTATACCCATAGCATCCAGACAGAGGATAAAAAAAAAGCTTTTGCATACGCATATACAGGGAAATGTCATCGCTGAATGCTCCCAGTTTGACTCAATTTATGGGAAAACACTCTATTATCTTCCAGGAGCTGTTATCTTGAAATATTAAAAACCAAACTGTTCAGGATAGCCATCTTGCCTTCATGGATAGTACAAGCTGTGAGAAAGATCTAGTTTATAAGAAGAAGGAAAGAAAAAGAGAGGTGGGGGGAAGAGAGGGAGGAGGGCAACAAAACCACTTTAGGCATTGACCTGTATTAGGGGAAAAAACATAATCTGCATCATTCCAGAAAGTGTTACTCCTCAGATTGTTAGTTCTTCCCAGGTAGCTATCAGGCAATAGGATAGGGAAGGGAAAGGAGGAGGAAATTAGAAAGGAAGACTGCTTGTTAGAGGTCCACACTTGTTTCTTTATTAATAAAATACAGTGAAAACCAGGACATAAAAATTCTGTTAATGTTTTTAAAGACTGCAAAAAAGCATTGTCAAAAAAGTGATGTTACGCAAATTCACTAAGGAAGAGCACATGTGGGTATGTGCATATACACGTATGTACACACAGAAGGTATGATGTGGACCAACGTTGCCTAACAGCCTATTTTTATGGCAAGAATTTAGTTTTTCTCACTGCTGAGGGAAGCAGAGCACTCTGAAAGACAGAACTTTGTCAGGAGACATACCAGTCTTCAGACGCTTAGGAATAACATGTTAGTATGTTGCATGTCATGGTCTGATGCTTACTTGCTAGGCTGCAGTATCTGGAAGAGGGCAGGTTACCCCTGGCTCCCTGTCCTGGGTTCAGCAGCAGCAGTCATTTTTCTCCTTCTTAGTAGCTGGTACAGTGCTGTGGTTTTGGCTTTCAGCCTGTGAACAGCGCTGATAACACCGATGGTTTTAGTTGTTGCCCAGTAATGTTTAGTCTGAGCAAGGGCTTTCTGAGTCTCATGCTCTGCCAGGGAGAAGGGGAAGCCAGGAGGAAGCAGAGATAGGACCCAAACTAGCCTAAGAGGTATTCCATACCACAGCATGTCATGGTCACTGTATAAACTGGGGGCAATTACCTGGAAGGGCTAGATCACTGCTCGGGTTGGGCTGGGTATCAGTCGGCGGGTGGTGAGCAGTTGTATTCTCTTCCCTTCTTATTTCCCTTATCATTATTATTATTGGTGGTACCAGTAGTGGTTTGTGTTATACCTTAGTTACGGGACTGCTCTTATCTCAACTTGTGGGAGTCACATTCTTTTGATTCTCCTCCCCATCCCTTCAGGAGCAGAGGGAGGAAGGGGGGAGAGTGAGCAAGCGGCTGCGGGGTCCTGGTTGCCGGCTGCGCTTAAACCACAACAGCTCTTTTTGGCGCCCGAACAGGGACATGAAGGGTTGAGATAACAACAGATCTGACCGGAGTGTGTCTAATCGTATTTGTGATAAGCATTTATTGTTTTGTATTAATAGTCACTCATCTCAATGCTGATATGGGCTCTCAAAGTTGTTGCTCTTGATCTTGGAGTTTCAGCATGTCGTACCTTACTTACAGCTGGTATTTTCTGTGTTAGTGTTCATCAGCTGGGGGCCTTGGGCTAAGGTTCTTGTTTCATTGTACTTTATGGTAATGACTTGTAATACAATAGAGTCATTGACCATGAAACTGATCTGGCTTGAGTTCCCAGTGTGGTCACCACTTCTATACTTCGGAAGGTATAGAATAGGAGTGTTTAGCAATTACACATCTTTTTTCCCCTCCTCAGGTGGTCAACCTGTGAAGGAGACATTCTCTTACCTTCCCAGCCCCCCCCGCCAGACCGTTTACAGCATCATGTGAGAGTTCTGAAGCTTTTGAATAGCCTTAGGGTACCTTTAAGACCTGCCTGCTGATGGTGATGGGGATCACCATGCTGGCCCGCATACAGAGTGTGTTTTACAACCATTTTGTCTGATCTCAAAAGTTAAGCAGAGTCAGGTTTGGGTCTTGTCTAGGGTTAGACGACGATATAGGAGGACCAAGAGATTTTCCCCGAGGCTGGACAGCCATGAGTGGCAGGGTGTGTGGGATAGTATGGGCAAGTATCTAGGCTAGTGGGCCCCTCCAGTGCTTTGGAACTTCACCACTGCACAAGTGCAGAACCCAGAAAAATTAGTAAAACACTTCAATAAGGTGTGTTGTCATCCTGGTCATACCAGAGAGGGACAAATCATGGCAATGTGCTGGAGCTTTGCCTATGCTTACAGAGCCCTGTTCAACACTATCCAGCACCTTCAAAAGGAAAAAAATGTCTCTGGATCTGATGGCAAAGCAACAGATAACACAGCTACTCTAACTCCAAGCACAGCAGCTACTCCAACTCCAAATACAGCAGACACACCAACCCTAGAGACAAATACAACACCTACTCAAACTCTGACTACAACAGATAACACAGCTACTCCAGCTCCAAGCACAGCAGCTACACCAGCCCCAGCAACAAGTACAGCAGCTACTCAAACTCTGACTACAACAGACAATGCAGCTAATCCAGCTCCAAGCACAGCACCTACACCAACCCCAGCGACAAGTACAGCAGCTACCCAAACCCCGACAACACATACTGAAGCCACTCCGACCACAGTGATAATCACTGCAGCTAAACCAGAGGGCCAATTCGTGCCAATATCAGTTGCCCCTGTACGCAAAGGGAAAAAAAGGCAAGAAAGATGAAGCAAGATGAAGAAACAATGTATTCACCACCTGGGACAGCATCTGATCAGGAGTTATTATTATGTGAATCAGAGGAAGAAGAAGAAGAGGTGACTTCTCGACCCCGGACCCAGAATACGCGAAAAGATTTTACCCGTCAACCAGGGGAACACATCATCACCTGGTTGCTCCGATGCTGGGACAATGGGGCTGATGGTCACGAATTAGAAGGTAGGGAAGCCAGGCAGCTGGGATCACTTGCTAGGGAAGGGGGAATTGACAAAGCAATTGCAAAAGAGAAACAGTCCCTCAGTCTTTGGAGGCAGCTCTTCACAGCTGTGAAAGAAAGGTTTCCATACAAGGACGATGTTATGAGTTGTTCGGCCAACTGGACTACTCTAGAGAAAGGCATCCAGTCTCTGAGAGAATAGGCCATTGTAGAAATGATCTATCGCAGGCCAGATGCCGGGAAAGGAGCCATAGATCCAGATGAAGCTGAATGTACAAGACCCATGTGTCGGAAATTTACACAGAATGCACTGTCAACATACGCCCACTTAT
Source organism: Lathamus discolor (assembly GCF_037157495.1). NCBI lineage: Eukaryota > Metazoa > Chordata > Aves > Psittaciformes > Psittacidae > Lathamus > Lathamus discolor. The sequence continues at coordinate 116,912,415 of NC_088884.1, forward strand.
TGGCAGCAACAACCTGGTATGACATAGTACTACCAACAGCAGATGAAATGATTCGTCAGCTCTGAGAGTTCGAAGACAATCTTACCCCTTCCATCATTTCAGCTGTGGAAAAACTGTCTCAGGAGTTCAAACAATTGAAAGGCGATCTATCCAATCTATCCAGTTCCCCATGTGTACCAACCCACATCTCAGCTATTAACAAAAGGCGTCCTATTTTTCGAGAGGGAAGATATAGGAGGTATATGCCACAGGCCACCCTATGCTTTTACCTGTGGGATCACAGAGAAGACATGAGGAAGTGGGATGGAAAACCTACCTCAGCTCTGGAGGAATGGGTGCATGAATTTAAGAGGAGAACAAAGGTCAAGGATGATCATCCCATGGAAAGCTGTGGCTTCAGTCTCTGGTGAGCAGGTTCCCAGATGGAGTGGAAGAGCTGATTTTACCCAAGCTCCTGTGATAAAGACTAATCCCTGTCAACAAGACGTAAGTGACCAATGTGATGACTATTAGAGGGGCCCTGCCTTCAGCCAGGTAGAAGTACGGGACAATCGGATTTACTGGACTGTGTGGATCAGATGGCGTGGCACATCAGTCCCACAGAAGTATAAGGCTCTAGTAGATACCGGTGCACAGTGTACCCTGATGCCATCAAGCTGTCAAGGGGTGGAACCCATCTATATTTCTGGAGTGACAGGAGCATCCCAAGAGTTGACTGTACTGGAGGCTGAAATCAGCCTGACTGGGAGGAAGTGGCAAAAGCACCCCATTGTGACAGGTCCAGAGGCTCCGTGCATCCTTGGCATTGACTACCTCAGGAGAGGGTACTTCAAAGACCCAAAAGGGCACTGATGGGCTTTTGGTATTGTTGCTTTGGAGACTGAGGAAATTGAGCAGCTGTCCACCTTGCCTGGTCTCTCAGAGGATCCTTCTGTTGTGGGGTTGCTGAAGGTCGAAGAACAAGTGCCAATCGCAACCACAACAGTGCACCGGTGGCAATATCGCACCAACCGAGACTCCCTGATTCCCATCCATAGGCTGATTTGTAGACTGGAGAGTCAAGGAGTGATCAGCAGGACCGCTCACCCTTTAATAGCCCCATATGGCCAGTGCGAAAGTGTAACGAACAGTGGAGACTAACAGTAGATTATCGTGGCCTGAATGAAGTCACACCGCCATTGAGTGCTGCCGTACCGGACAGGCTAGAACTTCAGTATGAACTGGAGTCAAAGGCAGACAAGTGGTATGCCACGATTGATATTGCCAATGCATTTCTCTCAATTCCTTTGGCAGCAGAGTGCAGGCCACAGTTCACTTTTACTTGGAGGGGTGTCCAGTTCACTTGGAACCGACTGCCCCAGAGGTGGAAACACACCCCTACCATCTGCCATGGACTGATCCAGACCGCACTGGAACAGGGGCAAGCTCCAGAACACCTGCAATACATTGATGACATTATTGTGTGGGGCGATACAGCAGAAGAAGTCTTTGAGAAAGGGGAGAAAGTAATCCAAATCCTGCTGAAAGCCGGTTTTGCCATAAAACGGAGTAAGGTCAAGGGGCCTGCACAGGAGATACAATTTTTGGGAATAAAATGGCCTAACCCTAACCCAGATCCCCACAGATGTGATCAACAAGATAACACCAATGTCTCCACCAACTAATAAGAGAAACACAAGCTTTCTTGGGTGCTGTGGGGTTCTGGAGAATGCACATCCCAAATTACAGTTCGATCGTAAGCCCTCTCTATCATGTGACCCAAAAGAAGAATGATTTTAAATGGGACCCTGAGCAACAACAAACCTTTGAGCAAATTAAACGTGAGATAGTTCATGCAGTGGCCCCTGGACCAGTCTGGACCGGGCCAGATGTAAAAAATGTACTGTACACCGCAGCTGGGGAGACTGGTCCTACCCAGAGCCTCTGGCAGAAAGCTCCAGGGGAGACTCGAGATCGACCCCTCGGCTTTTGGAGTCAGGGACCCCGGTTGCCTGTGCTGGGCTGGATGTTCAAAGGCAGGGTCTCCTCTACCCATCATGCAACCGATGCTACATGGAGTAAGTGGGCTGCACTAATTACACAATGAGCTCGAATAGGAAATCCCAGTCATCCAGGAATTGTAGAAGTCATCATGGACTGGCCAGAGGGCAAAGATTTTGGAATGTCACCAGACGAGGAGGTGATGCGTGCTGAAGAGGCCCCACCATATAACAAAGTGTCATAAAGTGAAAAGCAGTAGGACTTGTTTACTGATGGGTCTTGCTGTAATGTGGGGAAGCATCAGAGATGGAAGGCAGCCATATGGAGTCCTCAACGACAAGTTGCAAAAACTGCTGAAGGAGAGGGTGAATCAAGTCCATTTGTCAAGGTGAAAGCCATCCAGCTGGCCTTGGACATTGCTGAATGAGAGAAGTGGCCAGTGCTTTATCTCTATACTGACTCATGGATGGTGACAAATGCCCTGTGGGGGTGGTTGCAGCAATGGAAGCAGGGCAACTGGCAACGTAGAGGTAAACCCACCTGGGCTGCTGCACTGTGGCAAGATATCACTGCCCGGGTGCAGAACCTGGTGGTGAAGGTACGCCATGTAGACGACCATGTACCCAAGAGTCGGGCCACTGAATGGTACCAGCACTCAGAAACACAAACGCATCCCAGCTCACAAACAGCAGCTGGGAAAACATGTGCCTCTGTAGAATGCCAACTGGTTGGTTTAAAACCGCTAACTCATGTTAACAAAATAGAAGAAGAAAGACAGGAGATTCAGATGTGACAGGCAGCAAATGGGACAAGCCAATTTACTTCCTCACTAGCTTGGATTTTGTGATGATTTATCAGTTATAATTTTTGGCCTGATTTCTGGCCTTCACCCAGGCTAGAGGCATATAAGCTATTTCAGACATAAAATTACTTTGCACTACAGGCAATTAGTGAAGCCAAGAGGCCACCAGAGAGCTGCCTATGATGAATGTAATTGCTAGTGGGAAATCCTGGAGGGTTTCTGACCTTTTTGCTTTATAATTTTTTTCCCCTTCTTTTGGGAATATCCTGAAAAGATCACACAGCTGGGACAACATTGCTGCCTTGCCTCAGAAGGAAATGATGAGGCAGTTTACCCATTATGGAATTAATAGCTTTAGAGGCTAAAGAGTTTATGAACAAGAACATTAAAATGATCTTAGTACCAATACATAGAAAATTGCTAATAGCAGTCTATCCAAAGTAAAATCTAGTAGGCTTAATGTTCTTAAAAAAAAAACAAATTAAAAGTTTGGAGAGGAGGAATCAGCAACATACATTGCCAGAGCTCTGCAGAAACACAGACCAACGTGAGGTGAGGAGCACCAGCTGCATTGCAAGTAACACTGTTCAACACGGATAAAAATAACAGTACTGAAACAACTCCAATGAGTTTGTATAATTCATTTTCATATTTCTTTCCAAAAATGAAAAGGGAGGTTACTTAAGCGAATATAGCATTGAAGCCATAGGGAAGACTGTACTGAAATCCCAGTTGCTCAACAGGACACCTCCACCGCCAGCATTCAACGAGCTGGCACTGCCAGCAAGGAGGTTGGAGCAGCTTGAATTCCACATCGGTGCCAAGGCTGCCTTTAAAGCCTATTCAAAGTCTCCAGCAGCTTTTGAAGATCACATTGTGCTTAATGGTGTGGCAGCTACATTACAAGCGACTTCAAGTTTAAAACAAGCTCCATTTCATGTACACAAGCTGCAGACACTGTACTTTGCAGTTCGGTGTTGACAGTTCCTTTAGAGAGCTTTGTATTTTTTTTTTAGTCTGTAGAGAGCTGCTCTGCGGAGGCTACATCTCCTACACAGAAAGCAGGATTAACTTACTAAGAGTAAGGCTCCTCACTTGGCATACAGAGAAACTGATAAAAACAAGTGTTAGACAAAAAAATAGCATCAAAGTCTAACAAGAAATGTAATAACACTCCTTGGGTAACCACGAGGAATGCTCCGAGCTTCACTGGAGCTTGTCATCAGATAAAGAGATAAATATGTATCCACATAATCATTATACCTTCACTGATGGATAATACTTTACTCCAGCTGACTGTTACACAGAAGGTATTTCAACATCCTCCTGTAAACCTCAATAAAAGGAGCATCAAGTGGAAGGTTTAATTTTTCATCATTGTATGAACACTCTGACTCCCGCAGGAATGCTCCCTGTGAAGGCAGGTGGATTGTGCAGTCAGAGAAATGCAGCAGATCTATGCCTTGTAATGAAATCAAACAGCTCACTAAATCTAATATACACTCTAGCTGGAATTTGAGCTTCAAAAGCAACAGCCCACAACTTCAGAGATTAAACCTTGCAGAAAAGCACTGATAGTACTGTTAGATGTACTATTTTAGTGTCATTCTTGCCTCACATGAAAAGTTTCTTCTGAAAAATAGAGCCAAGCTGTGTGGGCTTGATACCACCATTAAATCTTGTAACTGCATTATTTTACTACATGCTTAACAATGCTGAAAAATTGAAATTTAGGTTTTCTTTCCTAAAAGGTTAGGAGAATTTCACAGAAGCTGGATTTAATTTTTTTTGCTTGTGGTTTTTGGTTTGTGCTGTTTTCTTGGTTTTTGGTTTGTTTGTTTTTTGTGGGTTTTTTTTTTAATTCCTGTTCCAAGATCTTCTCCTTAAAAAGAAAGGCTGCAACAATTAAAGTAGCATAAGGGGAAACAATTCTCCATTCCTTTTTTTTAATATGGGAAATAAAATACATATCTCCATGTAGGGCTCTTTCATGAGAATAGACCTACCACACCACACACATTTAGAGCAAACTGACTTTACTCCACTTTTATATTCTGTGTCTCTCTACAGTGCTATAAAAATTCAAACACAGTAGGTTGCAGTTATCTCGGCCTGTTTGGTTTCTGACGTGACATCCTGGAAGCAGTTCACTTGCCTAAACATAAGTATCTCTGAGATATCCTAAGGTATTTTAAGTCACAGACACAGGCCACCAGATATGATGTGAGACCTACAGGAGACCCAAGCTCTTCAAGGTCTGAAGCTAGCAGCTAGAAGAGATTACAGCAAGGCATACTAAATGGCACTCAACATCAATAGTCAAGGAACTGAATCAAGCCCTTTCAATATTCAAAAATATTTACTCTGTGCCTTGCTAGTGTACATAACTTCAAAGGGTACAGTTTATGTTAAGGCAGAATTCTGGAATAACTTCTGTAGGAAGAAAGGCTTCTTCCCCTAAAACACCCTGAACCTGGCGTGAGGTTTTGCCACCTCAGGAGGTGTACCTCGCAAGCTCTCATCAAAACTAAAACCATATGGGAAACTATGACATCGCCAACCTTCAAGAGAAACCTCAAGAATAGCTAATAAAAAAGAATGATTCTTACTAAGGCTTGTATTACATTATTCATCATGCCTTTTGTCTTCATCTTTTCATGTTTTACTTCTTGTTGTGTATGGAATCATGAAAATAAAGCACAAATTCTCATCTCACTCTCAGTTCCACTTTAATCCATATACACATATGTGCTGCTCCATAGTATGCTCCAGACGCCAGCAGGAGCTCTGGATTTCCAGAAGTAACCAAAGGTGGCTGAACAACCATGGTGTTTGTTCAAGTTAATATATTCTTGGCTATAGCAAACCAGTTCCATTCAAACCTGTCAGAGCACCAGCAGGATCACAGACTGAAAGTGGCACTAGTAAGCTTTTCTCACAGACGAATGAACTCAAAACGCCACTGTCACTCAATCGTACGTTATTTTTTTACTTACAGAAGTAACACAAGGAAGTTGAAGGACGCACCACTACCCCTAACGTTGTGTTTCCCAGAATTCAGTGCATATCTGAATACGAACAAATGGTTCCACCACTCCTATTATATCTTGATACTGCTTAAAAAAGAAATAAAAATCTCAGTTCTTGTATTCTCAATTCCTTCCCACTTGCATATTAGCAAACTGCTCCAGGGAGTGCTTATTCTTTCGAGTCTGATATTGATGAACATATTTGATTTTATGTTTACCACACTTTACCACTCCTATCAAGTGCTATAACATTTTCTTTCTCCACACACACTTGGGTATTTTCCTCTCAATTAACTCTAATAAATGGAGAAATGGACAGTACTGTGTATCATATTCAAAACCAAACCCAAATGTCTCTCCATCTTTGGAAGACTCTTCTCAGTGACGGAAGCAGCTATAAGAATAGCCATTACTATTCTTGAACATACCATAAAAAAACATATCACAGGAAGGAATAAAAGGTTTGTCTTCCATTTCCTACCACAAACTTGATTTAGCATCAAAATTAAATATCCTTTCAATAATTTTCATATTGTCTGCCAGACAGCAGTACACATCAGCTACTCTCTATCCTCCCTCACTATACTACTTTATTAATGGGAAGTGAAGGTCTCCTGCGCTCTTTCATAATTTCTAATTACCTTTAGGCAATATTATAAGAAATGTCCATTAGCATAAAGATTATTTTTGCATGAAAGGACACATTTTAAGGCTATCAATCTTTCTCCAGACTGAAAATTACGTATTTTGCACCTCTGAGGTTTTCTTCTTATAACTTTTAAAAGGTAGTATTCCATGTAAAGAGAGTTTCACTATATTCAGTTTTATTTTTATTCCATTAAGTTCCAATTTAAAGCTGAAGCTTGCTGTCATATATAATGACTGACAGAAATCTTTAAGAGGATAATTTCATCTTCCCCTTATGTTTAGCAATGGTGTTTAGAGTTTGGTCTGTCATGCGGTGAAACTTGCTTGGCTCTGCAACATGCAAATAAATACTATCTGAAGTACCAGAAAACATCTGTGTGAGCATCAGGCAGAAACTTGAAAAGGCTTATCCTTTGATGATACAACTAGGGAGTAAGTGGCTCATAAACACTAGCCCTCCTTGTAAGAAGAAATTACTAGTTAGTTGTCTATTGCAGTTCACGTATTCTTCAATATTTAATGGTAAACCTGCACATGACAAATACGAGATCATTCACAGAGGCACTGTAAAGCACATAGGCATATTTATATTACACATTCAAAGGTAAACTCAAAAAAGCAGTCGTTCTTGTTCTACGTGTTTGCACAAAGCTAGGAAATGTTGCCTAATTTGAAAATACAGAAGGGCTTTTTAGTACGTGGGAAGCACAGAAGAAGGGCAGAATTTGCTGGTGTGCTGTTCCCAGCCATGTAGAATAAATTACTTCTTCCTCCAACCTTACTTGTCCCACCAGAAATTGCTCTGGTCTAATAACTCCCTTGTTGTCTGCCCAGTGGATTCTCCCTTCCTGCAACAGAAGTGCTGAAACTGTACATCAAGAGAAGGCAGAGGTTTAGTTTTCCTGACTTGCTGTCAGTGTGGCAGAACAGGCACAAGGCAGGAAATGAGATTCCCTCTTTGAAGCACTTTACTAGTTTCCTTTTCTTTCCTGATCTTCACTTGCCCAAAAGAAGAGCAAGGCAGGAAATCAAGCATCATTTCGTCCTTGGATTTCCTCTAACAGTAATTGCCAGCTGCTCCTTGTGTTGATGCATGCTGAAAGACTGATGCTATCCCAATTCATCCACTGAAAAATCTATTCTATATGAAAGAAAATCTCCTGGATTTCTGTCATCTTTCTCAGAATGAAAAGCTAAGACTACAGGAAATATTTGCTAAAAGTTTTGAGTAAGAAAGAAGCAGTAGCTCGGCAGAATAATCACCGAACTGTTGCTATTCTGCATATTGTTTCAAAAAAACCTGCTTCAGCTCCCTGAAGGCATTTAACAGTGGACATAGTTTAACAGCTACAAAGCATGTAAAACTGTTTACTTAAAAATGTCTCTTGGAAGTTTTACACAATTTGTTCCTCTCCCACCAAACTTCATGCAAAACCCACTCTATTCCACCAAGAAATTAGCTCAGAGGTAATCTCAGGTAATCTGCAAAGGTTTTTGTTCTCTGCATGCTATAAATTTTCTTCTTTCTTTCCAAAGCTGTGATTGACTTTTATTCCTAAGGTCTATTGCTTCTTATAATCAGCACCTGATTAAGAACACCCTACTAAAAAAACCCTAAAAGCACACAAAGACAACTAAAAAAAACAGCAGATTTTTCAGGTAGTACTGTAATTTCTGAAGATTGGGTGTAAAGGTATAATTTCTTTTGAAGCTATATATTAATTCAGAATATACACACCTATTTTTATCTCGCTTTTCCTAGAATTGGAGACAACCTTCTTTCTACTCCCAAAACTCACTCTTGTAGTGCATGCATTTCATATCACTTCAGTTTTGTCTTGAAAAGCAATCAACATGGCCATTTGCACAGAAAACTATATGAACATTTTGGCAACACGGCTTGCAAAACCTAAAAACTTTTATGATTTTACAGAGTATGGTATTGTTAGGCATGAAAGCATGTATGTGCCCTAAACACAGAGCTGTATGACCTTAGCGATTGATCTGTTTAACTGTCTTTTAACAATGAAGGCGAAAACACAACAAAGCCAATGTACAGGGTTCCACAGAAAATGTTACGGTTTTTAATGTTTTGTAGGACTTGAAAGAGTCCTACAAAATCCTATAATAATCTATTAATTTTTAGAGGATAGATTAAAAAAAAAACCCAAACAATAACTTAACAAAGGCTTATCATTCCATATGAAACCCTGTAAAAATTATTTCAAAGGAGATGGAAAGACTCTTTCGGTGTCTTCTTTCAACTGGCACCTATTGTGGTTAATGGAAACACTTGAACTGACCTTTTATATATCAGATGATCACTGAAAAAGATGGATATTACAAAAACTTTTATGCATATGCAGAGCAAGAGGCCAGTGATGCATAGCGGCAGAAATGTACTATGAATTAATTTACCCTGGACAAAGGAAAACAAGATTGCACTGTTCACAAAATATCCACAAACATTCACAACATCTAGGAGCATTCATGGGCACAGGGAGGAGAGAAAGGAAAGTTTAAAGCACAGATGACAAATGTAGATCAAGAACAGCATCATCCATATGCATTGGAAGTACAAGCGAAAGCCACACTGCCATTCATGAAAATCATTGTGAACTTACCTTGGCAAACATCTAGCTTCTGAAATTGTTTTTGCTTGAGAAAGTCTTAAAATTGCATTAAATCATGTGAATGTCTATTGTAGTTATAGGTAAAGATTGATTTTGTAAATAGAATTAACCTGTGCTAACTTGTACTGAACCACTTCTGTGCTATAATCAATCAAATGACAACAGCAAAACCAAGGCTTTTTACTTTTCACAGCCAAGGATGTTTTCATGGTCTTAGTGGAAGACAAAACAACTGCAATACGCAGACTTTCAAACTAAAACCGATGACTGCACTATTCCCTCCTAGTATGTGAAATAACGGAGCTATAAACATAGCACATCTGTGCTGCACACAGACACAGAAGCTTCTTGCACCTACAGAGGCCTCTTATGTGAGAACGCTGTCAAGGTATTGAGCTCCCTAGCTCTCAAAACTTAAAACTAGGTCTTTGGCGCTATTTTGTAAAAAAAATAAAAAATAAAAAAATAAATAAATTGGGGGGATGAAAGAAATGTTTAGCAGAAGAGAAGCTACATGCAAACTGAAGTTGCCAGATTGACTTCATCTGTTTCCAGAAGGCCTATACATCATAAGCAATCTGCAAGTGAGCTCCTGTGTGCTGGACTCAAGTAGAAAATGGGAATTCAGGCATCCACATTAAAAACTACTAGTCGTTATTTGATTGCTTATGCTGCAAGACCATGATATGAAGCAAACTAGCATTTGAAATGAAGAAAATGTAAGATTTCAGTTTTGTTTTCAGTGAAACTTAAGAAATGCTGGAATAAATCCACAGGAAAATAAAAAAAAAACACAAATTACAGTTTGTGCTTGAGTTTACTCAAAAAATTATCCCAGTTTTCATTTATGTCATTTATTGTTTTAATTTCAGCTGTACTTTGTCAATCATGATGTGAAATTAAACACTGTGCTTTAGCACAAGCAGCCTCTTCGCTGAGATCCAGAAGTACACAATTCCCTCTCCTAACTACCAGGGTTATAAGCTATCAATGTGCTCTGCTGGGCAGAAACCTTACTAAACAAAGCCCTGCTTTAAAACCTAATACAGGAAAAAAAGACCCACACCTTCTTTTAAGTTAATTCTCACAATCTCACTACCAACACCCCTCCTACAGAATAAATCCTGGATGATATATAATTATAAACACGTCATAATTTTCCTTTTATTCACTCCTTCTAAGATTTTTTTTTTTTTTCCCTTCAAAACAGGTGAGTCAACTTGTTACCACAGTGGGGATGAACAAGAAGAGCCCAAATGATGTCACAGGCCAAACCATACTTAAAGGACAATTTTAAGAATTTCAGCTGACATTATATGAATACTTTATGTTATTACTCCAAAAGCTGTCTGGAATAATGGCTACCCCAAGCCTTTGCCTTCTTTCTTTCTCTTGTGATTGGATCTCAGTCTTACAACAGGAGACAGTATTAAAGCAAAAAAAAACCCAAAACCCTAGTTCTTTGTATGCTGAAGTGATAAAACTTTTAACATTAGCGGTAATTGGGGCAGCACACCAGAGGCCCAGCCCTGACATGATGCAAGGCTGCCTTGTCAAAAAACCACAAAAACACAAACAAACCAACCAAGCAAGCAAACAAAAAGAGTTAAGAAAGCTAAAAAGCTCATTTGCCAGGTATTATTTCTGAAGTTTATGAAAAATGCTTGCTAAATCATACGCACGCAAACAACAGCAAGGCCAGTAAGAGAGATGACAAGAAGATCCAGAAACAAGAAATAAAGCATATTTGCTCTTCAAAACAAGGGAAAAAGTGTTAATCTTAGTGAAATAGGATTCTTGCAGCACTGGCAAAATTACTGTCAGGATAAATTACTTGCTTCAGCAATACCAAACACAGAAGCAGACCTGTCAGGCTGCCAGACTAGGGCAAAGAACGGCCCTTTCAGTGAAGCACTTCTACTGTGCACATTTAGTTCATATTTCACAACTTTTCTCCTATTCCTGTTTTTGTGTCTTTCTTCATGCCCTCTTGTCTGTGCAACTACATTCCAGATCAGTGCAAGAAATTGCAATTTAAGATTAAAACCAAAATGGATGCAATGATGGGGTTTTTCTGGTGTGACTTGCACAGAATGCCTTCCTGAATGACATACATGAATAGGGCTATCACTGCTCTATTTTGGGCACTGCAGTTCCCAAAAAGAAGATAAGAGTGAAAAATTAGTTTATGACTATATAAATCTTGATTATTCTGACACATTGAAGCAGCTCCAGAAGAACAGATATTTCAGTTCCCAGCATGCCAAAAGGGCTCATTTTTACCTTTACTACACAGAAAACACAATGAAGTTCTAAATTTTAACCATGGCACAGACAAAACTAAATGACATTTTAAAAGATAACATTCAGAACAAAAATAATATGCTCTTGAAGACTAGCTATATACCTATATATAGCCTGGTCTTACTACACAAGCAAATGTGAACAATGCACTAGATTTGAAGACCTGGGGTGATACTGTCATCATACTACGTTCTCAGGGTGCCTTCTTTCAGCCATGATGGAAATACATTTCATAAGACACTCTGTCAAACTAACAAAATCCCAGCTCCTCCAAGTTTGCCTGAGGATATGATGGAAACTTAGCGTTTGCACAACTCTTTTTTTGTTGTTATCTTTAAATGCTGTTAAGATAATAAAAAATGATTCTTAAGACCCCTTACAGCATTCAGATGGAAATATCAATACCATGAACTAATTATATATAATAAATGTAATGCATAATACAATGTACATGATATGATTATCAAAATAAGAATATGCATTAGATAATAAATATAAAAATAACGATATTATCAATGCTAATTCTATTAATAGTATACTATTGTATACTAATTCTTCCTAATTCTAGCTAATTAAATTGCATGTAATGCAAGTCCTAAAGTGACTAGAATACCAGAAAATAATTCATCCAAATAATACTACCTAATTATATTTCCAGAAAAGCTGAGATATAAATAGCAAACAATTATATTTTGAACCAACTTTCCTAATAAATTGATCAAGAAGCTGCCAAAACATGCCAGAACCCTGAGACAAATACAAAGATACTAAAGTTGTGGGGAAAAAAAGTCAATTATATTGGTATATAAACAAGCCAAAACTCAGATATTGTATTGTATTAGCAAAATACACAAATGGTAAAATAGAGCCTACAGAACTGCAAGACAAAATACACTTATGAAGTGTATTGACAAAACATAATGGCAATCAATAAAAAAAACCCCACAACTAAGAAGGAGTTAATCATAAAGTCAAAAGAAAGATATGGAAGTTCATATTCATTAGAAAAATCAGTTGTGAAAGAACAGTCCAATGACACATAATAATACAGGGTACAAAAGATCAGTATCTAAACAACAGTCTAAGAAACACAGATTTAAGAAGACTTTCTATTTGGAATCATATTACAGGTTTATAGTACGGTTTCAGGTTACAGCAGCAAATTCAATGCCACCAAACACGTAATTAGCTAGAAACTGGACTTATTTTAGCTACATCTGTAAGAACTGTATGTTTATGTGCATCTTACAAAGTCAGATGTATCTTCCTAACTGATTTATTGTAAAAATATGTAAGTAATGAAAAAAAGATACACACACAATTGCAGTGAAAAAAGGCAGTCTGTCACCACCAGAATGCAAATTACAATGACAACCACATACTAACAGAAACTATGAATACAAATTCATTTTGATGTCACTGTCTCATTCATTCAAGGAGTTATCCCAAGCTCACCAACATCACTGCAGAGATCTCCACTGACTCAATGAGCTTTGAAAGAGATCTTTAATGAGAAAAAGAACTAATTATCATGTATTTATGATAGTTGACTGATTTTACAAAGGTCATTATGATTAGCAGTATTTTTATCCTGGCTTATCTTAAACTTTACCTTGAGTGTTCAGTTGGAGTACTCCAAAAGAACTAACAGCCTTTTAAATGTCATCATAGCCTAAACAAAACAAGTACAACGCTCTCCCTTCTGGTGAGGCAAATCAGGAGACGTCTCAAAGGAGTGGGACCAAATAGTAGATAACTCTGATTTGCTTAGATGTTAAGTGGTTATTTTTTACCTATTAAAGAAAAAAATCATAACCTAGAAGAGATTCTAGATTATTTTTAATCTATAAAAAGTTATTCTTTAATCTATAAAACAGACACGCTAAACTGTCTCTCTCTACATGCACCACCTAGTCTTATTGATCCTTGGTAGTGAGAATGAGAAACTAAGTCTCAAGTAGACTAGGAATACAAATTTGAGACACCATCTGATCCAAGGCTGCATCACAAAGTGTAGGCAGAAGAAAAGTGGGGTAGGGGACTGGAGATCAAAAGAAGAGCTCATTCTTGTAATAAAAGAAGTGACATAAACACTGCTTGCTTTCTCTATGCAATTGCCAGAATAGCAGCAAAGGTCATGCAGGTGAGACGGGCTGACACGGCTATACACTGGAGATTCAAGCATTTATTTCATCACTGATCTAAATTTATAATGTAGTTTAAATCAAAAGTGAAGAACTATTTTTAGAAGAGATGTTGCATGGGATGGCAAGTAATAGAAACCTAGCCTTTCATTCTAGTTCTATCCCGCTTAGAAGAGGTAAGTTGTCAAACTATATTCTTGCTTAGCTGATGTATGACATGCTCAGTTTCCACGGAGGCAGCATCGGTTATTTCTGCACATATTTTTGTTCCTATTAAGATTACCTTCACACAGATTTGACATAAAATATGTTGATAAAAAGAGAATCCTCTCTTTCAAGCTGGTAAATAAGGATATTGCTTTTACCTGACAACTTCCCAAAACTATTTACTGAGCCCAGGAGTGAAAACCGAGGAGAGTTTTCAATTTAAAATAAATAAAAATAAAAACAAAACAAAATCCTAGGCATGAGCTAACTTTGCATTTTGAATCCAAGAGCTCTTAATCGTATGGACAATTACTGTCTCTGTATGGGAAACTCACTGTGAATGTGAAAACCTAAGGAGAAATTAAGATAAACAGAGCAGCTTTCTGAGAAGGCACCAAGTACCAGCTGGATTAAAAGAACCTGTGTTATTTCACACCCAGCTAAGGCTCTGACCAAAGGTAGAGAGAACTGCTGTATTTATATTAGTAAGGTATATAAAGGAAAGATATACAGATCGTTGGACAAACAGGTGGAGGGTATGTCCCTGATGTGTAGTTTCTAAATCCGTTTAAAAAAAAAAAAAAAAAAAATCCATTTCCTTTTCTGAAGAAAACACACATCATGAATTGAAGAGGAGCCAGACTGCACAACGTTAGCACTATTATTTTGGCAAAAATCATGAATTTATGCAAGCATGTTATATCAACAGCTTTCTTGTCTTTTCTCCCTTCCACTAGGAAAATGATCAGCACTGTTCTGATACTGGGCTACAAAATAATGGCATGCATTGTGCAGAAAAATCATTAAATAAATCTGCAGCACAGAGCTATGCCAAGGTCCATGCTATGAAGAGTGAGAATTCCTCCAGTGACTACACTAGCACTTGTTTCCTAAATTCTGGCTGATAAAGGGCAAAGGATAATTAATTAAAGAGATTAAATTTAAATTCTGCCAAATCATCTACATGATCACATACAAACACAAATACTGAAATGGGTAACTACATGCATGGCTGGCACTCTGCTACCTGATTACCAGAAGTACATTTTTACCTATTAATTACATTTTTATTCTTCTTGTTCAGCCAGTTATGGCAACAGTTGCATATCATCAGTTTTACTGCTTTATCTATCTAAACCTATCTATTTAACTGCTTCATCTTTATCTAACCAGTTACTTTTCCATGTCAGAAAATCTCTGAAACCTATCACGAGGAAGAAAAAATCTTAATATAGCAGGAATACAGGACTGTGAAACTTCAGAGGTGGAGAAACTGTTTAACCTACTGGACTTTTAAGGCAGTGGCACCAGGTATAAAACTTATACTAAACGCTCCTTTGTAAGTTACAAAACCATTTGAAAAGTTGGTATTTTCATATCTAAAACCCCGGTAAATTTGCAGGAAATTCAATTGCCGTGCAGCTTGGGTGTTGTGCACTCATCTTGATCCCACTCCTATTTCTAATTGTTTTTTGTTAAAAGAACTGGATAACTCATTGCAAAATTTGTTAGATCTGGCAGTATTGTTTGTTTTCTTATCACAGACTCTTCCATCTACCTTCTGCACTAAATGTGTCATTTAGCTCAAAATTACTCATGAGCTCTAACAACCGAGTATAATCAGATCCTTCTACAGACTTGTAGAGAAGAAATCATTGTGGATTTCTTCCACTGCTTGCTCATTATTTTGCAACGGACTTTCCAGTATTTGCAGATTTATCAGAAAATGTAATTGGTGTGATGAGCTCCACAGCCAAGGAGCATCAGGTGGGACTTAGCTGACTGACCTGCAGCAACCGATCAAACCCACGGAAGTACTTAATGGGAAAATGGTTCCAGTTTTGTAGGCTATAATTTATGGTCTTCGGGCACAAGTTAATTGTATCCAATTGCACAAAACTGCTGATGTTGGGACATTACATATTCATTGCTATTTTTAATGCTTCTCTGCAAGGTGCTGTTAAGACTCGGCTTTTGAGGAGGCTGGGGCAGAATGCTATGCAAATCTGTGGTGACCTGGAGCATGTCACACTGTTATATGAAAACATTTCATTGAGGCAACCACAGGAGAAGTAAGAAAGAAGCTAATCCCTTGGCTTCCGGATACATGAAGTAGACACGTAAATCAGTACTAATCTCTAGCTGTGGAAGGATGATGTTTCTTGTTGATCTAGTTTCAGTAAGGCTGCAGTACACAGACATACGTAGTTTACAAAAAATTAAGCCATCAGAACAAACAGAACATAAATGGAGCAGAGAAATATTTCATGTTTTTAGCATTAAAAAATAAGTGTATTAATTTGAGACTGGCAATTTCAAAGTGTGGCTCAAAAATACTCTGAATGTGGCCTGCAAACTTTATTTTGAGTGAAGGCAATGACATGGCCTGATAACTGAGTTGGATTTTTTCAGTTCTTTATGTTGAGCTGAGATTAGTGTGACTTCTCAAGACCCCAGGGCTGTGTGCCAGTCCCAGCCTCTAACCTCACACTTGTTAAGTACTCATGGGAGTGTTAGCAAATGAACACACTCTCAGGAGCACCTGCTGTAAAGTATGAAATTCCTGAAGAGCAAAGGAATCCACAGTTTGTTTGCTACTATTAAACGCCTAATAATGAATAATCTTGGAATAAAATACCTTTCCTGCCAAAAAGAACATCTGATTATATCCACTGGCTCCCAATATTCTCTGTTACCTTGAGATATTCTACTAGAAAACACACAAGCAGTGTGACAATAGGGTGTTCTGCTCTCTCTTTGCAAGCAGCTGGGCAAGGGCATACCAGTGTGTATTTCCAAGTGAAAATGAAATTAAATTCAATAAAGTTAAATACTATTACTAAACCTAGTACATTTTTATTATTAATTATTTTAATTTATGGGTGTCAACACACCATGAAATAAAGGAATTACCAATTTCTAGCACGAAATACTTGATAAAAGGGACCGCATTAAATGCAGAGTTGTTGAATAAATTAGTAATGCTAGAGTGGTTAATTACGAAGTTACTTAAAGGAAGAAAACCTGAAGTATTTTACACGGTATTAAACTTGCAATTGCTTCCTAAGTGGCTAACAGACAATATTAGTAAACACAATACATTTCATAGTGAACCACCGAAAATGCTTTAATATCTTTAGAAACTATAGTTTAAGGCCAATTCCATATTGCTTAGCAATCAGGCTACAAATACAGCAAACAACATGTAGCTTTCTCTTAGTATTTTCCATTAGTAGACTGCAAGCACAGCATAAAAGTAGACTCTATAATTATGCATATTTTACTGATGAGGTGAAAGATGCATGGGGAGAAGTAATGTAGCCAGTGATATCCAACAGGCTAACTGCAGACTGAGCAGTCTCACTTTGTCCCACAAGTCTCAGGCAACTGTCATGGCCACTGCCATTTTTTTGAGTGTCATCTAAAAACACTGTATTGGACACATTAAGTTTTAATGACAGCCACAGACAGCTGCAATTTCCCACAGTAAAATAAATGATTAATTAGTAAAACACAGTATGCAATATATGTCCAGAATGACTTATCCCTATTGCTAATTGTAGTAATTAGCTTCAATTTCTAAAGCTCCACAGCCTGCATGGTGTTTTGCAGAGCTGTGAAAGAAGCATGGCCATGCACTGAATAATTTATGTTCCAAATTACACAAACATACAGGCAACGTATCTTAATTGTCTAGATTAGCAACCAGTAAGGTCACTTCTAATAGCCTCATAAAAATATCTGAAAGTAGAATTACGTAGTTGATAACCTATGTATTTCATAAAGAATACAGGGGAAATATGACCTGCAGAAATAAGCCTAAATGTGGATAAGATTTTGGTTTTACTGGGACATTCATATCAATATCTAAAGTTTGAACAAAACCCCATTACACCACTAAATGTATTCCTTCCTAAAATAGCTGTATTTTTTCCACTATGTTTATTTCAGCACAAAGACACTTTTTTTTTTCCTTTTTTTTTTTTTTTTTTTTTTGCCAGGCACAGTACCAAAACCATACAAGTTTTCCTCATATGTCTTTGCCTAAAATGTTCTACCAATGATTTCCACAAAGGCAAAGCCATTAAATGGCCTCTCAATTAGCGAGCCTTCAACACTGCCTCAGTAAGCTATAACTCAAACCATAAAAAAGTTAATGGATGGAAATAATTTCCATCTCATCTGGAAGAGTACAGGAAAGCCCATATATTGTTTGGGAAAGAGGCATTATATATTCATTATTGTTGATAGCAATAAGTGAGGAAGAAGCTGCAGTCTAAATTTTAGAGGCTCATTGACTATAAGCAATCAATTAGCAGCCACAAATGTAATAAAAGATGGAAAGCACAGCACGGCATATGGGGGAGGAAAGATGACACAGATTATGAATTTAGGACTGGCTCAGAGCAGAAAGGCCTGACTGAAGTCAGAAAGCGAAAAAATAATTTCTTAGGAGAGAGCAAACCTGGCCTCAACCAACTCACTCCTGATTTCGTTTTTTTTATTATTCTTTTTTTATTTTGTTTGCTGGTTTTTTTCTTTTTTGTTTTTGAATGAGAGCAGTTATTACTGAGGAAAAGGTCAACACCAAGCAGACTCCGAGGAAAAAAAAAACCCAAACAGTTCAATAAACATGAGTGAGATGGAGAGAAAGGAAGACCAAGATCTACTTGTAAATCAGAGAGAAGTTACATGACAACTTGCATTGTCTTATATGGTGAATTGGCTTTCATCAAGCTGACTGTGCTACTAATCTCTGGTAAAGTTTTTCATGAAACTTTGCAACCCCCAAGTCTTGATTATTCCACTTACTGCACATTCATCTGTCAGGAACGGAATATCCAACAGAAAAAGCTGCCAAATAGAATGAGACATACTTTTTGGATTGATTTCTAGTGGATCACTGAGTTTGCTCATGTGCATGGGTCCTCAAGGCTCTCTTCATCTTTGTTCAAAAAGATTCTCAAAAAATTACGGAACAATCTGCCTTATGAGACTGGCATGGTCAAAGCTATAAAGAATTATTAGTAAACACTTTCAAGGCTTTTTCACTAAAAGTGAACTGGTAATTAATTCTCTTAATTGAATGATCATTCATTAGTCTTACTAAATACACTACCTAATAACATTCTCAATCTTGCAAGTTTCTGCCATGTCTTCAATTTCCCTTTTCACTATAAGACTAATAACAAGCTAAACTCACAGCTATATAACTTTGCAGCACAGTACAGAATATATTGTATGCACATTTTCCATTTAGATTCTTCTATTGCAAGCAAGTGCAATGATAAAAAGAAGTATATTTTACTAGCTAGTATTACATTTTGGAAGATCATAATTAAATTATTCCTTAGAAGCAGTGCTCAGTGCTTAAATAGAAGGATTATATTGAATAACAGGGCTAGTATTTTAACTCAATTAACATGTTATTTTTCAATAAAGAGGTGTAGACAACGGTAATTTCTTCTTCTACGGGTAACATCAGCTATGAAACTGAAATACTGCAGCTTTTCTCCTGGTAACTCATGTGTAATTTTTCCCCTTATAGACTGTATGCTCTGTATATTTTTAAACTGTGTGAAAATATGACATGTTATTTTAATAAATATCCATATTTAATACTGTTATAGCCAAACAATATTTCACTTCTATACCGTATAAACCTGCCACAGCCTATGTTCCACTACATCTAAAAATACGTGCATATACCATGGTAAGGAAAGTGGGTTTCTTTTATATCTTTTAATTCAGTACTGCTGTGAGTCTGATTTATAATATTGATATGGGCGGAAGTGATTTTTGGATGAAGAAATTACATGTAGCTACAAAGGAAGTAGAGTACTTTCTCCATGGAAACTGCCTGCCAAATTTGCTTAGATGACTTATTTATCACACTCTTCAAAACAATATATCAATTTGATAGAATTATATTTTCCTGGAATCTTCACTAATAATTTAAAAGTGACATAAATGTATAAAAGTCTGGATTTCTAAAGATAATCAAGTTGTGTCATTCCAATATAAATTTGTAATACATTTCAAGGTCATCTTCTCTTTGGTTGCTCAAACTAGCTACTTATGGTCTTCTGAATCCTATCCTGGTTTTGGAATAATTCCTAAAATTTTCATGTGTTTTAAAGAATGTATTGATTGTGAATATTTTGTTGTTACTGCTCTTTCACTTTCCTGCAATTACACCATGGCTGCTGCCCACTCTACAGTGGATGGGTTTGGCAACTCCTTATGGAGATATGAAAACTGTGTAGTTTAACATGAC
Source organism: Lathamus discolor (assembly GCF_037157495.1). Taxonomy (NCBI): domain Eukaryota; kingdom Metazoa; phylum Chordata; class Aves; order Psittaciformes; family Psittacidae; genus Lathamus; species Lathamus discolor. Next base: position 116,932,439 of record NC_088884.1, read on the forward strand.
CTTGAAAAATATTTTTTTTGTTTCAAGAATTAGTATGTGTACTTTTATCAGTATAAATGGAAGACTGCACTATATGTCAGCTATTTCTCAGATAGGGCTACTAAAAAGTATACTCCTATGTATACAGCACTCTACATATCAATTCCTGCTATTATACAAATAACTCACGTGAAACCAAAGTACAAATAATTCAAGGCAATAAAAGTTTTCAATAATCATCGATTGGTCATTTCATTCTAGCCATGTAAGTTTTGTTCAGCTGTATACTAGAATATTCCACCTCAAAGTTGCCAAAAAACAGGGAAGCAAAGAACAGCACATACATATGTGCATCACATGTAACATCCACCTGTAGAATTAAAAAAAGGCCATTTTGATTTCATAAAGGAAGGCAAGGCAAGAAGAAAAGGAAAGGAAAGAATTACACTGCGTTACAGTCAAATGGGAGTATGGAAATTACATGGTACAAAGGAAGAAGTAAGTAAAACACTGAATGATTAAGATAAAAAATAAAATCATTTATATAAGGATGTATTAGTAACTGGACATGAATTTTTCACACTAGAAGCAACAGAGCATGCTCTCAGTGTTAACAGCTCAATGTTACAACTGCTATGTCATGTAATATTATAATTCTTATTATTTATTTCCATATATAATACAGTTACAAATCCTTTTCAGGGAAAAGGATCTTTAAATGCACTCTATATTCTGACATTGCATAAGCAGGAACTGATGGAGAATTAATGATTTCAATTTCAGTTTCAGCAGAAGTCCATTAAGAAGCCCAACAGCATACATAAAGCTGCTAGTGAACTGAAGGAAACTGAAAGGCATAAGGCTTGCCATAGAGAAAAAAACATGCTATTTAAGAGGACTAATGGATGACTATTAAGACTAAAACTGACAAACCTTCTCAGACAGGACAACAATTGGTTTAATTCATATACAGATGATTGAAAAGAGAGCATTAAAAAAAGAAAAAAAAACCCAACCAAATGTCCCAGGAGACCAAACAACAACAACAACCAAACAAAAAAACCAACCCACAAAGTCTGTTAAGTGACTAGCACTTCATCATACAATGAAGTTGCAACAAGGGAAATTCTGATTATATCTTATGGAAAAATATTACAATGAGGTAGTCAAATATTGGAACTGCTATCCAGAGATGATGCAGAAACACCACTAAGGTACCAAAAACTTAAGTAGACAAGGCCTTCAGTAACCTATTTTAAGATGACCTTGCTTCGAGCCGAGGGGTTGGACCTCAAGAGGCCCTTCTGAACCTATATTATTCTGTAATCCTATGAATTACATAGCTTAAAAAATATATATATCTTGTAGGTCTCAAAAACAACGCACAGTGCAGTTCACTAACATGAAACTGAAAGCTTGCAAAAAAAAGATGTCAAAGCTCCACACCTGGAAAGTGTCAAAAAAAAAAAAAAAATCACAAAAAAAACCCCAAACCAGCCCAATAATAATTTGATTTCTTCTAAAATGCTAAAGGGAACTGGATGTAAAAAAAAGAATTTCAAAGCAATACCTGCAGCCCATGAGGGAAACAGGAGAACAGAGCAGGATAGGACTAGCTAGGACTCCTGAAATTGTTAGAATGGCCTAAGAAATCCTATTTAAACAGTCATTTACAAACTCAGGCTAGTAATCTTTCAGTTCAGTACTGCAACTTAAAAGAATATTTCTTTTTCTTTGCATCTCTGAACTAATTGCGGACTTTATACTGATTAACAACTGTAGTGAGAAAACTGAAAAGCTCTAAAATACTAGAGGGAACCAGTACAATTTATTTTGATCTAGTATTTCTCCTCTGCCCCCTTTTTGCTAAAAGCAATAGAGAAACTTCATACTCAGCACACCAAGATGGTGGTATCAGTTAAATTCTGTTATAGTATAAGCTTTCTTACCTCTCTACCATGTTGAGGCACTACTATTTATACTTGTGTCAATTCCATATATTCCAGCCATATTAAGACATCAAGTCCATAAACTTTCCTGACTCTTTTCTGATGCTTAGCTCATTAATGAAAGCTACTAATTTAACAAACAATTGGGTGATTACCTCTTGAAGAACCCTCTTCATTTTCAGAAGCAATGTCTTCACAGCTGTGCAATCTTGCAGCATCAATCTGAAGGGCAAAGATTCAATGCCTCCACCTTCTTCCAGACCAGTAAAAGGCCACTCCACAGATGGGCTGCCAGCCAGCTGGCTAACACGAGGATACCTGGCTTCTCCTTGGTCTACCTCCTTTGACAGCTTCAGAGATAGGTTCCTTACAAGAGAAAACACAAAGATCAACACTGAAATATGAAAACTAACTCAATTTTTTGGCTTTCAGTTTTTCTGAGCTTAAAGACACATTACATTTCACTTTTTGAGCCTGCTGGCATGAATGGCCTTTAAAACGTACATGTAGCCATATGGTGCTACCAATAAAATACGCATTTATAAGAGTACCATTTTCTACAGGAACAAAAACCATGCTTTATCTCACACCCTGAAAAAAAGCCATTTTCTTAAAACAAAATTTCCTATGGACAAAACTGCTGTAGGTATATTTTATTTCAGTTCAGTTTTATAAAACAAAAATAAAAACAAACCCAAAACCTCTCGTGTACTTTCTAAAGCTAGATCACATTCTTCCATGTGCTTTGACTCAGAATTTAAAAGGAAAAGAAAACCACCAAAAAAATACTCCGTCTGGGCTGGCACAGTGACATAAGACTATTCTGCATAATGGAATTTGAAATGTAATCAATCTGTACTCACTGAAGTTTAGTTACCACTTAAACTGTTTAAGCGGAACATGAAAGTAAACAACATTAAGTTGTGGTTGAGAATCCTTAAAGACAACAGAAACATTCAGAAAAAAATTGATGGACTTTGGAGATAATGGAATACCATTATTTTAAAGCATGTATACCATCTTCCTTCAATATCAGAGCAAGCTATCTATAAAACTTTGCCATGCTCAAGCAAGTCCAGTGAAGACCATCAAGAAGCTGAGAGGGCTGGAGTGCATATTAAATGAGGAGAGGCTGAGAGGCAATTTTGCTCAGTCTTCAAAAGAGAAGTCACTGGGAGGGTGCAGAGATGATGGAGCCAGTTTATATTTGGGAATGCACAGCAACAAAATGAAAGGCAACGGACAGAAGCTGGAATATAGGAAATTGTGAACAGATGTAAGAACATTATTTATTTATTTAATTATTATTGGTCAAACAAAGGAACAGGGGCTCAGAGATGCTGTGGGACATTCACCTTGGAGATATTCATAACATGACGGTGCAAGCCCCTGAGTAACCTGTTCTAATTGGATCTGCTTTGAGCAAGGGCTTGGAACAGAAACCTGTGGAGTTTCCTTCTCACCTGTGTGCTTCTATGTTCTAGAGGTCATAGATTCAATCAGACAAAATCAGCCAGAACTTTAATAGAAGAAAAATCATTTAAATAGGGATTACTTGACATTTTGGTAAAACAGAATGTGACTAAGTACAGAGACTTCTGCAGCATTAATGTATGCACAACTTCAATGTTGCACCTATTTTCTCTTGGGCCAGCAGGGAAAAAGGACAAATCTGAATGGAGAATAAATCTGAGAATGTGATTGCACTGTGCAATAGTAGTAAACTAATTATTGCTAAATTATAAAAGTGTTGTAACAGCAATGCATGACACCCATATTCATTATAAATTAATTCACTAAAATTAAAAATGTTAGCATAAGTGGTGAAGAAAGTGACAATTATTATTCAATTAATGTATAGTTCCGATTTTCTGTTCCATTTGAATTTTCATGCAACACAAACCACATCCTGAATTTTATGCATGGCTGTGTTTTGGCAGGACAAAGAATATTTTTTACACAGGACATTTTTCCTTGGTTAACTTTGGTTTCACATGAACCACACACAAAAAGCGATTAATGTGATCTCTCAAGACAAGCAATTCCCAATGCATACTAACAAAATGGAAATGAGGCTAATAGAATTATCTTTTATGGGTTGTTCATTTTTATAATCTGCAAGCTATGTCATGTGCACTAGGTACAACACGTTAGATCAATGAACGCACCACAGAGATCATGGCTACGGGCAGATGGCTCATGACTGCCAAAAGAACTAAAACTTTCTAATCCAGGCTTTTCAAGACTCTCGTAAAACAATGAAATTAGTAATTTAACAATTTGTTTCAATATATTGAAACAACTTTCAATATATTTAATTTATTGAGTAGAATATTTTGCATCCTTTAAAATGATAATGTGAGGTGGATGATAAAGGTGCTTTAGACTGAACGATATGAAGCCACTGCTGATTAATAGCCTTCATTAAAGTCACCTCAGGTATATATCATGCAAAGAGAAAACAACTTTTAACTGAAATTTCATAACACAGGCCACTTTTAGGGATTTATAAAAGAAGGTCTGTTCAAACCTTAAGTAAGATTTATGTAACCTGAAAGGCACTTTATTTAAATTAAGATGGAACAACAAGCTCCTCTTTATTCCTGCCCAGTGCCTGCAGGCTGGGAGACAAATTACTCTTTAGAATATGTCGCGTGTTCACTTTGCAAGTCCCTGCAAAGTTTCATTTTCCTCATTCTCCTGAACAGACATCCTGGCACTGAGAAAGTACCAACTTAAGATGTAATGCTTCCCAGAAGTCTTTTACAGCACATTATCAAGGAGAAGAATGCGGTATCAACACCAATACCCTGCTGCCTCAGTGACAAGGAGACAGGAAGTACTCTTGGGAACTCTCATCCTGTCCTACATGAAAGAGGTACAGTGTTTACATAAAAGCTATACATTCACTGGAAACATAGCAAAACTTAATTTCAACTTAAGACAATATTCCCATTACTTCAGTGGGCTTTATGTCAATATCACACTGCTCAACACACAAAAATACCATATTTTCAAATATAGAACCTTGTACTAAAGTATGAAAAGCATCATAATAACATATCGCCACTCACGGTCATAAGAGTTTAAAATCTAACTAAATTGCTACTAAAAATGGTGATGCAGAGTTGGTATATAATAAGCATTCAGATCATATAGTACCTCTGAATTACCTGAATAGAATTTAACTAATGGGTGATAGAAAATCTCTTGTCTGATACAAATCCTTCTACTCACTGCAGAAAAAAGCTCATTTTAAATTCATTCCAGCACTGATATTTCATCAACTTCACTATTAACAATGTCCAGGTGGTCTATTACAGTATTATTACGGTAATCCACTGCATTTCATTTCAAAGCAGCAGCAGAGATTTAGCAAGGGGGAAAAAAGAATTTGCACGAAAATTAGAGTTCTCTCCTTAGTAGTAAAATGCCTCTTTACCTCTGAAGTTGGAGAAGGGGCTGGTTCATCAACTGGTAGTGCAGGAGCTCCTTACAGATGACCAGTCCCCTCTACCTTCCAAAGTTGTGTTTATTGTAATAAAACATTTCAGAAGCCAATGTTATCTGTGACAAACTTCTGAAACTGTAGGTAAAAAACCTCAAAAGAGCTATATTAATTCTATAACATTATCAACATAAAATATTTCAGAAAAGTAATTTGATCACTTTTAAATATATAGCTCCTGTTTGAGCTCTAAATCGAACCCAACACACACACATGGTTAGATTATGTCCCTACTTTAATGAAACTATACCTAAAAATGTCCCTGAGCACTGAAATTCAGTCAGTGGTAAAGCACTGCTGAAACGTTGCGGGGCATCCCGCCTATCACTCTTCCAAATGATTCCCTGGCATGGTTTGATTGTCAGCACAGGCAGGTTGGATGGGACTGCTCCATTCTGGAAGATATCAGTGGTGTAGATGTGCACTACGGAACCATCTTATGTAATGTCACCTCAAATCTCTGAGCATGGCTATGGAAGCCACAAAGCTCTAAGCTTAAGATGTGAAACCCACCCAGACACCTAGGCAAGAGAAGCGCCAGCCTGTTTCGAAGAAAGGTCCAAGATGAACTGTGGAAGCTGTCGCAAATCACAGCTGAGAAAAAGCTGATCTTAATTTTCTCACAGGTATTACAGACTTCACTTCCCAGATAATAAGTGGTTCTCATATTCTGTTTGATGAAGATCAGACAAAGCCTGACAGCACACTTAAAACTCTGCCCTCTAGACCAATGTCATAGGGAAACAGTAATTCAAGGTGCTCATGGGGAATCAACATAAAGCCTTTGGAATACTTTCTAATCAGCTGCATGCTACAGCCAAGGGGACCACAAATGACAAAAGAGAAAAGCATTCTTAGTGTCAGGAAAGATTACTGCCAGCATAAGGTCTGAAAATCACACAAAATTTGTGTCAAATTTGTAAACGCAAAATAGGGTGAAAAGCTGTGCAATCTGAGATGATACTTTCAGGCTGCTGGCTTGTTTCCTTTATATCTGGACATACCCAGTGAACACCATGAATGCGTTTCCTCATTTCTAAAGCATACAAAAACCAGAAGCTACAATATCCACATTCAGCAGAACAGTAGTGCCATTAAGAGTTCTATTTCAAAGGCAGTCTTTATTGAAATGGAGATGTAACATTAAAATAATCAATCATTGACCTTTAGCATTTTAATAGCCTCCATAAATCCAACACAACTGCATGTTAACTCACTGAGGAAGATACACCATTGTGAGCTCCTTTCAAGTCTTCTTTCCCTTAAGAAGGCAGAGCAAAAGCAACTTTATTATTCCAAAGCATCTTTAAGGTTTTTTTACTGGGGGGAAAAAAAAATATATATATATATAAAAGAAAAAAAAAGACCTAAAGATTTGCAACTTGAGCTAGTTTGAGTAATTCTTCTCTTCTTACTGATCCTCAGATCAATGATTTGAAGAGCTTATGATAATTTGAATTTACACAAAGATCCCCAGATTATGTGGAGTTTAATCTTCTTAGTTTTCATCAGCAGTACTCAAGACATTGCTATAGCAGAATTAGCATAACCTAATACAATTGGTCCCACAGAGTCTGCACTTCTTGATACCAGCTTAACCAAAAAGAACCCACATAACACCGTGGGCATCAGGAAGGCTTTGCAAGCAGTGCAAAAGACCCCAGCCTCTATGGGAAGAGCTAAACATGCCTTCTTTCTTCCCTGAGAGCTTATCTTCTAAAGCACGGTTTTAGAAAAAGCCTTAAATCACTTATTTTCAGTGTTTGAGTGTGCAACTGTATTCATATACAAGTGCACCATGTGTATACATAGACATGTACTTTTACATATGTGTAGTTATAAAATTCATACATGGACTCCTGTATAAGCACAACAGTGCTCAGTGGGACCATATAAGCCACACAAAAGCAATCATTTCTGATTTTTAAAGAAAAATCTGCCTACCTCAAACACTTCCAGAATTCAGTTCAAAGCACTCTGTGGCTCTCTTACAATGATGTATGTTACAGTCAAGCCCTACAGTCATCCCAGACTGAGTCTTAATCTCCAAGTAACCTTTTACTAATCCCACTTAGTAAGAGACATGGTCTACCCCAAACAACTTACAGCTGAAATATATGGACACATTTTGGAAAAATGAAAAGTCTTTCCCCATATTTAGCAGGACTGAGGCACTGACTTTTAAAAGCCTATTCCTAAATATTCCAGTAGGTATATCAAATAACGTACTGCTAGGTGCCTAAATATTCCCAAACTCTGTTCAATGACGATAAAAATTGCCAAACTCCTCAGTTTTGAAAATGCAGCCTTTGCAATACTGAGAAGTTAAAAAGGTAACCAGAACAGAAGCTAATTACCCATATTAGCATTCTTTGGCATCAAAACATATATCTCTCTGTCTCACACGATTTCTCAACAGTACTTCTATTCTAACAGAATGATTCAGAAGTTCTAAGGGTGACATCTCAGAATATTAAATTGCATCATGTCATAAGGTACATATTGTTTGACATTTTACAGCTTTTAGAACTATGTATCATTTATTGGTCCTCTGATGCTATGATTTTTCAAGGTCAGCCTTTAGAAAAACAATTGTTCAGTATCTGTCACTATCAAACTATGCAACCACAAACAAAGGTGCACACAAACTCTAATGGCTAGCACTGCTGTAAGAAGCTGTCAGCCTTTTCCATTATAACCCCTTTTCTTTCAAAGGTTTCTGTCAATGCCATAAAGATTTCCTTTGGGCTAGAACCTGGTGGTCTTGAAATATGGAATCAAATTAAAAAAGAAAAAAAAGCCCTCCATTCTCAGCTGCAGCACAAGTACAGCTGAAGGCATATCAAGCCTTTATTTCCTTTCGCTAAATTCTACATGAGTCGAGAGCTCAAGCACACAAAAACACAACACTTGAGATTTCAGTCCTTTTCTTCCTCCTGGAATCTATTAGGAGAACTTAAATGTGATGCAAACAAGGTAATGTAACACCATACAGGAATCAGATAATGTTCAAAAAAGTACCTACTTGAATAAGCTCCCCCAGTCTTCCAATATCAAGTACTCTTAGTACAGTAGGAAATAAAGCATTACAAAGCAGAAAAAGTAAATGAGGCTCTCTGGGCACTGAGAGTTTGGTAGACAATTCAAGTCTTTTTAACTGTTTTGGGGAAAAAAAAAATCAGCAGGGGATCATTCTTGAAACTATTTTATAACTGGTATATGAAATATAAATTGCAGCTTAATTATGCACAAAAGCAAGCAGTAACTCACCTTACATCTCTGGATAGGAAATAAACAAAAGAAGGCTTAGCTTTTATTTGGACAGAGAATGAATCTACCATTTATGACCAAAGTCACTGCAACCTTTGTAAACACGATCTACTTTGGACTGGACACTGCCTGAGCACAGATAAAAGCTAAAAGTACTTAGTTTCCTCTCCAAATCTCACTCCATGGAGATGGCCAACTCAGCTGACTCAGAACGAGAACAACAACATTTTGGTCTGATCTATTAAAGAAGACAGGCATTCAAGTGTGCCCAGCAAACTTTATAGTTCTGGAGGAAAGGAGAAATATAAATGTGTTTTGCCACTGTCACCTAGATCAAAACATTTCTCTTCACGTTTGCTCTCTGCTCTCAATGCTTGTGTTTAGGAACTGTGCAAACAGAACATAAAACTTTCAGGTTTTCACGAGGTTAAAAACATGTTTTAAAAAATAAAGGAAAATCATGATGGATATTGGATATAATGATTGCATTCTAAGAAGCACAAGAAGTGCTTTCCTTTCATTCAGCCACCCTAGTTTCCCTTACTTAAAACAAATTGTCAAATACATTCTGCTACAGGTCAGCACTTCTTTGTTACCAAGGCTTTCCAAAATTCTGTTTAAACTATGTATATTTCAAATAGGAAAAAAAAAACCAAACCAAACCAAAACAAAAAAAAAAACAAAAAAACCAACCAAACAAACAAAAAAAAAACACATACAAAAAAAACCCAAAAAAACACCAAAAAGTGTCTTCTGTGCCTTGTAAGAACCTACAGAATTGTTAGTATAGGAAAGACAGCAGGGTTTGCAACACATATTTGCTTAGTAACTGGAAGAATTCATAGACATGAATTAGGTAAGATAGATTTCCAAGATTAGACAACTAAGAGGAAAAATCATATTCTTTATAAAGGAGAAAAACCACTGAATCCTACCTGACCTATTTTTTTAATATTTGGGAAGCACCTAACCACATTAGTATTGCATAAACCAAAATGTTACCTTTTGATGAAGCTATTAGGCATTAGGAACACTTTTGTGAAGCAAGCAGGCAATTCATTATACTTTGTGTTGGCTGAGAGGTTCATTGGAGATGCATAACAGTCAGTTTTAAAGGGCTAATTAATATTTACAAAATACACAAAGTGGAATACCTTTAGCAGTCTGCTTGCTTTCCTGACATCCCAACCCCTACCCTGCCTTTATCCACGGCCAAGTGATTCAGGGAAATCTTCCTGGACTGGGTCCAGTTACAGAAATTTCTTGGCTTCTGACCATGGCAGGGCTTGAGAACAGATACATACACCTCAAGTATCATCCTGTAGGTTATAATACTATAGTCACACATATTCCTCCACTAGCAAAAATGCACATGCTGTCCTGGGTTTACCAGTAGCCATTTTGTTCCTTCTTAGTAACTGGTGCAAGCTCTGTGTTTTGACTTCCAGCCTGGGCAGAGAGCTGATAACACCGATTGTTTTTAATTGTTGTTAAGTAATGTTTATTCTGGCCAAGGACTCTGTGAGTCCCATGCTCTGCTGGGGACAAGGGGAGGCCGGGGGGAAGCAGAGACAGGACACCTGACCCAAACTAGCCAAAGAGGCATTCCATACCACAGCACGTCATGCCCAGGGAGGTAACTGGGAGTTACCCGGAAGGGCACGGGCTCTCTTTGGGGGGGTCGAACTCGTTCGGCGGTGGTATCGCATCCTCTTGTTATTTCCCTTATCAATATTATCATTGGTGGTAGCAGCAGTGATTTGTGTTATACTTTAGTTACTGGACTGCTCTTATCTCAACCCATGGGAGTTACATTCTCTTGATTCTCCTCCCCATCCCTCCGGGAGCGGGGAGGGTCGGGGTGGGGGGTGAGTGGACGACCTGTGTGGATCGGTTTAAACCACGACACATGCTTACAGGATTATATGGCAGTTGAATGCCAGGGATGAGAAGAAAGAGGACTAAAACATCAGCAAAGCCGAGCAGTTAAGAGTTAAGGGACGTCTGTACAATAATTAAGTAGTTAAAACTCTGTGTCATTCAGAAAATTCCAACTAATAATCCTAAAATTTATTATTAGTTCTGTACGTTTTCACACAATGAAATATGTAATCAGTAATATAATATAATCACCAAATAAATCAGTAATCACAAACACAGCTTTCTGAATTAAGATAACATTCAATACTCTATAATGGAATCAACATAATGGACCTTCATTTTGGTGAAAGTGTATGATTAAACAAATGTATCCCTTCTCACTGCCCTCTAACAGTTTAAGAATAATGAATAGGAAAGACTTGTTTTTAAATTCAGAGGATACCTTTCATCTACTTTATGTAGGGAACTTGATTAATATCTCAGGAAGAAAGTGCAACTTTAAAACCCATCCTATTTCATTATCGCATAAAATAGTTGGAACCTAATGTTATTGTTAAAAGAGCTTTTATGTTAAATTCTCTTTTATGACCAAAAAATGAAAGCATGTAATGGATTCAGGGACATAATTTATAAAGAAATCCAGAATATGCATGCTACTATATACCCATTCCTAAAAGACAGCAATACACCAGAGGTTTTTTTAATTCTTAAATATGATTCTTCTCAAGGTTTTTAAAAAACATTATGGAATTAATCTTTTGCAAAAAATTTCCAACTCCACTTACGAACATACTAACAGCCACAAGTGACTTCAAAAGCCTGCTTTAAAGAAAAGTAACAAAACAACATAAGAAATTTAGCATCAATGCTAATTAAATACACCCGTTACTTAGTGAAGTTTGCTGACAAGCAGCTTCATGCTGTTCCTGGCACAGCAGCTGCAAATAGTGTGTGTCCCTGCTAGCTGAGTAGTGGATGTGCATACATGTATTTGTTTCATATTATCACAGAGGCTCATAGAATATCTTGTGTTAGAAGGGACCCATGAGCATCACTGAGTCCAACTCCTGACTCCACAAAAGGCAACCTAAAGTTAAACCATACATCTAGAGCAGTTGTTGAACTTACAAAAAAGAGCAGTGTTTTCAAGCAAGAACTGAAAAACAAATCTTGATCAGTCCATTCACTGATGTGAAATCTGTTGTTTCATGATTAACAGTTCTGGGCAGACTTAGACATGAAACAATACGCATTTTTCCCACAGTTAAATAACATACACTTGCTGGGCTCCAGACAAAACTGATCGTAAAAGAAGTGTATAGAACAGAAAAAATAAACTTCCTTTTAGAGTAACTTCATAAAAGCTACTGTAGCCGTTTGCTTCTCCCCCACCCCCTTTTCTGCTTAAGCAATAGCCAGTGGTGGTCCTGATGGCTGCATCTGGCCATGCTGGATTCTGTGAAGATAGCTAACAACACAGTAGTTAAGGGCCACAAATCTTACCCAAGAGCTAAGGACCCAGGGGCCAGTTCAGCTCTCCTGCATGGCAGTGGCTGAACACCAGGATCTCCCCGTGAATAGGTACACCTCTCTAGGTTACTCCCCAAGGTTAGGGGAATCCTGATTGCATCAGATACTATGTAAATGATTAATAGCATGCTAAACTTTGAAATCTTAGCTAAGTGATATATTCATTGTGCATATATAATCTTTACGACATAAACCATGGACTAAGTATGGATCCAGCCACACCTAGACTTCTTTCTGAGGAGAACTTTAGAAAGCAGGGGGGTCCTTTCCAAAACTCATGACTCAATGAAAGGGTCTCCCTGTCAATTTTCTCGATGCAGTAAATAACTCCTGTATAACTTGCTGCTGAATCTTGTTAAACCACTATCACATTTACCATTAAACATTTTTAAATCACTGGTTTATATCAATAAACATATTGCTACTTCTCTCTTATGAGTGAAGTGTATCACTTCATCCACAACAACTACCCAAGAACTGTAGCTCTAATACTTTAAGCTAAACCATTAGCTGGATCTTGTCTACAAAGAGTACGAGGTACCAGTGTGAAATAAATAGCTCATATCCAGGTGTATGTTGCCTTGAAATGAATGTAAGAGACTGAAAGCTTCCAAACACAAAGAAGTCTCAGGAACAACTCACATTCCTTCCAGAAGCTCAAAGCCTCCACTTCTCTCCTGAGCACTGCACAAGTCAATGCGTCAACTTACAAAAAATGCCACTGGCATAAATAGAGGCCAATAACTTACTAAGAACAAATTCCCAAGTATACATGGAGATGAAAGGGTCATGGAACCCTTCAGGTGTTATTTCCTTATGAGTATCCTCTCAAACTACCAGAAGGCTTGTATTCATTAGATGGTTTCACTTACAAGGCAGGTGTTGAAATGTATGCACTCAGATATTAATTAGTGAAATTAAACCCCTCCAGAAGAACATGCTTGATTTTTTAAACAAACACATTAGAGACCAAACAAAAAGAAAGCAATAAACTAATTAATGTGTAAATTAACCTAATTGCTTTGTTCTTACATGACATAATCACTAAGTGACACCACAGAAACCTGTTATTGTATCAGATGGTGGAACTAGACTACCTACGTAGAATTTCTCTGCATTTTCCAGTATGGTCTTCAACGTCCTTCAAAATTTTCCTTTTGACAGTAAAGAACTGATTAAAAAATAATCAGAATATTTAGTTAGACTCAAGCACTTCAGCAGTGTTTCTCTACTGCCCTCTTATATAGAAGGAAACATTCCTCCTCCATCTCCTCCCCTATAATGTGACCTGATATGAAAAAGTCGATCTAAAATTTAGCAAATTGCAGTCAGAGGCAGATGAAAAAGAGATGTTTGGTTTGGTTGACTATGACATACCAAAGCTCAGATCTCTGAATCGTAACTAAGTATCTCTAAATCTTTATTTGTACACCAGCACACAGAAGGAAGTAAATGCTAGAACATCAATACTAGCACTGAGCTGTTTGCTTCTTACAATATTTCTGTGTTGATGCAGTGTTACTTGATAAGTAAGTGTCAACAAGCCATGTCCGATGAGAAGCTTTATTCTCTCTACAGTGCTCCATCTCTCTCTCTTTACTTCCAGGACATTAGGTCACCTACCTTTTAGCTCTGTGTTTTAAGTTAGTCACATCAAAATTAAATGTTTATTTCAGTTGCTTACTCTCTTGTTGTTAATTCTCTTCTTTTGGGACTCTACTTGAATTACCTGTATATTTAGAGTTACTGTAATTGCTTCTAGTTTGTGATGCACACCTTGTTTAAGGTTAAGAATAACATGAATTACCTGTATATTTAGAGTTACTGTAATTGCTTCTAGTTTGTGATGCATACCTTGTTTAAGGTTAAGAATAACATGCAGAGCAATATTGTGCAAAACTACACAAGTTTAGAAAAGGAACATCTCACTGAAAGTATTTGGCCCAGGATTTGAACTTAACATGTGATGTCTGAATTCTTTTGCACTGCACATATTAGAAGTTTAAGCAGTAAATAACAGCAACATTCAGAACATTATTTATTTTAACTTAACAGTACTGTTATAACCTTTACCATTAATTCATTCAAGACTGCAACAAATATTACAATGAAAAACACCTGTAAATGTTGCTTTAAGGAAATTATTAATTATTTAGTAAGATTATTATTTTACAAAAAAAATTGCATAGCATTTCTTCTGTGAAACATAACAGATACATTATATAAAAGAACAATTAATATTTTTAGTTACTAATTTTGGAAACTCTTTGCCAGGAGACCATTAGTAACATGCAGCCCTAGTAATTGTTGGAGCGTGCTAAAACTTGCTGTCCAAAGCTCCACCTAGACTGAGATTAAAACTAGACATGCCAACTCATTTATTTTCAAGCTACTTGGCAATACCACTCCAGATTTTGGGATAAGTTGAGTATTTTTACTTAAAAGAACACAAAGTCTTGATTTCTGGCCCTTACTTTTGCCAGATACAGCTTGAAAGTTCAATCTAAGCACACCCTATTGATTTTGAAAGCAGAAGACAACTCAAAAGATACGCCTGTGCACATATAGACATTGCACACTCTTGGAATTTTAGTATTGCTTGACTTATGACTGAATCTTCTGTGTTGCTAATGCAAGGCCATCCTTCTGACTTTGCTTTCAGGACCAGATATCCATCAGACACTTGGCATTAGCATACATATTACTGGCCAGGCTGTCGTTCTCTAAACCTGACATGAAAAAATTTAGGAAAGCTTCAGGTTGTGCATGCATCAACAGGGAAGATGTCACGCAACTACATATTGGACACTTGAGAAGAGGCATCGTTAATTAGGAGTGGGTAACAGAAGGATGAAGAAGAAATTCACTTGCTATTACCAGAACATTTTTCTTTTGTTTTTATTTTCTTTTGTCACTTGAATAGAAAATTTTAATTGTTGTGCTAATGTGAGGGGGGGGGTGTTTTGTTTTTTTCATCTTGGGTGTTTTTTTTCTTTCTTTCTTTTTGTATGTCAAGGTGTTTGGAGCTTTTTTTAGAAAAGAACTTTTCTTATGTATCTGAACAAGCAATGAGATGTTTTTATAGCAACTGCAATAAAAAAAACAAGCAGAAAACATGCCTAGAATAAAGAAGCTTTCTCTGTGCTATAATTAGGCACTAGTCTGGAGTGTCTCAGCTTTAAGACTAATGTCAGGACTTCAATACAATATACAACATTACAGGCTTTGATCAAAGGTGCTCTCTGTAGATCATTTTGGTGGGTGCCCTTCTTAAAGCTTGCACAGAGGTGTGAATACCCATCTCCTGCAGCCATAACTCTGTTTCCAGCACGGGCCTATGTGAATCCTATCTCATCCACTTTTCTGTTCACACTGAAGGATACTTGACATTTAAAACCAGATAACACTGGCTGGTAGCAAAGGGGAAGGCTTCTATTCAGGCTAAGCCACATAAACACAGATCACTATCTTTGCCCAACTGTCTATTAAACAAAGCTCAGAATGCAAATACTGCTTTGTCCAAAGATGGTAAAAATGATAAAAGTGTTCCTTTCTGTGACATCTCCCAAGAGACAGAATCTCATCCTGCTGAATATAGTGAAGGGCAGGGATGACCCAATGCTTATTTTTGTTTCTTTGAGTGGCGAGAAATTGTTCATATTTCTCTTACACAATATAGGGGAGTAGGGATATAGGTCTTGGAATTTTTTGATTCCATCTTGCTTCTTCTTCGTCCTAATATCCCTTCTCCTGCAATCAGTGTACCTGCATCTCCTACACTTTAACATCTGGCAGCAACCTCTCAAAACTACTACAGAAGTGTTTCTACAAGGAAGGTGATTATCTCACACACATAAACACACACAACAAAGCCACTACCTTTCTTCTCTTGGAAGGCTTCATGCTGCCAGCATAATAAATTGACGTAATTAAGCACAGTCAAGCTAACTTCGGAACAGGCTGCTTTAGAAGAGCCTTTTACCATCGCTGGTATGACGGTTTCAACAAAATTCCACGAACAATCTCTATGTTTTTCTCCTTCTCAGTAGGACCACTGCCTATCTTTTGCTGAAATATATATTCAGCTTGGCCAGAGTCATATGGCAAAACAATGTTTACTCGCAAAACGTGGCTGCAGATAATTAAATAAGATTTCCCTTAGAGACATTTTTATTAGTGCTAGAAGCAACACTTTGAAATTTTAGTATCATCCAGCAGACAAAATGAACCAATGGGCTGCAGCCTGCATATTTTTTTTTTTTTTTTTTTTTACAAAGCATCATTTGTCAAGTCTTTATGTTTAATTTTCAAGAACAAATGCAATGTAGGAAAAAGACAAAGAAATGGAAATTTCTAGTTTACACAAAAAGATCCTTCTAAATTACTTCATAAGTCCTGTAATATTATAAATTATTTTTAGAAAACAGAAAATACAGTAAGAATTCATTAACCTTATGAAGATGGTTCCTCCTTCATCCAATGACTCCTGAAATAAAGCCCTTCACAACTGACATGAAGCAACTCATCTAAATGAAGGCAAACATTGTGAGACAGATGATAAACACCTTTATCCATGTGTTCAAAAAACAGGGAAGAGCCAGTCTAAACCTACTGGACCTCTGATTTGCAGTTGCAAAGCAGTTGAAAATGCATGGTGAAAGGTAGGAGATCTTTATCTTGCTCCTCAGGATAAGCCTGTAAGAGGCACAACTTGCTTGTCATGAGTCATGCTCTTGCCACAGTCATAATAAAGAGAAAATGTGAAAATGTGAAGCAGAAGACACAGGAATATGAAATTCATTTTTAAAGCAAACTAAGTGAGGATAACCAAAGAAATAATTGGAAGTCTCATGCTGTAGAAGCCCGCTTTTACAAATGGTGATCAGCTCACTACCAACAGAGAGGAACCCTGTGGATCCCACAAGGACGATTAAGCTACACAAGAATAAAATGAACACAAACCATTGAAGTCACTTGGATGTTTACTACTGAGACTGCAGTATCAATATAATTGCTGAGGCAGACACTGAAATAAGCAAAAGTTTTAAGGAAGAAAATTTAAGAGGGTGTATCTTAGTCCCTACTATTCTTTGTTTATATCCTGCTTGGTTGATAAAGTGAGACAACTGGTAATGTTATTTGAGTAGAGGACATTTTTCCTCACAGCATCATCTAAAACAACAGGCTGAACATTCTACACTTCATTACTTTATTTCCAATTTGGTATGTGCTATACCTTAAAAAAAATACTTGGCATTTTAATCAGCATTAATTTCCAGTACTTCAAGACACACTGTGGGTGGCTACAGTTGAAAATGGCAAGGAATAACCAAGATGATAAAATACCAGTTCTGCACCTTTACTGATATGTTTATGCCTGCCTCTTTATATCTCTCTATACTCCTCTCTAAAACCAGCAAAAGCTGTGGAATGTTGGAAAATACATACATACACTTTATCCACCAGATTCCCAGAATTTAATCAAACTAAACCAACCTGAAAGTGCTTTTGTTTATAGGCCATAAGGTTATCAATAGAAACAGGTGCAAAATGGGTATAGAGATATGTGGTAGCCAGCAGTTTTGCCATATTGTGAATACCTGGTATATGCTTCTTCTTTTATTCTTTATATTGGCAGCAAAAGGAATTCAAGCCTTGAATAGTTGCACTGCTTATTACAGTACACATAAGTCAAAAGACACAAACCTATTTGATGCTGAAATGCAAATCTGTCTTTCTAAATTAGCAAAAAAATCTTCAAGTTCTTGAACAGTACATGGTCCATTTTAAGAGTAGGAATCTAGAAACATCAATTACAAATAATACCTGGAGCTACTGCTCCTATATGAGAAATATTTTGACTTTTAATAATTTAATATACGCAAGAATTCTACATTATTTCTCCTCTTAAGTTGACACATTTTATCATCATGCTTATTATTCCTTAAATATGAAAAGAAATTACTGAGCCTCTTATTAGCACTACTGGCTACAGGAGCAGTAAATTTCATGGCAGTCATATATCCCAATGTCAGTAATAACACATAAGTAGCATGAACACATAGGGAGGTACTGCTGACGGTATGTCTTCTTCCCAGCCCAGGTTTCACCTGCGTCCCAACAGTCTATCTCTGTGCATGCTCCAACTCAGGAGATCAAAAGCAATTTCATATTCTGCCAAGGCATTTCACAGCTTATCAAACTACTTCTGCAACTTCAACTCTGGTCTATTCTGATTCTCTCCACTGAACTTCAAATTTTGACATCTAAGTGGAAAAAAAAAAAAAAAGCCATTCACAGTTAGTGTGCCATTGGTATTTGACATCACAAAGCAGAGTTAGAGCTTCTTTCAAAAAAGAGCTATCTTCTACTAATAAACCTGAAGAGCAGAGGCAGCTCTTCCACTGGGGATTCTAGCACCAGTTCCTACCAGAACATTAGTGGGTCGGCTTGGTCAAGTGTTTCTCAATCATTTTACTTGTGGACATGTCAAAGTCAAACCCAGCACCATAGCACACCACAACCAGGAGGGTATTGTGCCTGCACAGTGGCCTCAGGGCAGGGAAGGTAGGGAAAGGGTAAACCCATCCCAGCTAAAGAGCGTAAGAGCTGCTCCTACTCTAGGAGTGAACTAATCTAGATATATTTTTGAACAGATACTCTGAAGCTCTAGAACAGTATTCCTACTAAAATGTTTTTATTGCCTCTCTCTATTTCATGGTTGTAGGAAATAGGATAAAGATTTAGATGCGTAAGAGGAGCTTTGTGTTGCAGAATGCTGGGATCCACCTGATGTGACAAAGGTTACTGCTGATGAAGGGAACTATTTAGGTTGAAAAACCAAGTTTCACTTGCATAAAGGTATGGGGTTTGCCTTGTAAAACTGCACCATCTCAACACATTGTATTCACTGGCAATTAACGATGCTTCTTGACAGATAAAGACTCCTGTCATACATATCTGAATTGCGCTTAGGTAGCCAAGATCAGGAGAAAGCTCTCAGCCACAGCAGCAACAATGTAGGGGCTCAAGCAAAACCATGCAGAACAAACCCTCCCTTTCTCAAGGACTTCCATATGAAAGCAAAGGGTATAGAAGAGAAGTTATCACCTCATCTTGTGCTGCAAATCCCCCAAACTGTGCTTCCAAACACATCCCAGTAATGCCAGACAGAAGGCAAAGAGTGGTTTCAGTGGTTCTAGGTGATCACACCTGGGTAAAAACCTTATTATTCATTTGCTTCCTTGATCTTATCCAAAGACATTCAAAAGCAGTTTGTCTTGCTAGTGTTTTCTAACAGTTATGTATAATTCCCTCATTTCACTTGTTTTCAAGAGACAAAGCCTTGCAAATGGACAAAGGGAGGGGAAGAGGCTTCTGAATTAGAACTCACTGAGGCAATACAGCCATAAGAAAATATAAATACTGTTTGAAGATGTGACATTGTTTCCTGTTCTTTAGGGAAAGCTGCTTCAAAGCAACAACAAAGGACAACAACAGAGCCTATTTGTGGCCTGAATGCAAAAACCAGAAAATACTTCTGGTTTGGATAGTCTTTCCAAGCCTATGATGACAACATCTGCTACTGCTGTGCTTTGAAAATCCTACCAAATGACAAAGCTGAAGAACTACACCACATCACCTGTTCACTACTCACCACTGTTTCCTAGCACAAATAATGACTGGAAAGACAAGTAAACACTAAGATAGGCATTTCATAAAGAAGTGGAGCATAGAAGCTGAAACAAAAATCCTCTCCAAAGCACTAACAAATAGAAAAATGCATGGTGAACAATTCATGCCAAAGAAAATCTGTAACTGAGAAGTTAAATTTACAGCAAGAGCTATTTACTACATCTAAAGCAGAGAATGACAGCTTTGCAGAGCAACAGAAAGAAACTATAAATATGTACAAAATATCGAGTATCCAGTGATGAGTGGCAACTGGAACAACACTCTCTTTATCACTCATGACCACCCAAAATCCATGAGGAGAGAATAACGATCCTGCTTTGCATGCTACACACCCTGGTCCTGCAGTCGAAGAACATGTAAGTGACAGGATAAAGCATATTAAACGTAACTATTTAAGGTTCAACTTCAGTTTAGTATCACCTGTGATATTATTTAGTTCCAAGCAGCCCAAGTGACAACTACAATGTAAGTATACAGCTGCAGGCAAGTCCTGACTGACAGCCAAGAAAAATGATGAATTACTGTCACCCACATACAGATGGAAAACCAAGGCACAGATTATGCTTCTTGTCAAAGCTGACTTGAAGTACTATGGTGTCAGACCTTGAAAAAAAAAAAACCCAAAGCATTCCAATGACACAAGTTAATCAGTGAAAACTGGTCCACAGAATTTATTTGTGCTCTGTTGTGCTTGTAAGTGGAAACAAACCAGGGGAGATTTTAACTGGCATTTTCATACCTTTTCACTCCTTAAGGAAAAAAAATAAAACTGAAAAGGGAAGAAATTCTGGTAAGATCCTGAAGTTATCTTCTGCACTAATTTATCCAGATTTATTGCTCTTATGAAACCATTACTCCCAGATTTGCCTGATTTCACTATACATTCAAGAGAAATTACAAAACAAACAAAATTTAGTCTAGAAACAAAGCAAGTTCTGAAACATTAATTAAGTACTCTCTCTCTCTCTCTATATATATATATATATAAAGGCATGAATTAGGAAAATGGAGATTTGAACTATATGAGGACTTACTCTTTTTTACCAAGCTACCTTTTAAGGTTCTTCTAAAGCGGTTCTTCCACAGATAAAGACTGCTGTGATGCTCCCATGCCTCAAGAAAGCTGCATTTTGGAAGGGATAAAGTTTTATTTTAAACTGTCTGGAAGTTCATCTGGGCTACAGTGTTTGAAAACGACTCCTAGAACCAGAGTCTGAAACTCTCACTCTTCCTGCGAATTGATTTACCAACATTTTTAAACTTAGGTCAAGCTGCTTGTAAGAATTCTAAATTAAATCTCCTGCCTATGAAGTTACGTAAAATGTAATCCCTGCGACCTGCACTTTCCCAGATCAGCTTCATAGTAACTTGTAATATGCATACTAGAAATAGTAGTATCTATACAACGTTCCAATGTTCTGAATTCAAGAAACAAAATACTTGACATATTAAAAGTATGCTACTGACTTTAAACATCAGGCATGCACGTTTCCTTCTCTATCATTCCTTTGTTAGATTTTTTTTCAGATTACAGCAATCACATTAATCTTCCAAGTATACTGTAGTATTTTAGCTCGTATCTAGAAAGACTCAAACATACATTTGTTTGTTTTCTTTGAATACCCTCCTGTATAGTAGAAACAAAGAATGGATTAGAGGTTACACATTATTCTATGATTATCCTTGCAAATGGGGCAAAATGAGCAGAAGACTACTTGAAAAAAAAATTGAAATAATATGGGGGAAGAGAAGAAATACGTATTTAGTAATAACCTTAGAAACTTCAAAAAACAGCTAATTGCTGTTGCATTCCTAGTTGCATTATCAATATATTCATTTGATGAAGAAAATAATAGAAGACTCTCTGCCACATAGTTTTTCTTTGCAGAACTAACATTTACACCTGTCTTTTTAAATCCTTGTAGTGAAAGGGCACAAAAGCAATACATGATATAAGCCGCTCTATAGAATCTCATTCTGAATAAAATCCAATTATTTTATTTCACTTAATGTGAAAATCCTTTCTAACTGTTAATGTTTTCATAAAGAGTTCAGTCTCCACTGTTGGAAAAATTTAAAGCCCAGAGGGAGCTCCTGAAGCATAAACAGGATTAAGATTTCTTAATGCTTTTCATGTAGCACATTTCATACCCCAGGATGAGAAATCTCGGTGTATGAACAGTTCCCATAAGCCTTTTCTATGCAGATGCTCTTCTTTTTTATTCAAAAGCACAAATACAGCATAAATAGCAATGACAGAGTTTCAGCCTTCATAATGTTAGCTCATAAAATAAATATAAAAGATCACATAAAGGGATACTTCCCATTATAATAAAGTATAGCAGAGAGCAGGCTTTGGTCGGCTCCCTATGGAAAATGTGCCAAACATGCTCTTCTGTATAAAGTACCTAACTGAGAAATTCAAATTGTGAAACCATTGTCCTCCGGCATGTAAATTGCCTTCTAAGTATTGTGCGCCAGAAGGGATTGCTATACCAAAAAGAAAGCAGTCATGAGGAAAAGGAAACAGCAGGAAGTAGGATGAGAATTTATTGTTACTCTAAAATGCATAGAATGCACGTAAAATGTGAAAATCTGTAAGACAAAGAACTGGGTAAGCTACTGCTGCAGTTAGCACATGTGGCAGGTATCTCTGAAACTGAGGCAAGCTTGGCAAAGCTGTTGCAGCTCTCCCAAAGAGAGGCTCATGGGGCAACAACTAGGCTGACCTGCTGGCAAAATACAAGAAATGGCTTTCTCATGGTGACCTCCACACCTCTTTCAGCAGTGCTCTGTGAACAGGCATGGTCACACAACTTTCTATGAACAAATGTCATCAGAATGCATTCTGATGGACTGCAATTCTCCCAAATCTACATGGCTGCCTGCACTTAAAAGGGTCATCTTTCCACAGTTTTAACTTTGGGTCAGTTTTATCAGTCAGGTCAACATTAACTTTGTATGCCTGCTTGCAGGAGAGGTGAATCATTATCAACTACATAACCCCTGAAATAGTCTACTATTTCATTTTTCTTTTATTGCTCA
This sequence comes from Lathamus discolor, assembly GCF_037157495.1. NCBI lineage: Eukaryota > Metazoa > Chordata > Aves > Psittaciformes > Psittacidae > Lathamus > Lathamus discolor. The sequence continues at coordinate 116,955,296 of NC_088884.1, forward strand.
ATTCTAACAGCAATTGTTTAATACTACTCGAATTAGCTCATTTTTCACTGTATAAGCAAGTGCTCCAGTCTGTGTAATTAAAAGTATTCCAGTGTTGCAATTAAAAAGTTGGAGCTAACTTTTGATTCAGACTAAACACACATTGAAAAATTCAAGGCAACCCAAGAATGGAATCTGCTATGTTCTCGCCATCAGCATTGCTCTGGTGATATGGAAAAGCAATTTAATTGCGCGAACTAAGTTTCTGCTTTGGACTAGTGTGAGGGCACTGGAGTAAGCAGAGAACCCTCTTCAGAGCTTCCAGCTCTTTGCTCAGCTCCGTTTCCTGCTTTTTGCAGAAAGAGAGATGTCTTAGTTCCTGGACAAAAATCTTGGTATTTCCTAAATTGGAAGCTGTCTCCTTGACTGTACAAACATTTTTACATGGTGTTTACTTCTACAAAGCCTACATTTTAGTCAATAGAATGAGCACTGCTTTTATGGCATCTAAATCCTACCAGAAACACACGCACAGCCTGACAAGAGCGTAGCTCCCATAGTGTAAACTCTACTGCTATCGGTTTCATGAGTTTCAAGAGTGCTCCAGAGAGAGATCAGCTCCTCCACTTCCCCCCTTGAAGAAGTTGTAGACTGCGATGAGGTCACCCCTCAGCCTTCTCATCTCTGAGCTGAATGAACCCAAGTAGCCTCAGCCACCCCTCATAAGTCTTGCCCTCAAGACTTTCACCACCTTGGTTGCCCTCCTCTGGACACACTCTAATGGTTTGGTGTCATTCTTATATTGAGACACCCAAACACGCTCCAGTGTTACTCAGCACATCGTGGAGCAGACTGAAGAACCTCACTAGTACAGCACCCCCCAAATACTGGCATGCCACCCCATGGTTTATCGCTTATGAGCCTGGTTTTATCCCTTTCCTCCTTCAAATCTAGTTTAAAGCTCTCTCAATGACCCCTGCTAATACTTGTGTGAAGATCGTTTTCCCCCTTTGACAACGATGTATCCCATCTGTGGCTAGCAGGCCTGGTATCATGTAGACCATCCCATTATCAAAAACCCACAAATTCTGACAGTGACACCAGTAACAAAGACATGTATTTATCAGCTGCATCTGCCTGCTTCTTCCAAAATCATTACCATCAACTGGAAAGATAGAAGAAAACACTGCTTGTGCTCCCGATCCCTTAATCAGACATCCCAAGGCCTTGAAGTCTCTTTTGATTGCCCTTAGTCTTTTTATTGCAATTTCATTGATGCCTAGATAAAGCAATAATAGATAGTAACGAGGGCCATACCAGGGTATGAAGCTTTCTCAACACACCTTCAACCCAGGCCCCAGGCAGGGAGTTTCATAAGAAGTGGGTCAGGAAAGAAAATTGGGCATTCTGTTCTGTTCAAAAATCTTCTATGACAGTAACTTGTCTTTTTTTTTTACTTAATCGAACTGGTTTTGTTGCAGGGCATCACCTTGGTGACACCTCCAGCATAGATGGACCATCATCCTCATCGTTTCCTTCCACTTGTGGAACCTCACAGCCTTTTCTGCAAGGGCACCTGGACAGGTGGAGCAGTCACAGAGGGGACGTGCCTGCCACACCAGGCAGGAACTCATTGCCATTGCCCCCTATCCCTTCAGTCCCAGAGCTCAGCCAGGTGGACAAAGGATAGCAAATCCTCCCTATTGTGCATCCTGTCTGCCTGTTGCCCTAAGGGAAGATAGGAAGCAGTTCCAATAGTCTCTCCCTTAAACTCCCTGATACTCCACAGCCTACTCCCATCCTCCTGAGCTCTGACCCCAAGTGTAGGAGTTCCTCTTCCACAGATGTGCTTGCTGACACCCACTGCTGGTATAGGAGTAGGGCACAACCCACAGTCCAGCAACTGAGTGGCAGCATGCTCCCACTGGAGCTCTGTTTGGGAAGCTCCATCAGCTCAGGGGACAGACTTCAGCTGGGTAGATACCATTGCTACCTGGCCCAGTCAGCAGAGGTACAGCTCCCTTTCTGCCCACCCTGCCATGCCAACTGCAGCTTCTTTCATAGGCGTGTGGGCTGTCATCAGCTCCCCTCTTGAGTTAGTTTTCTTGACCCAAGAAAATGGGTTGCCAGTATTTATTTTTTTTTTTTTCAAAAAAGAAGAAAAAGTGAAATGCACAATTCTTCAAGTCCTCTCCCCACCTTGTCAGTACTATGAATTCACAACCTGAACTATATAGCTGCTTATTGTGTATGTGGGAAATGAACAATGAGACCCTGTGTGCTGTACAGTAAAATACAAGCACCTACTCTATAAAAGCCCTTACAAAGTCACTTAAGATATGCGCATTACAGGCCTCTAGACATATGATAAAATCAAATCTTATGACATGAGAATAAAACTTCTACCAGGCTTCATCTCTGATCAGCCCTGATACTTCCTCATTAAAACTGAGTAAATGTATTTTATCCGAGATCAACCCTCGTGTCTTCAGATGTCCTGGCTTCTTTCTGAGTTGAGAAATGCATATACCAGTGATCGTTATTACCTCTGACAAACATCGTAATTTCAGGAAATGAACCATCAAATTAGAATTTTTTTTACACTTTTTTTCCACGCCCCAACATTTCCATGCAGCTGGTTTAGTGCGAAATGATGCATAATGCTCCTAGAATAAAAGTAATAAGGATCCATTTATATTACGTATGAGGAAGGGTAATTTTCTCAGATTTGTAACAATGAAAAAGTAAGAAATTGCCCACTTACTCCAACACAGACAGAATGACAGATAATACACCAATATACCCAAGAAAAAAGAGTTCACTTACTATGACTGTATGTACAATTTGAACTGTTCATCCTATACAGAGGCCTGTTCATATGGAAGAATACAGTGGATATAAATTTGGCAGTGCACAAGTTTTTTACAAGTGTGAACATTTTTTAAAGCTTGATTCAGTGCAGGGAAAGATATGCAGAGAAGACCAGAAAGTAAGGGCTATCTGTCAAGTCCACGCTATATTCATAGCAGCTCTCTTCAGGAGCACCATTCGTAAGCAGTTATAGGGTGAATTCAGTTGAAAATGGAGGCTGGAGACTACACAGGTCCAGTTAAACAGAAGTATTGATCAGCCTGGGAGCTTTGGCTTGAAATATGCCTTCGGAATGTGAAGTATTTCACAATGAGTTTGGATGAAGGGTTGTGTATTCATTTTAAACAATTACTTTATCAGTAGCTAAATTTGTCTAACTGGATTGAGAAAGAAATTCAATTTAAGACAGATTTGTGTCTGTCTAACCAGCGTCCCCCAGTGAGCTGTTTTTGGATGAAAGACTATTCACTTTGGTCTGATGTCAGTTCATAACTTTAACACAGATGTTTACTGCAATATACAGCTAATCTGTAGCTTCTTCCTGTTCTGTTAATAAAGTCTTCTTATTTTTCTGCTTCATATCAATAATATCAATAATGTCACAGGGGAGAGATTTTACAGAACATGCATAAAAAACGCTTCTTTTACACTACTTTGCAATTTCTTTTCAGAATGTTTGGCAATTTATCTTCAAAAAGAAAAGAAAATTTAATCTAAACAAGGTAACAAAAAACCTACAGAGTAATTTATAAGGACGTACCTACAATAACACAGTTTCTGTAAAAAAACTGACCAAAAGTTTCCATAGCAGCAAAATCGCAGAAGTTTTGAGAGGATTTTCCTACCAACATTTTAAAGACATCTAACTGCTGTCAATGATATCTGCATTATTAATGTAGCAATTAGAGTAAAAATTTATGCAGCTATTTCCTCCTAAGGAGAAAAAAAGAAAAAAAGAAAAATAGTATGGTGATGATCAGTTGCAAGTTTTAAATCACTGGTCTTGCAGTACAAAACGTGTGGTGTAACTGAGCAACGGGTAAACTGAATGGGGACAATGAATAAAGACAAAAAATCAAATTGCTTGGGATCAGTTCTATAGGAACGTTGTAACAGTCAGAAAAGATCACCACTACCACCACACCCCTGAAAAAGTCCAACCTCTTATCAGCAGTATTGCCTTCAAAGTTTACACCACAAAATGGAAGACTGAGTTGAATTCTAGGCAATACCCCAACAGGAGAACTCAAATTAGCTGTTTACTATGGATTATTTTTTGATTCTTGATCCTTGTTCCCACTTTTTCTCCCCTATTTTTCTTTACCGCAGTTTGAAACCAGGGTCAGATGTTCCCACTTTTAGGGCTGTGTTAAAAAAAAATCATAATCTGTAACTGTGACATGCCATTCCCTTCTCTTATATTCTCCCCCATCATGAGCTAGAGCATGAAGATTTGTCAGTAAAGAAAGTGTTTTTTCATAACTGGTAAGAACTGTTACAAATACAGCCAAAGCATCCAGGACACCAACAACTTTAAGTACTTCTTCTAAAGCTCAGTTTCCACTGCATTTCCCTCTTAATTCAACATCAGTGCAAAAGGGGAAGAGTCACAAAAGCTGCAACTAATTCTTATTAGAAATGGAAATTAAGTGTCTAAAAAATCCTTCTAGAGATCAGTGTTTTACAGGACTTATGAACTACTGCAAAATACTTCTTTATCTCTGCTTTACATTGCAAAAGACAATCCACCTTTCCACAAGAAATCTGAAAATCAGTTCTTTGAAGAAATTACTAGTCCTGTTTCCAGACTGCTTTGGACTATTTATTGCCTTTGATTTCTAGGTTCTTAAAGGTGCCACTTCAGATATTGTAAACTTATCTTCTTTATTAATAATGAAATGCATGTCATAGAACCATGTTACTTATCAGTAAGTTCTTTTTTCTTTAAAATGCACCCACCATTAATAATAGAATTTATCACAATGACCTATAAATCTTCTCCAATTATTGTGCAAATCTGACCAATTTCCTGGAATCTACATGACACATTTGGGATAGCTTCTGGTAAGTACCAACTTCACCTACCCCAGTTATATAAACTTTATATTAAACATTCTGTCCTTTACAGTTATTGTCTCAAAGCAACCCAACTCAGGTGGCTTTTTCTAATAGCCTGGGACCTGCAGAGCAACAACTAACAAAATGGTTTAGGTTTTTGAGCAGTTCCAGGTATCTGAATCAAATACCTTGTGATACCACTTTTTGATATGACATACTGGAACATCTGCAGTTCTGCACAGAAGGATTTTGGTTAACTTGCTCACAGTTGATTTAAAAGAGCTACAACACATGAGAAAGTTGGCTCCTGAAATATGCCATCACAGCTTGTAACCTCATTATTACAAACTTAATCAACCTGTTTCTAGCCTTGCCATTGTTTTTACTAATCTGTTCACATGAGATTAGTTGTTTTACTCTTTATTTGCACTGTGGCAAACTCAGAATCATGTTTAATATTGGAAGAACTTCAGGCAATAGTAATTCCACTGAGCTTTAGCTAGACAAATATCCAAAGTACCACTGACATGAAAAAAAGCCTCTGCATCCAACCTTGTAAATCTTTCTGGGCTCTTAGTACTGGTCTTTTAGTGCCTGCAGGTGTCAGTGTTTATTCTTCATTTTGACTTATAGGGTATACCTGACTATATTCTAGAAGTGGTAGAATGGATTATTGCTAAACACCTTATTAATTGACTCATGCAACAGTCCTAACCTTGGCTGAGTCATTCATCTTCCATGCTCCCAGGCAATGGCTTAGAGAGGGAATCACAATCCTGCAACATTTGGTGTCATTTTATAAAGGTCACCTTGGATTTCTCTAGACTTTCACAGCCTAACAACTATTTCTTGTTAGTGCCACCAGAGAATGCTCAAATTTCTGTTTGTATAGATTATGTGGGCTCAAAGAAAAGAATAAGTTGATGTCCTGGGTTGAGAATTTTCAGTTAGATATGCACAAAATGCACACAATTAAGTTTCCCAGTTCTGACTGTGCTTTCTCCCTGTAGTTCAGTGCTATTGAGCTCTATTGCTTGGAAAGAAACACTTCAAACAGCACGAGAGTACTGCGCAGATTTTTTAGATGCATCCTGTAAACTGCCAATAAATTCAGTCCCATAAACATTAAGTTGACTGGAGAAAAGTACTAGAAAGCTCTTGCCACAGGACTGTAAGAAGCTTGACAAAATGATGACAATACCCCATGGTGTTCATTCAGTAGGGAAAGCAACAGCACTGATGATACCTCCCATCTTGGAATTTCCTACGCAGAATGGGACAGCAGAGACTATGGCAAAGAAAACATCTGCAGCACCTTTAAGATCCAAATAGTATGTTTCTTTCTGATCACAGCTTTAATATACTAGAACTTTTAGTCTTGGTAATGTAAAAATCAAGCCAAAATAGAGTTCATGTAGCCATGCCAGCTTTACCATCTGGCATAAGTCAATGAATGCACACATTTACATAACTGAGGAAGGGGCACAGGGGAGGGAGAATGATAAAAACCAGCTGAATTCTGGCATTACTAGTTCCAGTAATGCTTTTAGTCAAAATACTTCTACATCCCTATTAAAATGTATTAACAAGTAGTATGCACATATTTCAGGACAGAGGGAGGGAGGTTGTGAGGCAAAAGGAAAGCTACTGATTTTGTTATGAATTTACTCCATATATAGACTTACAATTAACTTTGATACAAAAACATGCAGTTTGGGTATTTTTTCTTGTTAATTTTTCTGGAGTTTCTCTTTCAACTGGCCTGAACCTTTTTGTGTAAAGGCCAAACACATAAAGAAATATATCTTTGTGTCATATGCCAATAATATACAACTTGCACATTCCATCACACAGTCGTAGCATTCACACAGGCACACACTCAGGTATGTAACGTATAAATGTGATGATTTCACTTCATGTAAGTTCTATTAAGGCTCCTTACACAGAGTAATTCAGAATCAGTAGGAACACACCAGTCACAGAGTTCAAGCCCCTGTTATACCTTGCATATCAATTCTGTAACAGGAAACAGCTACAGTAAGCATGGGGTAAAGGATGAATTTTAATGACTACTGGTCTGTGGTGCAATAAACATCTTGTTGTGCCTGGTTCCACAGTTACTGAATTAGGCTCCATAATTACTGACATGGCATGGTGCATTACCTTAACATTATCTTTTGCATACCGGTTAAGAGACAACTCAAAACATGTGCTCAGAAAACTCTTTTCCATTATGGATTATAAACACAATCTGTTACCTATCTGTCACCAGTCAAGCGACTGGGTTTTCACAAAAGGACAAGCAAGTAGTTTTGTGTATGTAACGTGGCTTACTAGAGCGCAGCGCCTAGGATATAAACCATATACTTATTTTTCTGTGAAGCACTCTTGCCTCAGCTAACATGGTCATGTACCCTTGTGAAGGTGGTGAGTGCTTCCGATAGCAATTTTAAGCATTGTATATATGACAATTAATTCAGCACGCCTTCCCTTTGTTTTCTATGAACAGGGGGAAGAAGTAGGCTCAAACAACAAATAGCTACTTACCAACTTACTTATAGAAAATAGAAAAGGTTTACTAGCCACTAGCACAGAGTATACGATTCAGCTACAGAAAATTCATGACACCAAATCTGACAGAGGAAATAAATTAAACCCAGGAAGGGTCTCACACTTATTACAAAGCTCAGTTTTGATTTTAAATGCCGTATGGTGCAACAAGTGCTTTTTTAGCAGATCTCTTTGCTAGTTTCCTAAACGGCATCAAGTGCCTTCCTACAATAAAATGAAATTAAACAGCAAGAAGCACAGAGTGAGTTGTATTAACAGTTTGTGACCAAACAGCACTGGAAAGTTACACCTGAACCAATCTTACGGAAGTAGTTTCAGTTCTTCAGCTGTTTATCAGTAAGCAACAAACATTTGAATTAAGTTGCCTAACACAATTTTTTACTCATGCCTCCATAACAACAAAAACCCTTTAAAAAAACAATTTCAATATCTGCCTAATTTAGAATTCATGCATTTAGACAAACAACAGTAATTGAACCAAATGGCTGAATCATGGTTCACTTTTGTTTTAAAAAAATTCTTCATGTAACTGATGATATAAAGCCAAACAGTTAGAAATTTATGGTGGTGTATCATTTTATTGGATACAGTCATGTTAAGATCTCTGTATATCAAATCCTGATCTGCTTTTAAATGTCCATCCTCCTCTATCCATTCTATCGAGAACCATGGAGATCAGACTTGTGCTGGCTTTTGGACAATCATTAACTTTCTTTAGATCAAAAACCTTTTTGATCTATTTCCCTTCTTCTCCACATTTGGGGTCAGCCATATCAAGTCAAGGACCAGGCAAAGTGTAGCATCTCAAGGGTTATGGTGACTATTTATTTACCTATCTCAACATTCACTTCTATGCCTTAACAAAATTTGTGTGCCATTACTATGATATCATGGGGGCAAAAAAACATGGTTTAGTAAAACTGAACATATTAATAACAAGTTTCTCAAGTGTCTGTGGCACAACAAAGGAAAGATAAGAGCTCATATTGCTCAAGTGACTTGAAATTTGGTTCTTCATATTCGGAGCCGATTCTTTTTTCCTTGCTGTGCAGTAGGAAGGGTGAGGATGCGGCCAGCAACATGGACAGCACTACACCCTCAAGGTCTACTGCAGATAGACTCACCAAAAGTCAATTTATACTCTTTTTCCCTCCAGCTGCAAAAAGTCATTCTGCTAGACCTCTGGTAAAGTACCTTGTCTTTCAACTCTGCCAGCCCAGCTTTATGAACCAAAGAGGCTTCTCCTGATCTACAGTTGCAAAATGTACACCATAGCTTTTGACTCCAGTGCTTTAGGAAAACTTTTATAGCTATCAGGGAATATCCTGTCCCTCTACCACTTCCAATAGTAACTGAGCCCCTTATAGACCTGGTAAGCTGTGGGGGGAAATGAGACTGTAACAATAATCATAAGATAAACTATATTAGTAGAGACCGATACCACAGGCAATAATGCAATAATCAACTGTGCAGAAGACACTGCACTTACAATTCCTGTGCGATCAACCAAAAAGGTCAGAAAATGTAATGCGAAAATTATACAGCAATTTTCAGTTGGCATTAGTAAAATTATTGCTTTAGGAAAGTACCTAAGAAATAACCATTCAAAGAAATGATAAAAAATTACGGATTTTCAAAGCTAGAATCACTCTGCTCCATCTGTCCTGGGGTAAATTGAAAGAAGACACATTCTACATTCCAAGTCTGAAGTATTCACAGCCTGGAAAGCACCATAAGAATTTTGGCATTCCTTAGTTTTTAAAAATAAGAAAATAAAATTGAGAGCACGAATCGTTAAAAAGACAGACCAAGGTTGTGGGGCTTTTTTTTTTTTTTCTTATTGTGAAAAAATATGTCTATATGACTGAAAATGTTTAAAAATAACAGAAGTCATTGCGTGCCGCAGTTACCCTGAAACACTGTCCTAAAAGTTCTCATTTTTTTCTGTTACCTTTCCTTAAATTTCTCCAAGTCTTACAGTATTTTCAACACAAAATGTATATTGCAAAGTAGAATCTACTAGATTGTAATATTTGGTGTATAAATAATCTTGTTAATTAAATAATAATTAAATAATTACTTAAATAATCTAAAGCTATTTGTCTTTAGAATCATATTTACTTTGACCTTCAAAATAGCAAATATCCAGATATGACGCAGTGACTAAGTACTAAACAGCAGAAAACATCAAGAACAGAATCAAATATAACATTTTGAATTAAGGAAATTTAATAAAAAGAAGCAAGAACTTATGTTTACGAATTAAATTATCTGCCCTAAGTAGCAAGAAAAACACAAAAATTATTCCAGGCAGCAATATTCAAATGCGTCATTTCTTATTTTTTCTTTTTTTTTTTTTTCCCCAAAACAAGCCTAAAGCTAGTAACTTAGACAATTTTTCTTCCAGTGCATCTTTTAAAACAGTGAAATATAGTATATATTATTTGAAGTGATTCCTGTAATGCATTATAATAGATGCTATTATATGCTATACTCAATTAGAGTACAGAATAAAAAAGGCATTTTGCTTCATTATCATTGTTTACTATTTATGGAGAAAGAAAATGAAATTTGGAAGAAAACCATCATCAAACATGCTGAACATCACAAATATATGTAAAAAAGAGTGCAAATAAGAGCAAAATCTTCATTCTACAAGCAGTAACAACATTTATGATGAAAATGGTAAACTCTGGTATAATTTGCATCTTTTTGTTTTGGCATTCTGCAGAATATGACACTTCTACAGACATAAACTGCCTTTTAAAAATAAAACAGGCGAATTTTAAATGCAAATTTTTTCCATCTCAGTGCAAAAGTTCATCCTTCATTAGAGATGTTACTGGCTTCAGAAATTATTATTATACCACAGAGCTGCTTGTTTCTGCAGCTTAAGGAGTTCAGTATTTCTTGTTTAGCACTTCACAGGCTGCCGAGATTCTTCATAAAGCCAGATTAGGCACTAGGCACAGTTGCCTGATCACAAGTCTTAATATGAAACAATTTCTATGTAAAAGTAAAAATATAGACTGACTCATTCATTCTTGTACATGAAACATAACATTATTATTGACATTCTGATACATCTCAACAGTTCATATTCTCTACTGCTATCTTTCTTCACCCTCAGACAGCACATCTCCCCAGAAAAATGCATACCAGAAAGATAATTATTATTCATTTTGCTTCCAAATAATTTTGCTAATCTAGAGAAAGCATGTTATAAAATAACACTGAGAATGAAGTATAGTGTTTGCTACCTAGGAGAGGTAACTAGATGAGAAAAAATGGGCTATACAGAATTAAGGGGGGTGGAAGATAAGAGTCTGTTTTTTCCTTCTTAGATTGACATTAAATAAGCTTTTGGAGCTAGATATTAGAATAGCAATTTAACAGGGAAACATCTTGTTTGTTGAATTTGAACTAACAAAGCCCATTTCTAACACAAACCATTACATATTCTTACTATATTTCAAAAAAGGTGAATTTTAACAATGTAAGCTGGTATTTTATTTTTCCTCCCTTGTCTCCCTTTGTAGATAAAAAAAGATAGAAAAAAGGACTGGAGATAAGACAGCCACTAGGCCTTCTAAATAATCTGTTCATACTTGCCTAAATTGACCACCTTGGTCACAGACATATTTTTAGTTTAAAAGTGACATAAAGTAAAATGGAATTCTTTTCCACATAATTGCTGCACAGTCAACCTTTATTTAGTGCTAAATAACAGAGACAGTTGAAATTAAGAAAAATGTTTAAGCTAGTTCAGGGTTTGAGCTATTATTGTATTAGCATGTAATGTGAGGAATCTCAGATAAAATTGCCCTCAAGCCATAAGAGACAGGAAATACCATTTAGTAGGAATAGTCTAACTCTCTCACTTTATTTTCTTGACTCCTGCCTCCGTTACTACAGTTTTTATCTGCTAGTTTTATTCCTGCTAGACATCCTACTAAAAGACATTATATGCCCAAATAAAGCAAGGATGATTAGGCAAAGAATTATAGGCAACAAACTAGTGAAATTATAACCTCATCAAACCTTTAATCCATGCAAGTTATGATCAATGTATGCAGTTAAAATACTTCAGGTATGTAGTTAAAATACTTCAGGTATTTCTTAGGAAGTATACTTAAGGTGTATCAATAAAAAACCAGTAATTCTTCTACTGAGCTAAGAACACCTACAGTGTGAAAACTAAAGAGACAATGAATATGTAAAATGTGTTTGCAGTCATCATGAAGACAAAAGCAATTCCTGGCACCAAAATATAACTTTGATGACAAGACTCTAGTTTTCACCTGCATACTATAGAACAGAAAATGGAGATGGCCTGAAATTCTTTTTCTTTTTTTTTTTTTTTTTTTGTGAAGAATTATTTTCTTTCATATGCATGTGATATATATACTAGAAAATTGACATGCCTGTGAGTTTAATTATGGTAGAATCCATACCTCAACATAAAAAGGAATATAAAACTAAGTTTTTTGCACATGCTTCCTTTTCCTGGCTATAGACTGTCAGGATTTTAGTTGGTTTAAATGACTATTTCCTAGTTTCAGCTGTTTTAAATCAGAATTTTCAGATAATATAAGGATATCTCCTATCACCTATCTAGCTGCTTGGAAGTCCTTATACTCTCAGAGATGGTAGTAATTTTAAAACTATTAGATGAAAATACCTGGTAAGATGGATTTCTTTTAATTAGAAAAAAAAAAAAAAAGGAAGAAGAAAAATGAAAGCTTCCATGGAAGATTCCAGAACTTTCCAACTATACCATCATAGAATAATACACGATTCAGTAGCAGGTATCTCAGTAGGGTGATGTAGAGGCAGACTGAGGGCTTTCAAAAGGAAAAGATCAGATTCTGTTCCTTTCCCATCCTCTCTGTCCAGTACCATCAAACAACAATTCTATTATCAGCAAAATCAAAGTAATATGTTCTTTAGCAATTTTGTCATAGTGCATCTCACATAATATATATCACACCACTGAAAGATGGAAATTTGTTTTCATTTTAATGAAATCCACCAAGTAGGTGGTGTTTGAAAATTGCATGGGCCTTCCCTACCTCTGGAATATTATAGCTCAATTAAAAAACTTCAGAATAATGTTATTAGATCACTACTCTCCCTGTTTCAAAAGCAGGATCCAGTTTAACCACTATCAAATGAAAATAGAGGAGGGCCTCAAGCTCATGTAAGACTTCCCAAGTCATGAGCAAGTCTTTCAATTCCACACAGACACTGGTGGGAAATGAGCCATGCAATATGTTTATACTCAAGTTGCTCCATATACTGGAATTTCTTTACTGTTTTATGTGTTTAACGTGACACAGGAAGAACAAAGGTTAACTTGGACATCTAGTGGCCATCTTATACTGTCACACAGTGTTACTTCGCACTTTTACACAGTGAAATGCACAGAACACATCCTCAATAACAACATCTCTGCAGATCTCTAAGGTTAATTTTCCAGGCTGTGGTCAATTTTTCAGTTGTTTTTTTTTTTTTTTCCAAAAATACAGCTTCTCCTCTGTGACCTGCCAATGCAAAATGAAGCTTCACATTATCATTTGTAACAACAGATTTCTCAAAGTGAATGAAGTTCAATGTGAAGAGCGAAATTTTTCTTCAAATGCAAATGTTCTTTATATTGTTCTGCCTCAGAAGAGCAGGTGCAGAAGCAAAATAGCATAAATTATGATTGACCTCAGCAGGAATAATTTATGCTCCTGAGCCACTTTATGTGTGTTAACCAGGAGGGAGCCGTCTGACTGTATGAATTTTTACACATCTTCCAGCTAATTTACAGACCCGGTGTAAAATCAAACACTCAAGGACATCATAAATATTTGTGGAATCCTCTAAATACCTTTTGGTTAATAAACCACTGAGTCAATTACACTGATCTGGAAAAGTATTTCCTTCATCTCTGACAGATACAACCTTCATTTACTGAAGCGCTTCAGAGCAACATAAGAAAGGGTAGATAAAGCAACATTTTCATGATGTGAAATGTGCATGTTGCAGTGCAATGAGAGGAAAGCTGCATGCTGACCTTCTGTAAGACATACCAAAGAATTTGTAACCACTGCTGTCAAACAAGGGAAAATGGAGTGGGGGCATATATTACTTGTGATCCACCGCAATGATCAGAAAGTTGCTATCTACGTATAGGTCTCCATCTATTAATAGTACTAGGTCTTAACTTTTTTCAACTTTCCACCTTCCAGAAACTAATTTATTTTTAACAATCACTAACATATCCTTCTTAAAAATTACTAATGAGTCACTTTTATGAACAATAAGGGACACCTTGAAAAACAGGGTCAGATCTCATATAGCTTAATTAGCCAAACTTCATTAATTTTCATTATAAGAGGCTGATTTGCATTACTGGAAAATTTGGACATTTACTTCAAAACACAGCATGATGATAAAAATCCATTTTTGATACAGGTATGTTGCCACAAGAAAAACTTGCCCACAGATGGCAAATTGCATTTACTGCCATCTTCTTACACAGAGTCCCATAATCTGTCAATTAGGAGACTTATCTTTAAAGAAGCCAAACTCAGCACTAAGTGTTAAGAAAGAGAACTCAAATTCCCACGGTGAATATGTTCTTCAGTTTTAGATTTAGCCTCTCCCCCCACTTTTATTTTTTGAATAATTTAAGCTGTATTTAATTTACTTAAGAATGTACAAATCTGCAATGTTAAGAACACACCAAATAATACTGTATACAATACAATAATTAAAATAGACCTCTATTTTCTTTTGCAGTGTCTCCAAAAATTACTTGTATTTGGTTAAAACTTTTCAGAAAAAAACTGATTTTAAACTGCCCCATTAAAACCACTGAAGAAATTCCCATGAACAAGTCACATTTTCATTGACTGCTGCTGGTAGTGTTTCCTTAAAACCTGGAAATTAATATTATTTCCATCAATGTTACCACTCATGTTTTAGCAGTTTCACAGACATCTCCCTGCTCCTACCCTGGCTGTGGACTGGAGTGGAATCCATTAGTGCTGCATGAGTAGGAAACAGTTAATTTTAAACAGAATTTTATCAGATGAGAAAAGCGGGGAAGTATCATACAAACAACACCCCAATCACCATACTAGATTAGCAGGGTAATGCAATGACAGTCTGCATTCATTTTGTAGTCACAATATAATTACACAACACACTGGAAAGATCCCACAAAGGGCCACATTACTGAAGCCAAGGTTATTACAAGAAATAGCAGCATGTGGTTCTGGGAATGTAAGGTGAAGCAAGTTAATAACTTCCCATTATCTACTGGTAAAGCTGCTACCTCCGTTTGTAGAAATAAATGACATGAGAAAAAAGCTAAATTAAACAAACGATAATTTGTATCAGGTAGCAACAGAATACAGATGGTGTTCTTAAACTGCGCATATCACAGCAACAGCAAAAATCACTTCCTTGTGTTCAGAAAACACGCATTTAAATGGCTTCTTTACTGAAAAGCTGGCTAGGTAGAAAGCACTTGAAAACATTAGAGAAACATTACGGTAAATACTCATACACATTAGTGGACAAAGAAATCTGTGCGGTGCTAAGCCACTCTTTCAAAACCCATTAATAAGAACTTGGGAGAACATTTAGAAGTTCTAAACTCAAATCTATCCTCTGCCTGATAAGAATCTGACCTACCTGTCTACTCCTCCTACTGATTCAACCATAAAGCTCCAGCAAGCTTTCCAGAAAGCACTGATTGCTCTACTCATTGTCTGACCATTTTAAACGGAAGAGCTGCAACAGAAGGGAATGAAATATCCTCAGAACACTAACTAAAATCAAGGAGCAATCCTTGGATGTACAGCTTCACGTTTTCTATGCCAGAAGGACTGAAATGAAGGTTTCCCAAATACAGTTTTCAAGTCAGTGACCCACTGGATGAAGCAGAAGCCTATTACTCATCTTTTCCAAAAGTTTCTGTCAGATCAGTTAAGGCCTTCTTTTCCATAAGAAAACCAGCGCAAAAGTAGAAAAAATATTATGAGACTAGCAAAACACTGAGCTAAGAAACTGATAGAAATACTTCTGTCAAGTTGAAAGATATTGTGATAAGAAAGAGAGATGACAAAACCTGAAACTGCTCCTCTGCATTTTTTCAGTGGCTCTTTGACAGAACACTGTTAGCATCCTTCTAACATCTGGTTCCACAGGTGAGGAAGTCAGGGCAATGCCTACTCTCTGAATCCCAAAGGAGCTAAAAAGAAGGAGCCAAATGCAGACATTTGACATGCAATTCATGTCAAAATTAACTGCCTTTGAGCATGCCTAGAGGCTTAAAGTTGGGCATCACAAATTAAATAAAAGTTTTTGTGAACAGTGGAAGTGCCTAGGAGTTCTATTTACATTTTTTTAAACTATTCAGGTACCTACATCTCCCTAGTCACTGTCTCCGGTGGCTTTCTTCTACATTTTTTCCTGACTCTGGTATCATAACATTATTTAGTTCTATGGGTGGTTTCTCAATTCTGTAGAAAAGTCAGTTATCTTCTAAATTCTGTTGGAATTTATAGAAAATGAGGTACTCAAATGTAAGAGATGTTAAACATTCTTTAAACCCTGAAAATATTATCAGTAGATATGCAATAGAGTATGCAATGTTTTTACTAAATTATGTATCAAGTACTGTGCAAATACCTATAGGTTTCACAGTTCAAACCTGAAAAGACTGCAGTTCATCTTGTCTCCACTGTCATGTAGGTCAAATTAGAAGCGATTCATTCCTTGAGCACTTGGTTGAAAAAAATCACATCTTAGAAGCAGTGTGGCATGAATATATCACAACATACCTATTCAACTAACAAAATTTTAAATGAGAAATTACATAAATGCATAATGAAATAGGTGCATGTTGGTTGTGTATATGTCTGTCAGATTTTAAACTTGTTTCATATAGTATCATATAGACCTTAGCATGGGCTGCAAAACACAAAAGCTGAGGAAATACCCAATAAAACTTTAACAAGGAATAAACTGGGGACAGCAGTGGTGAAATGGAAATGGGCCACGCAGATCACACCAGATGGAGCTAATGCAGGTGGTATATTCCCTTCTCCCACCATAAGACTCCAAGTGCGGTAACTACACTGCTAGCAACTACTGAACTGAGTCATTTACAGCTATCCCAGTCCCAGAACACAGACACTCTCTTTGCTGTGAACTCTTTAGGTGATGTGCCCTATCTTAATCTTTTATGCTTGTTTCATACTAGCACAGCTGAATCCTAATCTTTGATAAGGCATTTAGTGTGTGACCTGATATGGTACAAGGACAACAAAAATTGTCCTCAAACAGGAATTATAATTCACCATTTACACACGAGAGCAGCAGCAGATATCTTGCATTTGCTTTCCAGGACCATAAAAAATGTCAAAAAGTCAATTCTTAAATTCAATAACTTATGTGCTACACAAAAAAAGGGCTTCCATTTGATAAACATCATTACATGATATTACAGATAGCAGCATTGAGACAGTCTGATATCATGATATTAAGAATTAGGAACACTGGAAATCAGGGGTAAAGGTTAAGAAAAACCAGAGACTTCTCATTTAAACAAACAACAACATGCATTTTCATTCTTCACAATATTCATGAAGATGATGCATACACAAAGTAACTGGCTTGTTGTAAGTCTGAGAAATTTCGGTAGAGAAAGAAGCACATACACCTTTGCCTTCTAATTTCACTAATGTCTAGAACACTCCAAAAGAATAACCAGGCAAACTGAACATCATCTCTGAAAATGATCACAGATTTAATGTCTTACAGTCTTCTCCCATGGCTTTCACATCACTGAAATTAAAAATAAATAAAATAAAAAAAAAGTATCTGCTAAAAATCAATAGAGCTCCATATCCTTTTCAAGAAAACAACCCAGATTGCTACTGCATGAGTAGTTTCATACTGTCTCTGCTCTAACTTAGCTGTTTTTATCTCTTCATGTGAAATGATTCCTTCTTTCTTAATGATTCCTTCTTTTCTAGGGAGCAGCATCTAGAAATTAATCTAGCACTATGTGTTAAAACCCCATCACCGATACTAAGTAAGTTTTCTGTGATGTTGCTGGCAGCATCTGGCAGGAAAGCTGCTCTAGATTTTCTATTCCAAGCTGAATTTTACATGCCAAGCTTTTTGAACCTTAAAGCTGACATCTACCAAATAAGTTGTTGAGTTCCAAAAGAGATTTTCAAAGACATTCAGAAAATAGTGTGCTTGTAAAAGAGCTGTTTCCAGCATTCAGAAAACCCTTAGCATTTACTTGTTCATTCCATCACAAATTTATTCCATCTCATTTCTAAGTTAATTGCCAATAACTTCTCCCTCTTACCTCATTCAGGTTTTTGATACCTCTACACACCAAGTCCTTGCTCCCACAAAGATGAAATAGTACGTCTTCCCCGACTACCTACTAATAACATGAGGCTTTAAAAATACTACTAAAAACTTAAGTCGTAAACAAGTGATATTCTGATTTTAACTTCCATCATTGATATATCTGTATTTCCCTGGACACATACAAACTATGAAGCTAATATTGAACTGAATAATCTTATTTTATCAATGTTATTCTCTGCCTCCTCTTCTGTTTCTATGTTCTTTGTCTCTTGAAAACCATAACAGAGAAATTAAACTGCCATCAGCATTTCCTCTCAAACACACAGGATGACACTGCATGCATTATTAGGACTCAAAGATGAAGGTTCTTCTTAAAGAACTTACTTGCTTAAATAGGTTGGAGAAATCACTTACTGAGCTTCTCCGTATCACTTTAAAAAATAACAATCAACTATTTTAACAGTGTCTGGAGAACCACAAACTGACCTAATTTATTTCTCAGCTCTGTAAAAGGTGGTGAGTTTACTAGGGTTGAGTGTGATCCACTTTTGCTATAGATTTTTTCCACAGAAACACTGTCTCCTGTCACGGCTTGAATAAGTAACTTGATGCTGCCAACAGCATTTACAGAGGAAAGAGGTGCTGCAGTGTAGCCTGAAATACCTAGAATTCTGCTTTAATTATCATTCCGTTTACAATACAGAGTTATCAAGCAAATAAGAAAGTAAAATGCAAACAAAAAACATACAATAGGAATCATAAAAACCCCAAACTCGATTCCATTCTGTCTCTCTAAAAAGTAGTATCACATTCTTATGATTATGGTGGTTTCTTTTTTTTCTGGACTAATGATGCTTTAGCACTCCATTCTTTAAGCTCTGGTTGCTGGGCTGTAGAGGTAATAACAATATCACCACAAATCAAATTTGTGTTACCCAGTGAAATGTCAGCTTTACCTTTTCCAACTTTTCCCTCACATGCTCCCAGATTTTCATCAGCATTTTTAAATGCAGATGGTATGCCGTAAGTCCTTTAAAAAACAAAATCACAATAATCTCTTTGGCTGCATGTGTTAGTTAAAGCCAAACGCAGACCAGCTGATACAGTGTGCCTGGTCTATGTTCAGACCTATGTTCCACAGTCTCACTTCAGCAGTTGACAGCAGTGTAAGACTACACAATAAAAATGTTTTACTGGTAAAAATGATTACTAGTTGTGAACAAAACTATTGCATAGCACCTTGTGATTGGTGTCTTGACAGTTCCCAAATCACTACTCTCCCTAAACCCCAGATGATTCACAAAAATCAATGGCTACTGACAGAACAATACTTCATGAAGCTGACAGGCAACAGGCAGTGTAATGTTACCCTTTTTAACCTGTGTGGCAGCACGCATGATAGTATTGTTGTATTTTCAGGCATATGTGGCTCTTAATACATAAAAATGTACATGGAACCATACAGGTAAATAAATAATAGTTGTTGAATCAATGAGATTATAGGCTCAGTGCACGTATACCACAGAGGAATAAAACAAGGAAGATATGGCTGATGCTAAAGAGAGCAAGGGTTATTCAAGTAGATGAAAACATCATCACTATGTTATGATATATTCCAGTTCTCCACAGGAAAAAGCCACAAATGGGTTTCACATACACATGGAATGCTAGCTTACATATGAAAAAAAAGGTTATCTAAATCTGTTTGTGTAATCATATCCTAACGTAATCTAACATCCATCAAGAAAACTAATGACAACTTCAGAGCTCATTTCAGGTAAAGGCTAAGCCCCTGTTCCATGATATTGATAAGCACACCCTTTTTAGACCCCATATTTGCAGTAAATAAATTCAACTGATGTGTCAGAAATACAGACTAGGAGAGGTAAGAATTACTTCTAAGTTTTTTTAGAAAAAGGAGATTTAGTATATAGCAGAACAGCATTGAGACGTGAAAATAATAATTTCATAAATAATTGAAGCAAAATTGGTAAGATGAAGGATGCTACAGAGTAAGTTAAAAGATTGACAGTAGCAACCTGAAACTGAATAGCAAAGTACAATTTGCATAGGCATAATCCCCTTATTGCCTCTAAAAATATCAATCATTGATCATATAGGGGAAAAAATAATTTCCTGATTTGAACAGAAGCGTACCTGAACTAAGGACCTAAACAGCTCTTTTTACTTCCCATATTTCCAAAGTGTCTGTCAGCACAGTGAATAAGTACTAGCTGATAGCAGCATTTTGAAAAATAGGAGGATGAAAGATTTGTGCTTCAAAATGCAATCATTGACACAGGTGGGAGGGAGTTTCGTGAAGTCTTTAGTCCTGGCGGTATACAGAAAGGAGAGAGTAACTGAGAGTGGTTAAAGATACTCTAAACTAATAGGGAGGCAACTGAAGACAGGCAACTTCAAGTTAGAACTACATTCACGGAGTGCTTGAGTTTGGGAAGTAAATACAGAAATAGAGAAGGTGCAGAAGCACTTTTTGTATGATGGTTTCTCCTGCTTCTCTCTTTTATTTACTTTTTATTTTCCACAAGACACAAGGTTTCTTTGGATTTAATCTATGAAAAGATAACATTATAGGCTTTTAACATCCTTAAGGTCCAAATGTTCCTTAGCAAAAAAGTTCGAAAACTTACTTAATAGATTTTACACTGATGTCAACAGAGACTATGCAGTTCAACAACAAACTGGAAATCTATAAAGGCAATAAATGAATGGGTTTACATACAAAAGTACTTGGAAAAATTCTGCATCTAATCCCCAGGTCCTTTGAGAAATTGCACTCTTCTGGTTTTGACATTGTTCATGCTACATAATGCTATATAAGCATACTTAAAGATATATAATGTTATATATATATATATAAAACTATCAATCTAATCCCATAAACACTTCAGTCATCTGCAAAGTATTAGAGTATCTGCATTGACAGAGCCATATGCAATTCAGGTAATTAATCTTGTTGGAGCTCCTCACATACTTGTCAGTCACGGCAATGCTCATTATACCATGAGGCTTTTCAGTTATCTTCCCAACACAAGCAAAATTAGAAACGCATCAGAAATCCATCATTTTTCTGTAGCTTTCTAATACTCTGATCAAGGAAACATTATTTTAACATTTCAAATACATTATTGTGTGCAAATTACATGTTGTTGTGTGTAATTCATGGTGCTGAAAAGTAAGTAATTTTAGGTGAGCTGATTAGCTATTTGGCACTTCCAAGACTGGTTTAGATAGTCCAACTCAGATACAAATTCAAAGACCATCAATCCACAGCAGCCATTCAGCCATTAGACTTCAAAAAGTGTATTCTCCAGCCTTTGCTTTGGGATAGGCTGGAAAAAGGATGGAGGAAGACATCAGTGAAACAAGATGAAAATATAGCATCAGGGAACATCTGCTAACCTACAGAGCTGAAGCTAAAAAAGAAATAGTAATTGAGGTTGGGCTATTCACAGTGTCCAAAAATTCTACTCTGGTCTTTCTGGCTGGTTTGTCTTGTAGTTTTTCTAAATCAAAGATAGAAAGATAGAAGAGCATTTTGCCCCATGCAATGGTGAGGATTTGGAGGGGGGAATCCCTTGTGCCAGAACCACTACAATAAAATTGAAAAGGACTTTCGTTCTCTTTTTCATTTAAAGACACACAAAACACAGGACCTGATCACTTGTGATCTTCACAATTCCCAGCGCACAGGCTGTAAGAAACGAGGGGTAAAATTTAGAAGGTGTCTTAAGTAATTAATTTTCATATATAGTACAATTTAAGCCAAGTAGATGCTTATCCTAAATCTCATTAGTGGTTAATTGCTTCTAAAATATTAAATGCATAAGCTACTCTGAAACTAGGATTTGTAATTCAAAGTGCTTGAGAAATTATGACCCTTGATGCTGTTACTAGTGACCTCCCCCAGCACTTTCTTCCCTAAGCAGAGTATTGATAATTATCATGCCGTCCTCAAGCCCTTCATAGTGTACATTTTACCTCAGAAATAGTCTGAAGCTTTCTCATGACTGAAATAAACTCCTACCTGTTTTGCACATGGCATCATTATGTAAGGAAAAGTGATCTGATCCTCTTTATTGGAGTAGTAAATCCATTAAAGTTGGTTATAAGTTTACCTAGCTATAATATTCCTAATAAAAGAGTACTTGAATTAAATTCTTGTGCTTACTTTAAGGAAGAGATCAGACACTGTGATCTGCTCATACCAGATAGCTAAGAGAATCTATGAATTATTTATTATCTTTGCTATATGATCAAAGTGTATTTTTTCACATGATTTGTACTGTTGGCCTTGGCTTATTTTTGCCAAATACAGTAAAAATGAAACTAAACATATCAGGGTTACTGCATGAACAGTAACAAAATAAAACAAATATATGTAAACTGGAAGAAAACCAGATCAAATGTCATATTTCTGACATTCTGAGGAATGAAATTCTGCTGTATTTTGAAGTCATAACCTGTAACATAAAATCTCATCAATATTCAGAAATCTTGTGTATGCACATGGTGGGAATGAAGATGGCGTGAAGGCTTAAGTCTATGCAAGATTTTTCTATTTGGTTCTCCTGAACCAGAAAATAAGGAGAACATCAAAAAGAAATAGAAAATTTGCATCTTAACCCACAAGATCTAACCAAGATTTATGACTGAAAATTACATAAGTGCACATTGACTTATTTATACAACCAAATCCCTATCACGCTTCATAAAACTAAGTTCTAATTTTTAGATAATATGCAGAAATATAAAGAGTGTGTCCTCCTCCTGATATTTGGCTGGAGACAGCATTATAAGGAAGAAATGGAAGGGAAGTTTGTTCTCGCTATTTCCTTCACTCTGACAGATATCTATTAAGATATTTTGATTGAATCCCAATACATTCAGTGCTTGTAGCCCTCACTGACATCTGCAAAAAGCTACAAACCTTTTCAGTGGGAAATACTTTGTTTCTAACAGATCTCATTTGCAATTTTGGCAAATTCCCTTCAAGTCAATGACTCACAATTGTATTCGGTCTCGCTCAGTTGCATTGGGAAGTTTATATTCTAGCCTGTACTCAAGGACTGTCTCTCACTTTTTAGATAAAAGAAAGTAAACTGACAAGCACAACAACATAACTATAGCTTTAATTTCTTGCAGTGCAACTAAAGCCTCAAGGGTTTACTCCTCAGCAAAGAGAACTGGAAGCTGCAAATTAATCTGGCTGAAGCTTCCTAATATTACAAGTAGTAAGGGATCATTAAGCTCTCAGCAGCCTAGAGTGATACATGACTTTTTGTAAACTGTGACAACCAAATATGAACATAGAAGACCTTATGTGACTCAGGCACTGCTTGGAGTACAATACTATGACTGCCAGGGCTTCTCCACACAGGTATGTGTCTCAGACATGTATAGATTTATGACAAAGAGATGCATGTATGCAGCCATTTCAGAGAGAAGCATGGTTTCCCTGCATTGCAAGTGACATGCAGTCACTAGTCATGTAGTTCTACTCTAGCATAACCTAATAACTATCAGTTTAACATTGACCATCGACCTGATCCAACTCTTTTGCTGGAGCGAAAACCAAGATTTATGTAATATCTTTGAGAAGAATGCTGTCGGCATTGTTGGATTCCACCCCTGCAGAAAATTCAGCATTACAAGAAAGCAACAGTGAGGAAAAGCTGACTTTCTGGTCAGAAATCAGATATGAATAATACCAATTCTTCTCATAATAGCTTTTATGTGAAAACTAATTTGTCAAAAAAGAATGTTCTGATGAGGTAATCAGTCTTATTTTATTAATATAAACCAATAATTTCCTCTACTCTTGCATTTACAAATATTTACAGAGAAGTCGGTAACATAAGGACTAAAATAACAATGCCATTAATGTATACTGCTAAAAATAACAATGGGAGTATAACTTTTACTGCTTCATTGTACCTCAGTTAATATAAACACAATCCAGACAACTACCTCCCCGCATAAGCCTCCATATTTAGTAAACAAACAAGAATTACTTTGCAAGGTTGTCTTTTTGCAAAGAAAATCAATACTGTTTTGAAATTATTAGACTGATTTAGTCATCTCTATATTGAAATACTATCTACATTATTTACATAATCCATTACAGCATCACGTTTTCCTCATTTCAAACAGCATATTGCCTATACAAACATCCTACTCTTCTTAGCCATTTCATAAATAGCAGGTAACGTAATTTTTCTAGTTTAGGCAAAGCACTGTGTTTAATACTGTACGTCAAAATAAGCTCTACTTTGCATGCCATTACTACCAAATATTTTTTCCATCTGTATCACCAGTCAGTCATAATGGGTTTTCTTGCCTGTGTTTCACTTTTGTATTGCTACATTTTGCTTGTTTCTGGGTGGGTAACTTCAATATTCCAAGAGAATTACTTGTTTCTTCCCACCTTTTGAGTGTCAGTGAAGTCATATTCATTCTTTTACACTTTCTCATCCAAATTTGTTCTTTCTAATGTTCACCTTTCTGTTCAGCATCAATCTGTGAACCACTGTGCCCCACAAAAGCCTTTACATAAAATAAAAAGTAGGGCACTATATTACTTTATGTTGTAGCCTAATGTATCTTACGTCTCTCAGTTCTTGTTTCTCTCATATGATCTAGTACAGATAAAAGAACAGTGAAAAGACTTTCTAACTAATTTAATTAGACCTATGACCTCAACATCAATGTAATAAATAATTCCTTCATGAAACAGCATTTGCCTATGTCTCCTAGTTGACAAAGATAAATATTGCCATTTTTTAGCAAACTGCAAATTCTTTAAATCTGAATTTAACAATAGCTAACTGAAGACTCATGGCAAAGTTCAGAGGGAAATCCCAAATTACATTTGCCAACTAGTCCTCCCCAGGAGGTATTACCTGTACATTTCTAGTGAAGTATTCTCTCAGTGATGTTTAAATTCCTTCTAGATTGAAGCTACATAGAGTATAAAATGTTTTCCTTTTTTCCCCCTTCAAATTTACTTCTTAATACATTTGGACAGTAATGTACACATGTATAATAACACTGAGTAGTACAAATACTGCATTGAAAAGACTACTTAATTAATAAAGCCACACTACTGCTGGCAGTGTGTCAAGTAAAAAACTGCTGTGCCTGATCTCAGCACACATGAAGACAATTCCCATTTCAAGGAGATTACAGTATCTCCTGTAACAATAAATTAACAATAACAATTACTGAAATATTCGGGGGGCGGGGGGGTGGAACGAGGGGGAGAGAATTGCTAGCTTCATCTTTTCATTATCACTCAATAAAAAGCAGGTGAAGGGATTTTCTGACAGCGGTTTATATCTGGTAGATTAAGAAGCACCAGTCCTTCACTGGGAATAATTCTCCCAAGACTTTTCCCGGCTGGCTGATGGCCTGGCGCTATGCTCCAGGAACAGACCATGATACACTTCCATGGCATCACTAACAGCATACGATAGGGGAAATTCATATGCACTTTGCATATATAATTCAGTTATTAAATATATAAATATGTAATATGTACATAAACAGAAATACATACATAAAAAATCACTTTTTTTCTTTCAAAAGTTTTTAGAAGTCTGACTCTACTGAAGTAATACTTTACTATTATATCTACTGAATTACGAATTCACCTGACAGCTATTTTATGAATTTCATAATACTTCCCTCTATTTAAGACTTCAGTCATAACTTTCATGGATTTTCTATTTCAAACTGTAAACTGTTTACATAGGCTTTTATTAAACCTAGATAAAGATCAGTATAATTAAATGAAATTGTTAATATGAGTCATTAAACACATGGAAAAGAGTTCACAAGATCACAGACTAAAGGTAGGTTTGAACTGTGAGACACAATATTAATACAGTCCTAATGCAGGATTTACCCAGTTAACTTTAAAGCTACCAGTCTTTGTACAAGGGCAGCACTGATTCCAGAGCACACTTCATCCAGTTTTGACTAGGTCTTTGTGAAAGGGACATCTGCTGTGATATGTGCTTTCAATTGGCATCCTACAGAGAGTACCTTTCTTTCAAATTTTCTTCTTTTGCTTCACGAATTCATAGCTTTGATGACAGAGAAATGTGCCTAGGGAATGTTAAAATTACTTTCACATTTTTTCATGCTTCCTTCCACTTTTGCCCTGTATTTCAGTGTGGTTTTCACCTGTTGTGATAATCTTTATCTTTTTATGCTTACTTTTTCCTTCACAACTACAATAATTATCTTGGTTTATAAAAATTTATCTCTTAATTTACCAAATGCATTTTCATACTAATATATTTTCATACTAATATATTCGGCAGAGAAGAGATGCAGAGCAGCCCTGTGGAGAAGGACTTGGAGGTGTTGGTCAGTTAGAAACTTAACATGAGCTAGCTTCAGTGTGCACTTGCAGCCCAGAAAGCCAACCGTACCCTGGGCTGCATCAAAAACAGCGTGACCAGCAGCTCAAAGGACGTGATCCTGCCCCTCTACTCTGCTCTTGTTGAGACCTCACCTGGAGTATTGTGCGCAGTTGTGGTGTCCTCAACGTAAAAAGGACATGGAACTGCTGGAACAAGTCCAAAGGAGGGCCACGAGGATGATCAGGGGACTGGAGCACCTCCCGTATGAAGACAGGCTGAGGAAGTTGGGGCTGTTCAGCCTGGAGAAGAGAAGGCTGTGTGGAAACCTCATAGCAGCCTTCTGGTATCTGAAGGGGGCTTATAAGGATGCTGGAGAGGGACTCTTCATTAGGGACTGTAGTGACAGGACAAAGGGTAACGGGTTAAAACTTAAACAGGGGAGGTTTAGATTGGATATAAGGAGGAAGTTCTTTACTGTGAGGGAGGTGAGGCACTGGAATGGGTTGTCCAAGGAAGCTGTGACTGCTCCATCTCTCGCAGTGTTCAAGGCCAGGTTGGACAAAGCCTTGGGTGACATGGTTTAGTGTGAGGTGTCCCTTCCCACGGCAGGGGGGTTGGAACTAGATGATCTTGAGGTCCTTTCCAACCCTAAATATTCTATGATTCTATAAAAACTGACAAAGAAGGCGCCATATAGTCTTGTGAAACTTCTTCAAAGATCTCCTAACACAGGCGTTTTATGAGTACATGTGGGTTTTTTAAGCTTCATAACCTACTACAAAACTATTACCTAAACCAGGAAGTGAACTTCTATTTAATGCATTTTCTTATCAAATACAAACTGCATTTAAAGTACAGCAGAACTTCTCCCTATGTTCCTTTTGTACTTCCTATTTTGGACATACACTATACTTTTTACTAATCTTCAGCTCTTTTGAAGATATTTAAGTGAAGAGGCACTGCTAAGCTCAGAAGCAAAAAAATTTGAAATGTTAGGAAATACATGATTAGAGTGAATTCACAAAGACTATCTCCCTCAGTCACAATTCCTGCCAAGGATCAAATGCCAACTGAACGTTCCTGGCAATCTTCCTATTTTTCATTCAAAACTGGAGTCTTTGGAGAGCTAGTGAACACCAGCTAGTCTCCTATTAACTATTCCATAAAACCTGAATGACTTCAATGAATGCCATCATGTTCATCAACCTGGCCATCATCATGCCTTAAAACTGCGGTTCCCACATCAAGAGAGGATAAACTGTGTAAGTAGCAGCTCAGGCAATGATCCTAGTCCCTAGAGGGAGCAAAAGGCATTAGAAACTTTGTCACATGGCCCCACATTTAATCTGCTGGTATACAAGAAAATGGCAGAATTCAGCACTTTACTGACAAATTGAAGACTTGTAAGATGAAATAACCAGACTGGTTATCTCAGTCAAAGAAACATGTCTTTCAGAGAAGGGCAGCTGGACTTCCTCTGTTGTACTTTGTGCTACAAGATCTACAGGAAAGAATAAACAAAACTTTTGAGTTATGGTGTAGCAGTTCAACTGTTTAAACAGTTGTATTAAAATATTCTTGGGGTTTAGTGTTTAATAATCATTCTATTAACAGGTCTTACATTCCCCTGAATTTTCCTTGTATTTTCAACAGGCAAGAGAAAGGAAAAGAAGAACAATACTGTTGAACTAGAATAAAATTTTAAGATATAATGAACACCAAGGTCTACTTTAAAACCTCTTCATTTGAGGTGGTGATTACTGAAGTTATTTTCCTATGCAGATTAGGGTTGTTCCTGATTTCTCATCCACAAATATGTTACGTCAGATACATTCAAAACAGCTGCCTGACAGGCATAAAATCATGCTATGGTTCATTGCAAAAGAAGGCAACATATTGTACTCCTCACTGAAAAGAATCAAGCCATTAATCTTTATTAGGTAAACAACCTCTCAAAAAAGGTGCTTGTTTTGCTCATTAGAAAACTTAGAGAATTCAAGATAAACGCAGCAGAGCCTCATGATCACCAGTAATGACTTTAAGGCTCATTTTACTTTATTACAAAAAAATTCTGCACAAATTATGCTTGCTTCAATGGGAAAGAGTACTAGGAGATGGGAGGGAACAAACCATGGGGCTATTTTGTTCTGTTTCCCATGTTGTACATCAATCCATCTTGGCCAGATACACACATTTTTTCCTACTGAAAATTGCATTTGTGGGAGGGAGAGGTGTTTGGGTGGAGAAGGTACACAGCAAAGATTTCTGGACTTTTGACCAAAATAGACCAGTCTATGTGGACTTCCAAAACATTCACAATACAGAAGATCCATAGCACCTACACTTTTATAGGAGACACTATCCTCCTATGCTAGTCAACAGAATTCAGGGGTAGACAAAGTATGCTTTTGGAAAGTGAGTTTTGGCAGCTGCAGTCTTTGAACAAAGCTATGAAATCTTCCATGTTAAATGGAAGAACGAAATAAGTTCTAGTACAAGAAACAAAGATTGAGCATAACTAGGTTGTTACTTCCATGAAACTCATTTCAACAATTACCTCCTTACACACATGAAATTCTGTAAGCTTATTTATTATCACTCTGACCCTTCCAGTACTAAATAGGAATAAAAAAAAAAATCAATATGCTTCTTTTGCAAACTAAATATTAAATTCACATGTAATCAAGAAGCCAAATCTATGTTCCATCTATGAACACGTGATTACAGCCCCTACAAAAATCTTGCAAACTAGTTTGAAAAAAGTTATTCCAATTTATTTTTTTGAGAGAGAATGAAGTTAGTAGTAAGAAACTAAGTGCCAAGTATTAATGGGGCTAAAAATACAGTAAAAGAACATCAAAAAACCTTGAAAACTGTCTCCTGACTAGAGCTTCCTGATATGTTGTCACAGCATACTGAATTCATCAAAAGAAGCCTCACACTTTCATTCTTGTAAGGAATGCTACATCCAACTTTTCAATAGCTCTAGCAGTTGAAACACCATTTGATGTGATTTAGAGTCAGTCACAAATTATCACAAAGCAATTGATTACCACTGGGTCTGGTCTCAGTCCAAAGCTATTAATAGGCTTCATACATTAATCCAATTTAGACAGTTGTGTCATATAAAGTTGTTCACTTTACAGGTTAATATAGAATATAACATTCAAGCAGTGGAGAGATTTTATAATATAGTGTAAATGTTGAGTCATCCAGAAACAGACAATGAAGGAATTTAGAATCATAGAATGGTTTGGGTTGGAAAGGATCCTAACATTATACAGTTCCACCCTCCCCTCCCTGCCATGCGCAGAGATGCCTCACACTAGACCAGTTTGCCCAAGGCCCTGTCCAACCTGGCCTTGAACACTACCACAAGGTGAGGCACCCACCTCTCTGGGCAACCTGTTCCAGTGCCTCATACTCTCATAGCAAAGGATTTCTTCCTCATATCTAACCTAAATCTACCCTGTTTAAGCTTGATTTTTTTACTTTGTTGAGTAAAGGAGTTACAGACCATGCAACTACAGGAGAAGATCACCAAAAAAGGTATTTGTATCTCTAATGAGACATGGCATTTCTTCATTTAATATTGGCAAGCCATCCCCTGAGTAACAGTGACAGAGCTCTGTGGGTATGTAAATGAACTTAAATAGAGGTCCTATAACACTCCAACAAAAAATCTAGTATACATTTCAGGGAGTTGAATTAACTGGGACAGCAAGGAGGACATAATTCCTGATGAGCTGGATCAGGAATGCATCTAAAGAAGGTCAAAAAAAATAGACAGACAGAGCTGATAACTTAGAAATGGATGTGACATAAAGTAAATTAAACTTTGGGGGGTTTATTTCCTCCCCCAGGCCCTTTTTTTTTTTTTCCTTTGTTTTAAACATTAACTCGGTCTTTGTAAATAATGACAAAAACAAGCATTTACGTTTGATCTGAAAATGACATGAAGTGTTTCATGCTAGTTTACTAATATTAACCACATGACACTGACAGACATGGCAGTATCAAAAATGAGCGCATATGTCTTCAAAAGCTACATGATATTGGTGGCAAGGAAGCATTGTGCAGTGAACAATGCTAAAAAAAAAAACCTCTCTGGCATTGAAAAAAGTAAGGAGAAGCTTGAACTCTGATGTGGTTTGTGAAATCATCTCCCTTTGATTTCCCATCAGATTTCATGCAGTTGCCCCTGTCAGTGCAAAGCAACTGTTTGTGGCTTTTCATCTTTATACAGCTGATGTCACAGGATTCACAGTCCTTAAAACTACTGTGTTCTTGCAAATGCCACCAAAGTATCTCCCTTTCCCTTAAAAATAGCGATGGAAAGAAGGAAATACAGTATTTATTTTTGTTCCCAGAAGATGTAAGTGAGAGGCAATTACAGCTGGCAGATGTACTAAATGCTGCTTGAGAGAAACAGCCACCTGATGCATCACGGAGAAGGAATGTCTTTAAGAGAATAGGAAATACAAGAGACGATCTACTTGGAATTATCCATAAATATGTCATTATGTCATGGGACTCATCCTGCTAAGTCCCTCCCCATATTACTGTGTAATCACTTCC
The DNA here is from genome assembly GCF_037157495.1 of Lathamus discolor. Lineage (NCBI taxonomy): Eukaryota > Metazoa > Chordata > Aves > Psittaciformes > Psittacidae > Lathamus > Lathamus discolor. Next base: position 116,986,132 of record NC_088884.1, read on the forward strand.
CAGATTCACAAGTAGAAGGCCAGTCCAGTAAATGAAATATGTTGTGCAAAATTCAAAACTTTTTCCCTACAACAGCTATTCCCATTTTCCTCAAACACAAGCAGAGAAAGGGGATTGCTCTGGGGACAGGAACTCGGGTAAGAACTCCTGCAATCAGTACAATGCCCAGAAAGGATTGATCTAACCAAATAAGCTTACATAGGCAGATACGCCTAAACACATGTATGTTGCAACCTTGAATATGCAATATAGATACTTTAAACATGCAGAGAAGCCAAGAAATTGGCTCTTTGGTGCAGATTTATATCTTTAAAGCCACTGCAATGAAAGCATTCTTCATCTACTCAATTTACCTCCACAGTCTTCATTAAGAAGAAAAAATGTAAGGGCAAAAAAACTGTTCTAAGCTGTACTTGAAGGCAAAATGGATTCAGTCAAATGGAAAAAGAATCACAACTCTGAGCCAATTTTCTTGGAAATCTTTTGCAAAAAAAAAATAGAAATAGCTAGTTCTTTCTATTTAAAAAAATGCAATTTTCAGTTGGAAGTAATTCTTGTTACTAAAATTGCATTTTATTTTTAGAGAAGGCCAAAAGAAACCATTAAAAGCTTTAAACAGAAGCAAAATATTCTAGGGATATATATCTTACCCTTATTTACACATTTTCCAATAAAGTCTTTAATTCCAAACTACAGGAGAAAAGTTTTAAACTGCCAAGTAACCACAGCATAATAGTACAATCATGTTACACTCAAGATTTCTGAACTGTTCATTAAAATGCTGTAATGAAGAACACTGAGTTTTGCACAAAACAATGAGAGCTAGGTAAGTCAAGTATTTAAACTGGAACTCACAGAGTGAAGATAAATTTGGTATCACTGTGCAATAAAAGCTATGTATCAACCCATAACATGGAAGCTATAAAATTGTATTATTTAGAGGAAAACTTCACTTGTGAGCACTCAGTTTAAGTATACACAATGAAGACAAGTAAAGGCAAATGTAAATTTATAATCTTTAATAATGCAGAGCAAATCCAGAAAAAGAACTAAACAATTGGACAGTTTACTGGTTTAAATCGAGAGTACTCAAGTCTTAATGCAGTGTTAACCTCTCCTTATCTGTCTTTATCTCAGTGCTGTCCAGCCAGTTGTTTCTGCTTTTAAAACTGGCAAGCATGAAATAACAGTGAAGTATGCTATTTCTGTCAGAGAAAAAGTAAAAATACTAAGGTGTTTGATTGTAATGGGGCCAGAGACTTGAGGAACAGTGATTCCTCCACCTCCAGAGTCTTGCAAATGCTTTTACTGGATAACTGGTTTGAGCATTGGGGCAGCAACCATCTTCACTGAAACTTCTCTAGATGAGCAATAGAAGCTTGCAGGCTGAAAGAGCTGAAAGTTGAGCACGACTGGCAAGACACAGAAAAAACGTTTCTTTCTGTGCTCAACAGACAAACTCATTTAGTGATGTGAATGTCTGTAACATTCCTAACACAGACTTTAACATTGTGTGATTGCCAATATAAAGTGACAGAACCTATTTACTATGTGATTCTCAGGCTCTTTCTTCAACTTAATTAATACCACCCAGTAAGGGCTTGAAAAGTTTATTATCATTGATGACTGAATTTTCTACAGCTGTTCTCTATCTGAAACTTCTAATAGTGAGGAATCAACTACCAATTCAGCCATAAATAAGCACTGCTGACCTGTATACAGAAGAGTTAGCATTTGTATTTTCCAAAATTGTAGAATGATACGCCTTAGCCCATACAATCTCCTGGGTAGAAATTACACAAACATGACATGAAAAATGAAAGCTTATCTTTAAATGACTGTGAGCTTAGAAGCTCCTTGTTAGAACTATGCCAACAGTTAGAGGGTTATTTTCGTGCCTATGGTGAAGTTTACTGCCTTTCTACATACTGTTAAAACCACCTTTCTCAGAAATTATATTCCCATAGGCACATAAAAAAAATATTCTATAAAGTGAGACCTACACAATTTGTAAAAGATCTGATTGTGCCGACTAGCAGGTATTTTCCCCATGTTCCCAACATCTGTCAAGACTGTATCTCTCCCTGTGGCCTAACTGATCTGTTTGCTGAAGTGACAGAAACTCTTCATCACAGTGCTGTTATAGCAAATGCTTTTAGGGAACATACAAATCTCTCAGGTAAGCAAAGAGAGATGAATAAAAGTGCTCCCCAGCTGCACAAATGCTATGTTCTGAATTCACACATTGAACAGGTAACCCTGAGGACACCACTTAAAAGACATCACATGTGAGGAGCTATGGGGGTAGTGTGTCCAGCTGTCTGTGCTTCATTCAAAGCATCCCAGTACAGCTGGTGATCCTGAAGCATTTTAGATTTCATTTCAGCTACAGTTAGAAAAAGATGTTTCTCTAAACTTCGTAACTGCCCTTCAGATTATAAAAGAAAGTAATCCCCAAGGCCATTATTAAAGAAGGAAGCATTATCTTGTTTTACACACTTGCTTTCCAGCTTCAACTAAACTAACTGAGCCTTATTTGCATCAAAAAACTTCATCATGGTGCATGAAGTTTAACTCAATAGTTTTCCTATTATTGATGCAATTGTTTCCAGCAATGAGGAGAAAGAAGGGAGGAGGGTGAAGAGGGTGGGGGGAGGGGGGCATGTGTGAGAGAAAGTACACTGTCTATAAGCCTGACTGGCATAAATGCTCTTCTCTCTTTCTGCTGTGTGAAGACTTGTTTTCCTCTAAAACTACAGAAAATTTCAGAGAATCTAATGTGATCTGACAGCTAAACTTAAATTGTGTCATTATATACAAAAGGGAAAAAAAATCCCACTGACACTATTACCTATCATACTTTCAGGAAATTGTATAATGCTGGAGTACCTCTCCTATGAAGACAGGCTGAGGGAGTTGAGCTTGCTCCGTCTGGAGAAGAGAAGGCTCTGGGGGAGACCTTATAGCAGCCTTCCAATGGGCCGACAAGGAATCTGGACAGGGACTTTTTACAAGGAAATGGAGTGACAGGACAAGGTGGAACGGTTTTAAACTGAAAGAGGGTAGACTTAAGATTAGTTATAAGGAAGAAATTCTTTATTATAGGGATAGTGAGGCACTGGCACAGGTTGCCCAGAGAAGTTGTGGCCCATCCCTGGCAGTGTTCAAGGCCAGGTTGGATGGGGCTTTGAGTAACAGGGTCTAGTAGAAGGTGTTCCTGTCCATGGCAGGAGGGTAGGAAGTAGATGATCTTTAAAGTTCCCTTCCAACCCAAAGCATTCTATGAGTCTATAATCCTTTTCAAATCTAACATATAACACAAACATTCACTCAAAAGACTGTCTAATAATTTCTATGATCTTTATTGAAATCCATCCTTTACAATGACTTGGTATTTCTGGTGCAATTTGTAATCACTTGGCTCCTATCGCATTTTTTTAGAGCACACTTACAGACAGCAATCTCATCATCACATGAAGGTATCACTCAGAGCATTCAGCAAGATGCCACACAAATGCCTGTAAGCACTGTGCCCCATGGTGTGCTGGAGTCACTTTCCCCTAAACTGCCTGGAGGGAGAATGATTGTTATAAACCAAAAAGCTCTGCTGACTATGTCCTGCCTTCAATAGTACAGGTTTTTATTTCCAGAATTGAAACAAAATCACTTCAAGGGATGTGGAGCACAGTGACAGACTGTGTTACTCTTGAGTACTGTACCTGTAAACACAAACAGTTCAAGAGCAAAGTTTAAGTGCCTGAGACACCAAGTCTGTCTCTCCTGTGGCTTATGACAGACTTATAAATATTTTGGTGCCTAAAAAATACAGGTCCCAGGTCAAAATCTAAGAATTATCCGAACTCCTTGCCCACACTAAAAATAGTAAAAGGCAGCATTTTTTAAAATCGGCCTTTTTAATGGATCTATGTTCCACGCAGTTTCAAGAAGACTGACCAGGAAAACAAATTTTAAAAACTCTGAAGATGGATCTTCTTTTTCCAGACTGTTGTGGTTTAAACCCAACCACAAACCTCGTTCACTCACTCCCCCCCCTTCTTGCCCTCCCCCTGCTCCTGGAGGGACGGAGAGGAGAATCGAAAAGAATGCAACTCCCACGGGTTGAGATAAGAACAGCCCAGTAACTAAGGTATAACGCAAATCACCACTGCTACCACCAATAATGATAATGATAAGGGAAATAACGAGGGGAGAGAATACAACCCCTCAACACCAGCCTACCAATAACTCACCCCACTCCCCCCAGCCAAGATCCCTTGTCAAACCCCGCATTCCCTAGCCCTTCCGGGTAACTCTCCGTTACATCCTGGGCATGACATGCTGTGGTATGGAATACCTCTTTGGTCAGTTTGGGTCAGGTGTCCTGTCTCTGCTTTCTCCCAGCATTCCCTCCTCCCCAGCAGAGCATGAGGCTCAGAATGTCCTTGGTCAGACCAAACATTTGAGCAGCAACTAAAGCCATCGGTGTTATCAGCACTGTTCCCAGGCCAAAAAAATCAAAACACAGCGCTGCACTAGCTACTAAGAAGGAGAAAAATGACTGCTAGTGCTGAACCCAGGACACAGACATACTTAAGTAGGGCAGTAAATAGCATTCACATACACCTAGAAGCTCGGATACTTTTGCAATCTCATTCAACCACAAGACACATACAGCTAAGTATACACTGTGATTAACACTCCAAAATTTCTTACTTAAAGAATTACAATCAATTGGGATCTAGGCTATGTCTGCATTCTACACTTCATCGTGTGCAAAGAAACCTAACATGGTATAAAACAACTCAAGTATTTGAAGCAGACTCACCTTGTTTCTTGTGCTTTCAGGCATTTTGGGAAACATTACCTCTAGCAACTGTAATACACATTTTATCATTTTATTTCAATATCTGATTTTAAAAGCATTTCAGAAAACTATAGGGACTTTTATGTTAACTTTTTCAGAGATTTTTACATCAGACATTCTGGCATTGATTTTTTAATCACAAAAACCCTCTGTTGGCTAGATGTAAGCCTGGCTAACACTAGAAAAAGTGGGTTAGCACATAATACTTGCTTGTAATGTAAGTCCTAAGCCAGACTAAGAAGAATGAGGAAAAGATGTCCAAATTAAACACAATTTTCACTAATATCATAACAAGCAAATTTACTATCATAACCAGCCTTTGCTGCCTAAGGTACTTGTTCATCAAAACATCCCCTTGTGCTAGCCAGTTTTGAACGCTCCTGTTCCAAAGATTCGTTTCAATCAATGCAAAGTACTGGTGAGAGCTGTCACAACATACCATACAAACTTCACAAGTTCTGCACAGATTACAAGCTGGTTTTGCATACAGCAGACTCTTCTGAGTGTAGTTCAGTCTCCAAGACAAGGTGAGACGTTTTGCCTCTTTCACAGATTAGTATGTTGCCTGCAGGAGATCTTTAGATCTGCTAAATTAACTTCTTTTAAGGACACTTTTTTTTCAGACTCCTCACAGTGATATATTTAATCTGCAACCAAAGACGGAAATAAATCATAAAAACTGACCAAACACATGTTGTAGCTGACATCTGGGCTGTATCTTAACTGATTCAGGTTGAGATGCATATGTTAAGTGTAATTGCAGGCCAGAGGTGATATGCAGTCAGTACAGGAGCACACCAGCTTTTGTGCTTCAGTTTGACTTCCACAAAAACCATGGCACATACAGGAGGACTGGGATGATGTGTAGAGTTGCCACCTCCACATGGAGATGGGACACAGCTGCACAGTATCCTTCCCAGGAAGTCACCTTCTTTTAAACACAGCCTTCTTACTTCCATACGCTAACCCCACCATCTACCTCTGACTGTCCCTTGGACATGGATTCCTACATTCTGAGAAGCTTGGGTTGCCCGCTACGTTCAAAACAGGGGCTGCTTAGATAAATACCAGTCTTTCTGGCACCTGCTATTGGGAAACTCTACATTTCCTCAGGGCTTTATTTATCTGGTTAGAGCTGCATGAGAAGCAGCAACTGTTCATATATTCTTTCATTCTTCCTTTTTTTTTTTTTCTTTTTATTTAAGAAACTCTACCTTACCATTACCCTCTCTTCAATCTTCCCCTTCCCTTTATACAAAAAATTATTTCTGCTTATCCCTCCACCTCCCAACCCAAATGAATCTTAGAGATCCCTTTGTATTTCAGCTCTTTCTAGGAACAGGAAATCAGGAAAATAAACAGCTCCTGGTTTGGATCTATTCTTACAACTTGCTTATATTAAAAAACAAAAAATAAACAATCCCCCAAATCCCCCATGAAAAATCATGTAAAAGTCAATAGTTTAATATACAACATCAAAACATTTTAATATGCCCAGAATTCAGTGTCTAACAAAATCTTCAGTCTTCTTTTATCACTTTGTAACTCTAACCTTGGCACTTACATATATACACGCACTGTGTGACACCGTAACTTTAACTAGAAGCTAAACAAACCCCCTAAACCAACCAAACAACACACCAGTGAACCTGATCTAAGGTAGTCTAAGTCTATCCATGTAAATAGTGATTGAATATAAACTGTCAGTATCTAAAAAGCACAGTAATTCTTGTCACATCAGGTTATCAGCCTGACGGTCAGCTCTAACTTATTTTCAACTGGCAATGGCAATAACTGGATTGTGAATATACACTTTTCCTTCAATAGTTCTACACATGCACTCGCACAGCTACGTAACTGTAAAGAACAAAGAATGAAATACCCAGACTATATGTTTATACAAAGAAGTGACATTAATACATGTTTTTGCGAGGAATACTGGGCAGTGACCTGTCTTACTAAAGGATCATTTACTCTTTATAGAGTCACTTAACTCTCACAGAAATATGCTATGCTAGATTGTGATCTTCAGCTTGCAAGCATGGGGAGTTCACTTTGCAGAGCTTACTCTGCAAGCATGCGGAGTTTATTGCATTACTTCACTGCAGTAAAAGGAATATAATCCATAACAAATGGAGTAAGAATAACTTGGCAAAACAGCACACGTTTTGAATCTGAGGTATGGTTTTTATATAATTAAGCCTGAGATTTCAAAAATACCTGATAAAGCCATTCTTTGAGGCTATCCAGATAGCTCATCTAAGTTGAACTCTCTTCACAAACATTAAGCCAGAAAAACAAGCTAAACATGTCAAGTAAATTATGCAGAGTGATCCAGTCACTTGTGGTGAGATACAGAAGATAGTTAAAGGTTGTGACATTGAACATGGTAACAGATGCTGAGAACCCAGCTCCTGGAGCAGAAACCACAGCCTTAACTTGGGCACCTGAAGTTATTATAAAGTGGGGGGAGAAAAACAGGTTGCCTAAAAGTAGAAGAGGCTCAGAACAGGAACCCTAAGAAAGCCATGAGAAACACAGAAGACTGTCTTAAACCTTGAATGGCAGAGACATCCAAAACTCCAAGACTGCAATCCATATTGCTCAACAGCTGCTCTGTTGTCAGGCTGACACTCTTTATATTGTATTTAGCCATCTAAACCACAAGAACACACTCCATCATTTATTTTGCCAAATAGTGCAAGCTGGAGGGAGGAAGCAATAATACAGCTATTCTCCTATCTCCATAATTAGACCATGCACCAATACAGAGTGGGCACCGACTAGATAGAAAGCAGCTTTGCAGGAAAGGATTTTAGCGTCCTGCTGGACAACAAGTAAACCGTAGTCAGAGCATGCCCCAGAGTGAGGAAGGCCAACCACACGTGGAGCTGCAATAGTGAAGCCAGAAGGTTGAGGGAAATGACTTCTCCCATCCCTTCAGCAATGGTGAGACCACCACAGTTATAGTACACCCAGTTCGCGGCTTCTGACCGTAAGATAGACGTATTTACTGAAGTAAGGCCAGTGGATGGCTACTGGAACCAGGGGCTGGAATACCATGATCTATGAGGGGAAGCTGAGAGAACAGGGTTTGTTCACCCTTAGAAAGTGTTTCAGTGCTGTCTAAAACTGCCTAATTCCAGGTGCAGAAATGATGGAGAATAACATGCGGATGCAAAGAATAACAAATTCTTATTAGATATATGGAAAAAAAAATCCTCGTAAGGGTTGTCAAACACTTTAGAGAGGGCCTCAGAGGGGCTGTCAGACCTCCATCCAACTCAAATGGACAAGGAACGGACATCCTCTGCTTAGACTAGACAGCTCCAGAGACCCATTCCCACCTAAATTATTCTATGACTCTGAGACTGAGCTCAGGGGTACTTTTGATATCTTGCTACTATACATAGACTGAGGTACCTACCTAAATTCTTCCCAAATATATTTTGTGGATATGAACATAGTTCTTAATACGCAGATATTTCTCACTTCACCAGTAGGTCTTCTTTCTGTGGAAGTTAGGGTTCGGCGGTCGGAAGATGTCGTGTTGTACGGAAAGATAAGAAGATAAGGCCCCTCTTCCTAGAGCCAATAACACTTGGTTTGTGATGTAAGTAGACGGAAGTGACATTGTAAACTCAGGGTATATAATGCTGTGTCACCTATCAATAAATGCCTTTTGCCGTCCACCACATTAGTGTCTGTGAGCAGATGGACCAAGCGGCCTGGGGTTGGTCACCGTGCCGTTCCTGAGATAGGTCGCCACGCCCCCGAAGGCAACATCTTTCCTTACTGCTTTCATCACTCCATAATTCCCTTCGGGAACTATCACTAACTGATATTGTCCATTACTAAGAGACTACAAACAATTAAGACTCCACATACTTTGTATTCTTTCCAAAACCAAAATTATATTAGATTGAAAAAATTCAAAGCCACTTATCCTCTTGGCCATCTGCTTACCTTGTCACTTCTTTTTCCATCTATCTTTCTTATATCCTTGTATCTGTAATGATTTCTACTATGCGAGTTCATGAAAGTAGATAAAAATTAAGGGTTAAGCATTCAATAGGTTATATTCTGTACTGAATTGCTAAAAGTGAATATTAATTCAAGTATTTGGTTACTCTACTGGTTAATATGGGCACATCTACCATATGCAGTCATCACAATAATCACAGATAATTGTCTTATATTTATATACTTAAAACAAGTATAAAGTGTCAAATAATAGATTAATTTACACACTGATGGAATACCACTAGGTTGCATGAACAACAGAAAAATAATACAGACATAGAAACCTAGCTGAATAAAACTTTCACTTTTGGCATATTTAAATCTGTAATTACCTGAATCCTTTCAAAAATAAAAATAGTAATAAAATATATAAGCTATTATATGATTTATTTTACAGGTTTAAAATTGCAAATGTGAACACAATTTTACACTTCTTACTAAAAAATGAACTGTCAGATAAACACTGGATATGTGATACAGTAGTTATTATCTCAAATGTGAAAAAGTGAATTATTAATCTACAGTGTAGCTTGTTTCATAACCATGATAAACTACTACTTTTAAAAAACAAAATGCTTAGACTTCTGCAGAAATTAGTTTAATTTATCATAGCATGGGAATAATACTGTCAAGCCACAGTATTTAAAAAAATAAAAATTTGCAAGTGAATCTGTAATTCTTAAACAGTGGCAAAAATGAGCAAGCTGAACTGAAAATAACTGTATCTGACATGTCCTAGACCTGAAATATTTGTAGATATAAATTGTATTTTAACATGGCCTGGTTTTTTGGCTAATCTTGCAACAAGTTGATTAATGCTCCAGCTGTTATCAGTGACAGAGCCCTCGCTGAATCCAAGCAACTGCTCCCATTCAGAAAAGCAAAATGATTTCCTAGCCCAGGGGAGTATCCTAAATTCTTTCATGACCATACACAACAATAGATAGAAACAAAGAGGGAAGAAAACTGTGACTCTCTTTGCTTTTCTCTGCATACTTAATGTAGTCATTTTTCCCAATTCTCTTTCCAAGTGAGTTTAATGGAAAGAATATTCAACAGAACCACTAAGTATTTACTGAAGATCACAGAAAGCAAAATTATACTGTATTACACAGACAAAAGTAGCAGCAAAACAACTGTAAAATCCGCGACATAAATCCCACGTCCAAAATGGGAATCCCTTGTCATTCTCCAGCTGACACTGGAAACCTTACCTAGCTCATGATGGGGAAGTGAACAAAAGCATTCAAGAGAGGCAAACCTACATTCTTCCTAGCACCTATAAATCCTGTAATTTATTAACTTAACTCCTTCCAATATGACTTTTGATCACAGAAAAGATAAGAGAGATTGTAGCCATAAGAATCCTGGAAAGGAATCACGCTATTATTAGCATGATAATTACTCATGCTCATCTGAGAATGGTAAAATACCAACAAATAAAATGAATCATGGATTAAGAAAAGGGGGACGTGGGGGGATGGGGGCAGGGAAGAGAGACAAAGACAGAAAAGCAAATCAACATGCCACATAAGCCAGCAGATTTGACATAATGATTTATTTCACTGTTTCCCCTGGCAAGGAATGCCTTCTTTTAACACCCTTAGGTTTTGAAATTGATGACTCAAAACCTTTCTCTACTACTAACCGCTGTCAACCGAGACTCAATAATTTAGCACTGGTTTGTCATATGACTCTGACAAGTAATGTTCGATCTTCATCATCCCGTCACAGGATGCCATGCAACACTGGCAATAATATCCTAAGGTGTTAAGAAATGACAAACACTACCCTCTGTCTGAAGTCCAAAGGATCTTTAACATGATAGCACACAAGAAGAGGTAATCTTAAAATATGGAAAAAAGAATACAGCCAGTGTGAACTCATAGTTGATTATAAAGACTGGGCCATTACCTCCAGCACAGTGCAATTCTGCACAGGGGTCAAAAATAACATAGGCGAGAAAGTTCTGGAGTTTTGATCAAATGGGATAAGTTTGTTACACCACTCTATATTGCTCTGTTTTCTGAGTTATGGCTGCTAAAGCCAAAATGTGAGAAAAAGAAATACCCAACTCCAGAAAAAAATCTTGAAAATTTCACTGCTACAAGAGCCATCTAACTGAGAGGCAGGAAATATATTGTGGTGGGTGAAGGGAGTAAGAAGAGATACTACATTTTTTTCTAGTTATTTTGATGCACGCAAAAGTGTTCTCCACTGGTAATGCCAAGGAATCTAGAGCTTTCCCACCTCATTTCCTGGTTTTAGATCTCCTTAATACCCTGCTTAAAATACTGTGCACTTCAAAAGAAATTCTTCTTCGTAACTAAATTTTTGATGCTTTTTAAATTATTATTTCTAAAATGCCCTTTTCCACAGCTGACAAAACCAGGATATTAGAAAAGCACCTCTATTTCACTGAGCTAAATTTTGTGCTGTTGTGGCTGTGCAAGATAACAGTGTCTGCTTGAGATTCACAAGTGGCAATGACAAGCCCTTTCTTTAAATTATTGCAGCAGATTAGGATTTCCGCTTGAGTATTTCTCTTTCATAGTCTACATTCAGTGCTTCTATCTAATTATTCAAACAACTGATGCATGTTGTGCAACAGAGATGTACACCTCCACGAAACATTAGTTACATATATACACCCTAACACATAGTGAGCTCAAAATTAATTAAAAAGAAAAAAGATAAAAGATATGCCATTTAACATGTGATGGCAACATCTTAGTAAACCACATTAAACTGGTATTCAAATGCATATATTAAAAACAGTTTCAGATGCAGAATTGCCTGACTGGATGCTTATGGTGCTTCTGTAGTACTAATCCAGCCAAGGCAGAAAATTATTATTCATTTCATCTGAGCAGCTAAGCATAAGGTAATATAATGAGGAAGTTCAGCTAGCAGACTACTTAACATTTCTTCCTTGAAGCACCAAAACCCCATTAAATTTCTGTACTAAAAGACTTAGGAACAAATCTAACTCTAAATCTAAGCATCTTCTGATTAACTGGTGCTTGCTTGGAAAGGCGCTGCAAAATCATCAGTTGCATTGGCACAGCAGAGGAAAGCTTTAACAAACAAAGGAAACCTGCAGTGACAGTGACCACATTTAGTTGAGATTGGCATGAAAAGGCAAAGGTCAAATACAATTTTCTCCTATATTCTTTATGCAACAATAGCAATTTTCGGGATGCTATTGCTTTCTTGTAAGGCAAATACTGTTGACTTAAGGCCTCATGTCTTTAAAGTGTGCAATTCTTGCAGCAAAGCTGTCTTCTCCAGCAAACCTTTTTGGGCAACGTTGTATTAATTCACTATTACTGTATAATGAGACAAAAAGACAAAGAGTTGGTGGAGGGTGTAAACTAGCAGGAAAACCATAGAAAACACACATTTGTTGAAAGAAAACTAATTCATAATGAGTCCTCTTTGGCTATGATTACTGAATGATTAATTTTTGTATTCAACTTTCAGCAATTCATTTCTAAAGATTTAATCCTCATCAGGACAGGTACTCCGCCAAAGTAGCTTGGTATCATCTCTCTGACTTGTGTGTATCTACACTATTACAGGATTTGAAACTGTATGTGTTTTACTGATATTGAAACATATTCCCTGTTAGAGAATCCCCTGGGTGCATTTGCTGTAATCCTCGACTAACTCTGCCAGCTGTCTAGTACCCCAGAAGTCAGCCTCCAGCAATCACCCTTTCAGGCTGCTGACAGTTTTAATGGTCCACCCACTTTTGCCTGGATACCTTCAGAATGAAACAGTTTTGGTCAACAGCTGGAGAAAAGTAGCATGAGCAAAATATTCCTGCAAATGGGGAGAAAGTAAACATGAGAGCAGAAGAGATGCCAGCAGCTTGTTCAGCCAAACCTCTAAAAATGTAGCAACTTGTTCCTGTCTTCTCAAAACCATAAAATTCTGGCATAAGATGATTTTCTACTGCAGACTCGTGTTGGTGCTTTCTGTCTCAGTACTTGTCAAGAACACCAGCAAAGAGAGAAGATAGAGCTTTGGCTTTTTTCAATTGTCATCCAGGCTGGAAAGCAACACAACATGGCACTAAGCAGTTTTAGATTTCTCAAAGAATCAATATTACCAAAATTTCTCAGAAACATATGACAGAGATGGGACATTCATTCTTCAATCCTAAACACCAGCTAAATAAAAGAATCTAGTGACATGTTGAGGAATTCCTCAAATGGGATGGGACACCAGGAACACAAAATGCTGTGGTAAAGAGAGTGAACTTAATTCCACTGCACAATCTCTACCAGGCATAGCCTCAAAAATCCTATGCCAAGCTCCCATTTTAGCAGATTATATTCTGCAGGAAGAGTTTGGCCACCGTGTGCACTTTAGTTAAAAAGGGGAGTAGAGAGGGAAGCCAGAATGGTTGAGTATCAACTTGACTTTATGAAGGAATTATCATTTCTAAGCAGCACAAGAATCTGTAATTGCATTATCTGCTATGCAACAGTACCCAGTTTTGTATTTATCTCGTTCTTTCTGCAGTGAGCAAGAAAACTTTCATGCTTAAGTAACAGGCTCATAAAAAGTGCCTGATGGACTGCAGAAGGTCCCTGGAAAATTACATAAATCAAATGCTGAGCAATTGCCACTTTCCAGCTAAATGCTATTATAAATAACTGTTTGTATGGCCTTACCATTTTTTTCTACCTGTCAACTACTGATAAAGATTCACTCCCTAAATCACAGTAATTTCCTTTTAGCTGTCAGAAAGGAGACTTAATATGGTGATAAAGAAATAGATGAAAAAAGTGTGCTTTACTTTCTAAGAGTTGTATAATTTTGTGTAGTTGTTTCAAAAGCATTGTTCTTTCATTTTTTAGTTCGTGTCCAAAAAATTACACCAACTTATTGTGACATATGGTATTCTCTTCAAAAACTTTGAAACAAATAACTTGAAAAAGTTTCTTCTCCCCACTCAAACTTAGCACAGATACTTTAATTCAGAAATAACGGCTATTGTGAGGCTGCTTTCAGATTTTTAAAGTAGAATCACAAAATAAATCAAATAAATCACTTGTTATTTATTGGAATTAGCATTCATAGCTGAATATCCTCCCTTGTCATCTGCAGTATCACATAGATCATCTTAACACAATTTATTCTGAGTACCTGAAAATGCAGATCCTGTCAGAAACACAAGGATTCACACAATTACATCTATTAATATCACAATAGTATTAAGTATACAGACTAATGTGTGAATAGCAAAACTAACAGAAAAATTTGAGAGGTAAGATTTGAATGTAAGAAATCCTGCTCACTAGTCTCATTTCGGTTTTACGTACTTGAATGGCATCATGCAGATGGTAACAACTGATAGTGTAGAAGCTGTTTTTTTTCATTCCCCAAAATAATATCATTTCTAAATGTAAAAATACTTTTCAAAATAAAACTGTGAGAAATTAATTACATTATGAACTCAAAATTGCAAATAGAAAGACGAGACGAGACCCTTCAAGCTGCGGCTACCAAAAGCCAATATACAAATACTGTGTTAGTCAAGAGTTTTAAACAGAGACAGTGACATATTTCTACATGTAAATAATACGTTTGAGCTGCAATCATCCTCTGGCAGCACTGAAATGGCATGTAGTTGCTAAAGTCAACAGATTTTCTTTTAAGAGCTTTGCTGCTTATGTTTACTATCCAATTTTACAGAGATTAATTTCACAAAACCAGAATTTTTATGTGGCAATATCCCCAGAGGCATATAGTCATCAGTTCATATCATGATATTTTAGCAGCTAAAACAACAGCTCTAAGAGTCTTATGAAGAAATAACAGCTCACCTTTTTTAAAAATGCACACAAAAGAAAACAAAAAATCTAATGCAGAGTATATTAATCTTCATTTCCTCCTTTCTATTTTTATTTTTTCTTTTTCTCTTTTTTTTTTTTTTTTTAGGGCTGAAAATAGAAATGTTCAGCCACAAATGTTCCTTTCAACTTATCAGCGAATAAAATGGTCCTCCTGTAGAATTCTCAGAATGAAAACAGTCATCCTCCCAAAACACAAGATTTGTGTATGGCCTCATACTTAGAAATTAAAATAGTTCAGTACTGTTGTGGCAGACCCAAACATCAGTGATGGCCTGTGCTGCTCCAAGTAAGGAGTTCTGTGGTGGTTAAAATAGGTATTTCATATTAGTTTCTTTTTAAATCTCATTGCTTCCCAAACCTCACATATGCTATATGAAAACACAGCTATCACCTGTTTTTCACACCTGCATTTGGAAAAGGCAAACAACTGGTTTAACAGACACCTTCATTCTCAGCAATCCATTATACCTGATGCAGGTTTATAAGTCAAGCTTTTCTTGCAGTTACTTCCTTCACCCCAAGTATACTCCCCCTTCTTACAGCCTGGAGGTGATGTATGGCAGAGGACAGTCAGGCAAGCTCTGGGTTTATGAGGATATTTCCACTACTGACTTCCCAGATGAAACATTTCAGTCATGAAAGAAGAACATTAAATGAACTGACTGACAGATCCCAACAGGCAGAGGTAAGGGCAACATATGTCTTTCCAACCTTTATTTGCTCAAACTATTTTTTGTCCTTCCAGCATCCCTCAGCTTTACCAGAGACAGAGTTCTTACAAAACTTATTGACAAACTATCTTATTTCCTGGGATAGGGTCCGTGTTCTTCTTCGCCCCATAATGCTGAGAAAGATATACTGACCTCACTCCTAGTGTTTTTTTAAAGTTAGGTTTTCATCATGAAGGCATTACCAGTCATCAGTTTAACCACGTAGATAGATACAATGGACCATAGCTTAAGAGGTAAACTTTTAGTGGGTAGAATTTATTGGTATTTCTTATCAATGGCACCACTGTAAAGCTGAGCTAGGGCATGAAAATAAAAACCAAATGTTACAACACCTCCTCTTTTCCATTGTCCTTGTAAAACCACCCAGATTTAGTATTTAGGCATTTGTGGTAATGCACATGATTCCCATTGGACTTAGTTGACTTCACAGACCTGAAGAGTAAGTGAACAAAGTATATGTGGATATAATGGATGCTTTTTTAGAGATATTTCTGGCAGGCTGTGGAACAGTGCTTCGAATTCTGTTCTAGATTCTTTCAGCTAAGAGTCTACTACGTCTAGCAATTTCTCTCCAACAGTCATTCATAATGAACATTTTCCTAACTGGAAAACGAATTGCAGATTTAAACCAGACTTTTATCTGAGAACAAAGGACATGATGAAAAGGGCCAAAACTGGATGGAAGTAAACAATACCATTCGCTTCTTCTGTTCTTTCAGTTTTCTGGATATTTACTAAATTCCTGAGAATTACAAGAAAGAAGTGTGCCCTGTTACTACAGTTTTTCTGTATTTTACTCCTCTTAACTCTAGAAAATATTCTAAGATTTCTGAATTCAATGCTGTAGCAATTTTCTATAATTTAATATCATACCATAGGAAGCAGAGTCCATATTTTTTCTATAACATCAATTTAATGTTATTTAAAAAAAAATTCAAAATCACTCTCCCAGATGCATAAAAGCCATCAAAAGACTCTAGATATAACTAAAACGCTCCTTTACACAAATACTTCGGTCAAATTTGCTTTCTAGTACTTCAAAGGTAACCTGATGTTTGAAACAACACACTCAGAAGGTCTGACTCTGTCTTTGCCTTTCCCATCATTCACATGATTCCACACGTGTCCATACCATAACCTGCTGGGAAAGGCCTTTTTGAGACATCATGTTAAAGAATATACAGCTGCTGCACTCCTACAGCATTTTGTGGTTTCCAATGCCACGATGAGGCTTACTTTCCTCTTCAAGTTTAACTCTCCAAAGGCTGATCAAAATAAAATAAAATGTCGGATTATTAACAGGAAGGCAAGAAGACAGAAAAACAGGTTTAAAATAGCAAAATTTTAAAAGCCAGAGAGTCGTCAAGTTCACTGCAGCCATCTGTCATTAGTAAGGCATAGGTACTGTGGGCTAATTAAATGTTAATGAAATATAAATAGTCTGCTGGTCTCAAAGCATTAGCTAAGGAGCAGTAACTGCACAGCAGCTGCTGCAGCACATCGAAAGTGCTCATGTCAGCACCTCAAACAACATCTAAAATCTGGCTTCAAAACATCTGAATGAAATAATAATGATTTCTTCATGTAACTCATTTCAGAGAACCTGCAATAATTTTTGCTTGAAACAGAGGTGAAAGGTCCAAGTGACAGCAACAAAAGCTGTAGAGTTTCACAGAGCAATACAGTTAAATATGAGATTTTTCATCTGCTGTTTCGTTAAAATCTTTTTAAGTAAAAGCAGTTCCGTATTAAGATGCTAATGATAATGATAACAGAAACTCATGCCAGAAATATTAAAGCTAGATACACTAAAGTTTTACTCTTCTTCCATAACATGCCAGTCAAACAGCACGCTGGGTAGAGACAAAGCTTTAAGTGCAATCCCTATTTAAAGCCTGAATTTCATACACAAACTTCTTCCTAGCCAAAAAGCAGGCTTGCATCTTGTTGCAGTCCAGATGGTGACAACAAGGTAAGACAGGAAGAACTGGGATAGCAAGTGAAATGTCACACATCACACACACACAACAGGCAGGAGCTAGAGCTTTGGGTAGATACCAGTATGTGCTAAAAACAAAACACACCATGCCTTACCCATAGCAAGCAATTTAAAGGCCAACCCAAGCAACCTCATGTTTAAATTGCATCCTTAAAATGAAAATGTTTCTCAGGAATGGTACAGGCATTCTCTCAGTTCAGGCTGCACACATTCTTACAGCCTCCTCTTGCAACCTGGGGGACAGGCAACTCATCTTTTTGAGAAATCTAATATGGCCACAGTTCACATGGTCCAAGACATATGCCTGTGCTCCCTATTTGCTTTTATATGAAAAGATATGCCATCTAGAAAAAGGGGATTCTGAATATTGTGCTCGAAGACCAGATGTGTCATAAATGAAAAAGATTTGCTGTCCTCAAAAATCAGAGTTCACAATGAAACAAACCCTTTTCCTCCAAACATTTGGTCAACCATTTCACATCAACTCAAGTCGGATGAAGGCGGCATTCTCAAGTTATCAAATCACTTCTCCCCAGCTTTAAACCTCTTTGTGCGAATGAGCAAAGAACATTTTGTGTTCTGTTGGCATGAGATATATTTGGAAAGAACACCTTTGGTTTGAATGTCCCAGAGTTTATAGCTGCCAATTATCCTGTGTACCCCCTGTATCCTGGTCTCCACAGAAGGTAAAGCAAAGCAACAGCACTGCCAGGGTAGATTCCAGCCGTCAGTTTCCAGTCCTGATGGCCAGGGGACTGTAACTTCTCCTGCCCCTCTGCCTAGACACAGGCTGTGATATGGAGCTCAGACTCTTCCTGACAAGGCCAAATTACCAAAAGCACTGTCACTAAACTCCTTGAAAATAAGCAGATCCATCATTACCCACATGCTTACAAAGATAGACACAAAAGTAACTATAAAACACTCCACAAAAATTTCAGCATGCAATAGTGTGTTCCTCTGCAGGTGTTCCTATGTGCACACAAACACACATCGGCATGCAGAATAAAACCACACCTAACGACTAGAAAAGGTTATTGATAGATGATTTCTAGGGACCTTCTCAGCAACCTGTAAAAATATGAAGCTGTTGTTTATGGTGCTGTGTCAAGAAAAATTATTTCCACTCAATACTAAAACCCATTCACCCCAAAGACACACACCATTATTGCAAGGATGTAATATTTTTCTTCCAAGGTGTACAGAAAAAACATTCTTTAAAATGTTGAGCTACAGTACAAGAACTGGCTTTGCTGAAATCCAACAAAGTCCATCTGAAGCAAACAGTGATTCTGAAAATACAAGAGCAGTGGGTTTACTCTGCTGTTGAATAATTTGGCTTCTATTCAACAAGAAAGAAAATTGCAGGAAATGAGTTGAAAAACACCATAATCAGTATGCTAATCACCTTCATCCCTTTCAAATAACGCAAAAGAAAATTAAACAAACGACAATGTTACAAAGAGACAGTGTCAAAATTAATCAACATTTCAGACTCTTTGGTGTTTTGAAATCAGGGGAATTCTTGTTACAACCTAAACAGAAGTAGTAATTACATTTCCTATAGACACAATACATCAATGTTTGTAAAATCCCCTTATACAGGGCGGGCACATGCTTAACCCCTGGCATTTGTCATACACACATACACGTGCACTTCTGTGTCCAGAAAAAAAACCCAACCAAATACTGGTTTTGAGCCATTAGTAAAGATTTTCCCAGCAACTTTTTGTATTTGCGAAATACAAGCTCTTTCCAGCTCCTTGACTGAGATTATTACACACATCATCAGACAGCGTGTGTGGTGCATGATCATTGTCAGAAATACGGTCACTGTTTCAAAGAATGTGATTAATTAAACAGGTCAACCGTTTGCTCAGCATATGTAAATTCATGCTGCCTGTGCTGCTGTTACAACTGTATTCTCTGTCTAGCAAAAACGTTTTTTCCAAATGAATCCAGGAACTTCCTAACTGAATAGCAAACATGAAGCATGCTGTAACACTTGGCTCACTGATAAACTGCAACCACCCTTAGGCTGAAACCTATGGACTTAGAAACATCAAAGCCGCTCATACCAGGGATTCACTCTAAAACTAACCGAAGTTCAGTTTGGCCAAGATGGTAGCGTTTTCCACCAAAAGCACCATGGCACCTTTAATGACTACAAATGGTCATTGATTTTATACCTCACTCAAAAACCAAGCACATCATAACTCTAACCCCTTCAGATTTCAGACTAAGTTATAAAACAACAGTTGCTAAACCACTAGCATCAATCTGCCTTTTTTGTATGGATGCCTCACCTAAGCACAGAACTAATCATAGTTATTTAAAGTCAAACAGGATAGTAACTTTAGTCATTATGGCAAAAAAAAGTAGAAGAAAATCTTGTTTATATTGTGCAGTGTATTACAACTTATGTAGTCCTAAAAAACATGATTAGGAGATACGCTTATTCCAGATTTCAAAATATGCTATTATGAAAAAGATGAAACACAATGGAACATTACTGTCATCTTCGAAGTCCTCCTACTTAGAAGAAACACAAAGAGATTTCAAGCTTTTCTCCTCTTTTTTTTTTCTTACCATTTAGGTCACATCTTTTCATCTTCTGAATATGTATTATGCTCTTTTAATCTCTTATATTTTGCTTCTTTTTAAGCTCTTGTACACATGCAGGGAGGCAATTAAGAAGGACTTTGTGTGTGCAACTACAAATAGATAGGTTTAATGAGAGTCTCTCACTTACACCATCAGTTTCTCTGATGGAAGACATATTCAAGAATGCATTAGCCTTCACATTGAGCAGTATCTATGGACCATTAAAAAAAATACCCATCACACTGATTTTTGCAGACAAAAGGCAAGAAAAGATGTAATATCCATGTTTTAATTTCACTCTATATAAATTCTCCAAAAACCTCAGATGCATTTCTAACATTTCTTATCAAAGGAGCCAATAAGGAAAGTCATCATAGTCATAACAGTTTTAAAACTTTGATTTATTTTCGTTAAGTATGGTAAAATCATATTTTATCCAGTACTTTAGAAGCCAGAAACTTTTATCTTTTTACCTCTCAACCTGCAATGTGACCTCAGATTTAGATTTTGACCCTACTTTTTGCAATTAAACAAATGCAGCATATAAGACTAAAGCATTAGTCCTTTGATTAAAATAAAAAATCATCTTGAAAACAGGATCTACTCTATTGTAATTGTGTGGGATTCTGTCCTCCCTCCCTTTCTGTGATATAAGATTCTTTGATAGGTCATCACTGAAGACTGAATCCAGGATGCACATCTGGATGGATGGGAACCTAGCAGAAAGATGATTCCCTCTCATGACTGAGAGACATAACCAAGTATGTTTTTTTCTGTCAAAGTGTATTCTGCAGAGTATGTTTATGTTCCTTGTGATTGTTTGCTGGAACGAGGCATGAAAACATAGGTGTGCAGCTGTTCTACGACCCTCACACTTGTCTGCAAATGGGTGCCTAGCCAACACCCTTGGTACGGGGCAGCAGTGAGATCATGAGAAACTGCACAGCCCCATGAGTAAACAATTGCAGATCTAGCATAGCACCATTTGTTTTCCTAAGTGTATAAAAGCAGGAACTTCTTGTAGCCAGATCGAAGCCTCACCTGTGGACGGACGCACTGCACAGGAATTTCCCCGATGATCTGAAACTCTTAGCACTGGCTGCAATGGGGCTTCCCAGCTTGAAATGTGCGCCTCGATGACAATATGGTGGTAACTGGTGATGTATTTCTTCTTAATATCTGTTCTCTCTATGCAGTAACAATTTGATATATTGCTAATTTTCCCCTGTACTTTACTTATACATATATACGATTTTCTTTATTGTACTTATTTACTAGAGAGAGAGAGAGAGAGAGAGAGATACATCAATTTGCATAAGTGTGCTCATTTGCTTTAGTGTGCTTATTCTCTTTAGTGGGCATGTTTAATAAACTCTGCATGTTATACAGCTACTGTGTGGTCATTTTGTTGCGTACCCTACCTGTCAGCAAGACATCAACATGAAGCTTCAGTGCCTGTTCTGAAAAGATTGTACCAGCCAGTTTCAAAGCAGGGAGAGACTCCTAAATCTTAATATGTTGCCTCATCATTAATAAAGACAAAATACTTTCTGTATGATCACTGTATACTCCAGAAGCAGGGCCTTCAAAAGCCACATCGAAGTACACTGGAAACCCCTTTTTGCAGTATTTAAGCATCACATTCATGCTGATAAGATGGCTGAAGGCACATTCAATTGATGCAACTGGTGCTCCAAACTCCATCCATCCTCAGCAAGTGATTTCTGTGCCATACTCAACACAGAAATTTGAATGGGAACACCAGATAGTTTAAAGCAATATATACAAATATACTTGAGAATACAGTTTAAAAGTGTCAGTATTTTCAGTAGAACCTCAGTTGGTCTAATCACTGCTCATTAATTCGTGGAAAAAATAGAAAGGTAGTCTATATTTTCTCTCCAAGACATATATTTTTAAACAAGTTTCCATTAACAAAACTTTTCCCCTTTTTTGTCCACATTTTGGGTTTTTCAGCATTCTAAGTTGTATTTCACAGGTGTATTTTAGATGTAGAAGTAAGGCAAACCTTAACTATACTGCTTATGTACAGCTAGTGTCATGAAGTGACATCTAGATAGGAGTAAGAAGAGCCCAGCTGGCAGCTTAGACACAAAACTGGTATTTTGTGAGACAGAGCACTGTATAGAACATCACATAGTGTAATGTGAAGAGATGGGATACAGGTTTTTATAAAAGCCACATTATACAAGTAGACAACCTTTCACTCCAAATTTGTCCCTCAAGTTATTGACTGATTGCACATAAATTATCAAAGTATTTGAAACAGATCGAATTAATAACAATAATGTAATAATAATGAAAGCACTGCTTAACTGTGGACATTCTCCAGCTCTTGAGGTATTTTATGTTACTGTCTTCCTTTTAGCAGGCTCAAATAACTGAAGAGTCTGTTTAAAAAAACGTGACAGAAGCCTTCAATATTATTCTGCTTTCCAGCACTAAAGCTTGTAGCTTTCTTCCTTACTATTAAGAACTACATGGTAACATGGAGGAGAGTACCGTAAGAAAACTGTTTAAATTCCAGCCTACTGTGAGAGTAATAAACCACAAAAATCTGACATTACTGCAGACACAGAGCACTGATTCCTTGAGGCAAAGCTTTAAAAAACATAAAGGTATAGACAAAATACTTAATTTTACTCAGGGGAATAGAGTGGCTGTTGAGTTGACTTCAAAACTATTTGTACATCCTGAAATGCTACCCCATCTGTGCAGTGTTTGGGGGTTTGGTTTGTTTTGGTGGGTTTTCTTTTTTGTTGGTTTTTTTTTTTGTTTGCTTGGTTTGTTTGCTTGTTTTGGGAGGGGGAAAGAGACGGGTTTAAAATAATTATAACAGAAATCATTACTGAGGGAAAAACAAAAACCACAGGATGTCCAAGTCAACAGATTTAAGATTTGCAGAGTTATCGAGACTGCTCCCACAGCTCTGCCAGTATGCCTGCTGGCTGCTTCAATGTACTGCTGTGCTGTCCCCAACCACCTCCTGCATCACTGCAACCCCCCTATCACAACTGTTCTCATCCACTTGTCCACAGCATCTGCATCCTTCAACATTTGCTAAAAATTTAGCTTCCATAGCCGATACGGATGGTTGCTGCCCAGTATAATTAATTTCCTAGGCTTCTCTGGGAATCCATCCTGTCATTTGGCAAGGAATGCAGACCTCCATCTGACTCCTATCATGAATTGAGATTATAGTTCAGGGAGAAGAGTTTATGCTTTCATACAAGATATTTTGAAACACAAAAACCAATATGTTGATCTTCAAGCAAAGCAACACCATTGGCATTCTTTGTAAATTGTGACAATATAAATGTATAAATCAGGATTATATGAAATACCCATTAAAGACTACAAATACCAGTGCATGATAAACATCAACTCAAAAGTAAAAAATCCTACAATCACAATCAGTTTAACCACTGGGGTCTTTACTGCAAACTTAACAACAGCTGGTGCAATTTCACAGCATCAGTCTTCTTCACATACCCACTACATCAGAAGCTCTGGTGAAGATGCTGCTGTCTCAAGGAGGGTCTACCAGGACAAAAGCACAAGTCACATGTGTCTGGTACGTGTGCACTTCCACCCCTGTGCTCCAGATATGCCCCGTAACACCTTTTATGGCCTTTTATGACATGAAGATGAGCTAAGTCTACCTTATTCCCTTCTGGGAAAACCTACACCAAGATTAACAGACCAGTATAACCATAGACAGCATCACACTGCTTTAATGACATAAGTTCTGCTAAAAAGATTTGACTTTCTAAAACATGTGATGCCTTCAAAGGACAAAACATCAACTGAGAAATTCTGGACAGATGCGCAAGTAGCATTACACTCTTTGAAGACACATAAATTGGCTTACTTAATGTGTAATCTGTTCATATTCATAAAACACGTATTTGTAAATAAATTTCACACAATCTTAAATTTTGGCGATGTGTCCTGGTCAGATGAGGGCTAAGAGGCAGGGCTGGGAGAGTGAAGCTGGACAAATGGGCACCTAAGTCGCTGTATATGGGATTCTAGTATCCAAGACTGCCATGCCTCTAAACCTGGGTTTTAAATGTGAAAAGTTGGTGGGTGGCAGCAACAGTTGCTGCTACTATGAATGTAGCCTGAGGTGCAAGCAAAGAGTTTACACAAACTACGTTTATGATGGGCAACGCAATCTGGTGGCAAAACTGAGATTTAGGACAGACATAAAGGTAAAAACACATACATTTGTGATTCACATAACTTGGAACAAGAGGTCTGTGAAAAGGAACTGGGCCCATGTAAACACAAGAGATATGAAAAACTAGTTAATATGAAAACAAACTAATTCTCAACTTCAGTAAGGTTTTTTTGCACTTGCAAATGAGAAGACACATTGAAAATAGTCATGTTAGAAGTGGATAATGAGGACTCAGTGATATATTTTGTTACTAATGGTGGGACTTTTCATTCATTTTTGCTTAACTATACCAAGTAATATCAACTGCACATGGCCATGTGCACTACAGTTCATTGAAGTAATATTAAATTGACTGGAAATAACATAGGTTTTTTCATTTATAGAACTTTGCAGTGCTACAGAAATACTGAGGCAACATAAGAATGTTGTATATGATACAAATACAAATTTAAGAGCAATAAAATGTTTGAATAACAAAATGAAGTTTCTTGCCCAATCACAGACTCGACAGTGAGAAAAGTAATGTTTTATTTATTTTGTCTAATGTTAATTTTTGTTGATATTCCCTCAGGTCAAATATATCCATATGAGCTTATGTTTTGATATGAAATTATGATTACTGCACAGATGATTTTTACACTACTTTCATAAAGTAAAAAAGAGAGACCAATTTCAACTCTCAGTCACTCAAGCGTATATTCAACAGTTTCCACTGCATTACGTAGATCTGAACCAAAAGCAGAATTTACACTAAAGAGTTTCATCTACGTAGGCATAAGTATGCCTGCATCTAAAAAGGCAGAAACTGTTCTTCACAGGATTCATCATACACACATGACTTCTAAATTCAAGCTATACAAACTCGGAAATACTAATTTTATGTTAGATGTTAGTCACAGATCAGAACAAAAGATGCACGGTTTTCCAGAGATTCCATCTGCTTACAATGTTTATCATTACTTTGGCTTTGAACATCCTAAACATACACCACCTTCCTCAGAAAAAAAAAAAAAAGGCGCAATAAAAAAGCAAAGCCAAATAATTCTGGCGAAAGGACAAGATTTTTCTCTAGAGAAGGGTTAAGTTAAATAGATCATTCTAAATGACTGGAAAGGTTATATTGCATTTCCACAAAACTTTTCCCTCAAAATTTTTCTGATGAACTGAGCAGCCCTACAGCAAACGCACGATATCCTCATGCAAGCAGGTAAGCAAGCTAAAGGCATTGCATCATAAGAACCAACATCCATTAGCTGGACAGAGGGCACTAAAAAGCCTCTGAAAGCAGTTTTTTTCCAATATAATATTTTTTATAGGTGTCATATACCATCTGAAAATCCTATGCAAAACTAATGAGGCTTTTATATTTTGCTATGTTGGCAAATGACTTCTATGCTTCTCAGATCTTGCACACTACTGCATACCAAGAATACTAAAATCTGTCAAAGGGAACATTTATTTAAGACAACTCTTTCCTCGCATGGTGATAGAATCCAAGCAATATTTTTTTTCTTTAATGTGTTTATAATAAAATGCTCACAACAGTGAGAAAATTGAGATTTAAAGCAATATTGTTGGTCTTCAAACAGCGTGAGTTCATTAGAACAAGTTTGAAGAATATCTTAACATAATCATTTTGCTTCAGCTAGCACCTCATGATTTCTGGGTTCAAAATAACAAACAACAACCAAACCTCAACAAACAAACAAACCAAAACCAAAAAAGTCATTTATTTCTAGCTTGTTAATGGTAATGGGCTACAATAAGAAACCCCAAACCAACAACCCATGTCTATGTAAGCAAAGTATTAAATGAAAACAACAATGTATACAATCAATGTCCTGGTATCCCTTTTTGCTCCCAACCATATTTCAATTCTATAAATGAACTTATATATTTATATTTCCTTGTGCAGCGACATTTTAGCAAATTCTACTGGTTTTGATTAGGTTATCATAAATGAACCTACACAGAGCTAAAAGTAGTAAAAGCAACAACAGATCTACCCTTCACAAAATATGGCAAAGACAATGTAAAAGCTATAGTTCCTGTACCACTGGTGTTTTAGAAGGGGAAATACATACTACAGTGAAATCCTTTTCAGAGGACGTTAGAATAAAAGCAGCCATATCCCATCCCTGCAAAATCCCAAGACTTCATTACAATGATTTTTTGCAATTAATTGAGTAAATCAAGTACACCAGGGAGTTCAGCAAGTTAAGTGACTGATGGCCTAACAACTGGGAGGGAGGGGAGGTAAGGGAAGGAGAGGAAGGTGGTGGTGTCTCTGGCCTAATAACAATTTCTGCTGGGATTGCTTTTTGGTTTGTCAGTATATCCTGAAACACAGTACAGACAGGTGAAGAATAGGATATTTTAAGCCACAGACCTTGGCTTTTTAGCAACTTTTTTTCTTTTAAAAAGCATATTTAATACTGCCAAAATAGCCTTGACTAATAAAAACTTGGATCTTTCATTACCTTCCTAATAGGATGCCATAGAAAGTTCTTCAGAGGAAACCCTGAAGGCTTATCCTTAACATTAAGGGTACTGATTAGTTCCTATATCCTCTGAGATCAGTAGGAAAAAATACTCCCTCAGGTTGTATTTTTAGGATATGACAAATACAGATTATGAGACTTCAGAATAAAATCTGAATTTTATTCTGAAAAAAACAGTATTGATCCTGAAAAAGACTGAATTATTTGGGTTAGAAGTATCACTATAATTTAATGAGAAAAATATGACTTTGCATTCCCTGCTGCACCCTTTAGAAAAAACTGCATAAAATTATGCTTTTATAACTTATATATACAATCTGAGTTTCCAAGATTGTCACACCACAAAGGCGAATAGATATCAAAGGAAGATATTAAGCTTTTAAACCCTTTGCAATATCTAGTACAGTTTTAAATGCTTATCTTAAAACTGAGTTAACACAAAGGCATTCTCTCTTTGGCCGATGCTTTTTGTACAGAGCTATTCTTTCCCAAAACAGTGTTCTATTAATTTTAGAAATTCATTGGAACTGGAATCTACAACTCAGCATTAATTAAAGTCATCTATACAATTTATTCCCAGCATAGATGAAGCTCTAGTGTTAGACATCTAACAATACCTCCAGCTCCTTAAATCCCACATAGTTCTTCTATTCTGTTGCTTAACTAGATTTCCTCATTCCTGCATTGTAATAAACAGAGATTAGATCTGGTTTGCACTCAGACTACTACATTTAATTAAACATAAATGGTTCTTACTTTGCCCGCAGGTACACATGGCTAACTCCCATTCAGCTGAGCCACTGATTTCTATTCCCATAGACCAATTTCCTTTTATTCGAAGAATAAAACAATGACCAACAGTTCAAGTCTATATGAGGCAGAGGTGAACTTAATATGTGATTAATATTAAGACTGTATTTCACAGAAGATTTTCATTTAGAGTAATTAAAAGATACTTTAGAATTTTGACATAACAATTTTTAAAATTGAAGAATTTGATTTCATAGAAGATGTACCCCTAAGTTGTCAGTATTAGGGGTTTTTTTTAATAGAAAAGGTGAATGTTTCCACTATAATAGCAAATACACATGCAACTTTTGAGTTTCCACAGTACAGAATTGTATCCATACACTTGGCCTGACTTGACAATTCTGTGGTCCTCTTCCAAACAGCAGCAGAAAAAGTCATGTAACGGAACACTGCTGCATTCACCTGTGGTACCATCAGTTCATGTAGGACTAACAAAGATGTTTTATCCAGAATTCAGCAGGTAGGTAAGTACAGATAAGGATATTCGGCAGCTTGATGAAGAGTCCGCTTTCACTGATTTTTCTTGTAAAAATTGTCCCATCATCTGTAATCAGCCTGTATACCAAAATTCCTAATGAGCATAGATCTATTTTCATGATTATTGAGATTTTTTCATAGCTGAGATTTATTTTAATGGTTGTTCCTAATGCACTGAGATTTGTTTCAAAGACTGTCACAGAAGGATTACTTTTACATAGGAAATACAAAGAAAAGATGTGAAGAGATCTAATGGTTATTCAGTTCTGTTATTCAAAGGTGCTGACTTTGTGAGTGATGGTTTCTTACAAAAATGCACTTCTCACTAGCATCTACTGTAGCATGGTAAATCCTCTACAGAATTTCTCAGCACCTCAAAATCCATGAAAATAAACTTTTCAGAACAGTAAATACTGTCAACAACTTTTGCTACACCTTGTAGCCTGAAACATTAGCCGACTTAAAACACATCTGTTATCATGTCCTCACCAAAGCACCTCCTTGAAACACAAAGCTATAAATCAGCTACATAGTGCCTGAATAGAGATTAGGACTGTGAGAGCAAAAAGCTCCTAAAGCAGATTCACTGCTAAAAAAAAAAAATAAACTTTTATTCTATTAATAATAGTTATGCTTCTGCAAGTGTCTGCTTCATTCCCATGCTCCAGACATTCACTCCTCTCCCTCAGTTGTCTCATTTAGTTTTCTGTTCCTGAGTGATGCTTAAGCAAGTAGATGTAGGTTGTATCCTAATTTCAAGGTCAGGCTGGGATGAGGGCAATGGCGGAATTAGGAAAGCATGAACCTCCCTTTTTATCACCCATAGCTGACAATAGCTATGGTGGAAGTAGATGCTGCGCAAACTCAGAATGCCACTGACAGTCTTAAGAAAACAGTGTAACTAAGTAGTAATCTTTCCCTAAATGCTCTGGTAGACTTTAAGACTGCAGGTTAAACTTCGATTAGTGCTGGAAGGTTTTAGGGCAGCCCTTGTGCCAAAGCACAATGAACAAGGTTTGGAGCCTGCAGAAAGTAACGCTTGCCTGGGAAAGCTTCTGCACAATGTTTAGAGCTACTACCTGATTCAAATAGAATACTAGGAATAACTTCTTTACTTTTTCAGAATGTTATTTGAAATCTTTATCCATCAGAAGGAGATCCAGATAAAGCATCCCCACCTGGAAGAAGTAAGATCTTAATTATATAATAACTAATACTTACTTAGGACTCCATTACCCTGAAAGATTTCAGTCTTACTCAGTGAAATCACTATGGTTGCAAATGGATGTATAAGTGTGATTAATAACTGAAGTGAATTTTAAATGTGCATGTAATGAAGGACAGAAAAGTCAGGAAATAACCAGATTTCTTTTTAATGGTTAAGACAGTAGAAGAGGTTTTTTCACTCTATAATCTTTGCCTCAAAAGAAGAAATAGTTTAAATTATTCAAAATTAAAAGAGAGCCCAGTCTTTACAAGGACATGACCTTTACCTGTTTGAATAATAGCTTTGTGCTTTGCACCTTCCCACTGAATATTTCTGACTAGTTCTGTGGAAATAAAAATGTTTTTATGTTCAATTTCTGTTTTTCTTTTAATTTTCAGTACTTATTTTCTTAAAGTTCTTTAAATATTCCCATGCAAAAGTACTTATATTTACATTTCACAGACATATATCATACAGTTTGCTTTACTGAATGTAAGGACACTGGATAAAATAGCACAAGATTGCCAAAGACTTATGTACGGGCTTTAATTTCAATGGACCAGTCATTTGCTTCAATTTTAATAAATATGTGGATATTCATAGCACCATTATTAAAATATTATTAAAATAGATCAACTCCATTATGACACTTTCAGACTCCAGATAAAAGTGCATTTATGGCAAATTACTATTTCTGCAAAACTCAATATATGAATGTCTGTGACTTTCAAACCTGGGAATAATACAAAAGAGCATTTTCAAATCTTTTATATATTTTTTCTTACTTTTCAGGGAAATTTGAGCACCAAAGCTATATGAACTCAACTGACTCCCACGAACGTTGTTGACTTTTTAATGTTCTAATTCACATAGCCATTGAATTTTCGGGGGCGAAAAGTGGAAGGAAACCAAACTAAAACCAAAAACACTCAACACAATTAATTTCCACGATGGGAGTCAAAATTCAATGCTATTTGATTTCAAAAGGTTTTATTTATACATGCTAAAGTCCCCTATTTTTTAAGCATATATATGTATAAGAATATACTTTCTTTCCTAGCTTTTGGAAGTCAGAGCAGCAGCCCTACTCTTGGGCAGTACAAACCACTGGGCAAAACCACTCAGCATAATGCAGCATCCGCATTTTCTCTTTAAATACAAAGACCTTTTAACATCAGGAAATTAGAGTCTACAAAGCAAATCTCAACTGTTCAACTGCTTTACCACTGTATTTGCATTAATATAAGAAATGGGAAGGGAGATTGTAATTAGTCTTTTGAAGACAGTATAACAGCTGCCACATTTTATACTTCTCCAGCTATATAACTCATGGTTTAAAGTTCCTACTTTTAACTACCTTAATTCATCACTATTTGGAGAAAGCAGCGACCTCAGGATAAGCATGATCTTCAATCAAAATTTCCCTACAAATTCTGGCTGACACAAAGTTTTTCTTTATTTTTGCTTTGGCAGATGGATAAAGCTATTGTGAACTAAATTTACAAAAACAAACAAACAAAAAATAAAGCCTTTGACCAATATGTGATGTGATGTGCTCATATAGGCTCCAGAATGCATCCAAGGTGACAGATCTTTAGAACAGACATTAATTTTTCATAGGTGTGCTAGAATGAACAAGTTTATCCCTGTGTCATCAATATACAATGGGATTCATAACCTCAAGAAACCTGGTGGAGTAGACAGTAACACAAGAAACCTGCTTTCTGCTCATCAGCATTCATACGACAGACAGGGCTGAAGTGCCTTTTTTCAGCAGCAGTCCTGACCACAAAATAAACACGCCTGTTACAAAAGAATGTCCTAATGTAAGCAACCACAGATTCAAGATTAGATAGCTCACAAAACATAGCAGCTCTATCAAAATGATCTACAGCTAACCCCTCTTGTAATGAAATCACAATGACTGAACAAATTAGCATGATCTTCCATTCAGCATCAACAATGAAGAACATTTACATGATACATTAATCAGTATAATAGATTTGAAACATCAAGTTCTTTCCCTCCAACATCAATGAAGAATCTACAAAAATAGGACTACAAAATAAGACAAAAAAAAAAAATCTAGATCATACCTGATAAAAGCACCTCAAACACTGATCAACTGTATCAACCAAAAAAGATTTCTTAATAATAATTAATCTGCTATCTATTCCAGGTATCTAGTTGGTAATATGTAACTATTAACTTAAACCAACAGTGATATGCAGACATACTCAAATCAATTTAGGTAGCATTCCATTCAAGCTAAAATACTAAATTTTTCAGTAGAACTAACAAATGAACAAGAAAGAACTAAGTTAATTGTTTCTAGAGTCCAAGGAAGCCATTTAAGGTTTCTTGTCATGGCATTGTATTGAACCACTGACACTTAAAAGGCATAGCTGCATATATTAATTCTTCAAGAAGTATCTCTGCAGCTGCACTGCCAGAAGACGAGACACCTCTGAGGAACTGCCTTGGACAGCCTGATTTATTGGCAAGGTACACAGGAATCCAATGTAGATGGCACAGGCATTTCATTTTGGGTGAAGTATTTCTCTCCATTCTCTCCAGTGAAAATGCAGCAAATGAGTAGATGGAATTCTTTCTGTGTTATAAAGAGTTCCCTAAGCCTGTGTCATTTTTCTGGCTTTATCCTGGTGTAAAGAAAATGTAGGCAACAAAATTGACCCTTATGAACCTCATACATGGTCAATTAAAGACCCCCAAAGATACATAGCTTATACCTACTCCCTAACACATTTGAAATTTTGCCAGCCTCAAGTAGCTACTGGTTTAAAGATGATCACAGAAAAGTTTGATGTGTTATTAAGTAAATTCATTTATAATCTCTGTTCTTATTTTTGACTATTTACTACTGACTTTACTTCATTATTTACAATAAGAAAGATATATTTGGAAAAGATTTTAGACAGTATTTAGAGTCAAAGGAAAATTAGTTCAGAAATAAGGAAAACCGCTTCGTTCACCTAAGACAGGCTGACTTTAAGCTATCTGCAGCATGGAAAAGTAACTCTATCACACAAGCACATGTATAAAAAAAAAAAAAAAAAAACAATTTTTAAGGCATGGTTAAAAAATATTAGAATTAGCTGGTCCAATCAAACAATTCTACAAGACTTTTCACAGAACCATGCTTCCCTCTATAAACACTGCTAGCAAAAACAGTGCACAGAAGTAAGCTTTCTAAAAGATTTGTTTTGCCCTTTACTTACTTTGCAGAGGTTGTTTAAGAAAACAGGCAAATGTCATAAATCAGGCCAATGCCAGCTCTAAGAATAACGGATGCAAGGCCGCTTTTACTTCATCGAAAAGAAACTAATCATTTTATGATATACGGACTGCCCAAAATCACTGGAGTACCTGTAACTCCATTTATGAAGCCTTAGCCATAGCTAAGCCTGAGTTAGCTTTCTCTCTGAGGAAAGCAATCTATAAACCAGTACTCATTATCTTTGCTTGTCTACAGCTAGACTTCCCGTCTGTCTTTTATTACTTTTTTTTTTTTTTGACATGTTCTGAGCTCATCTTTGAAGCAACTGTTAAGAAGCAAAGAAAAACAGCCCTTGCTTTCTGTCAGTGCTACAAAAGCTGTTCTCCTGATGCAGAAAGTACCTCAGTGCCCATTCCTCACAGCCATGCACAGACTGTGGCAAAGCTGGGCTGCAGTGCCTGTACTCGCCACTCTGCTCCCTATCAGTGATACTTCCAGGCTAGATGATGGGAAACAGGGCTCAGACAAGAAAATATTTCAAACAGATAATGCAGAGCCCTAAGCTCATTTCAGTTCTGTTAGTAATTTGTCTGCAGGCAGCACAACAGGTTTGTCTCAATTCCCATTAAAGGCAATTTCATCAGCTTTTCAATATGGCTTTGAACAGGCTCAGCTGTAATGAAGCAGCACATAATAATCATGGCAGCTAAAGGTGTGGAGTGTATGGCCTCTGCAGTGGTGCTCACTTGGAATTTTGCAGAGGACTACTAACAGAGATCAGCACAAAACCACCCGTAGCACAAGTTACTAGCTTCACAGCCACCAAATCCTCCTTCCTCTGGAGGAGGATGCCAAGGTCAATGAGTATTTGAGAAGTTGAGAAGGCCACTAAGCTTAATTGTACCCAGCATTATCTCACCCTAGTGACTTTCTATTTGTTCATTGATGACAGAAATTTGGAGTTAGACTGAGAAATGTAAGGTTATTAAATGATCTAAACATATGAATGTGCATGAAAGTGAAAAATCAGTTCTAAAAAAATGTGTTTTCTTTGCCTGAAATAAAAAAAAAGAAAAAAAATCCAGAAAATTTCTATCTATAACACTGTGACTGCAAGATACTGTTTATAAAATTTCAGTTTATAACTGAAGGATAAAGTGGCTCCTCCACTTCCTCACTTTTTAAAGGTGACATGTAAGAGAACAGGAACTGCATATACAGGCACAGTAAAGGTCCCAAACAAGCAAAAACCAGTATGAATCTAGAGACGTGCCCCTCACTCATGGTTGCACAAGCATACGTCAATCCTGGGTCTCTCAATAGTGACACAGAATCATTTTCCACAGCAATACAGTATTTTCTCACATACAGTTGTGAAAAATGCTTTATATCAATCTCATAGTAAATATTATATCCAAAACAAAAGAAACTTCATAGGGGCCTTAGTGCCCCTTAACATGTATTTATCAATGTACCATACTCTTACTTCAGTACTAAAAATAACAAGCTATATGGTACTTTGCATCGAAAGGCTGTATCTCGCTTTAGAATGAGCACAGAACATTAGATGACATTTAGCAGAGTTTACACAACTGCTGGGCTGTAGTTCAACATCAACACATTCCCATTTCTGGAGTCTGAAAGAGACACATGGAAATAGCACAGTATTGTTTAATAGATATTTAAATACTAGGTTATAATACATTTTTAGGGCAGTCTATTTCTTTCAAAAGCAATCAAAGAACATTCTCCTTTTTAAATTCATTGCCATACCATGAAAGCAAGTGTGCTTATTGGCTTCAGCTACAGTTTCCTTTACTCCAAGGAACCAGATTTCAGGTGTTCCCAGCTCTTGAAGATTGCGACAGTTTTAGTACAGGACCGAGCATTCCTGATGATTAAGCTTTTAAAGTTTCCTCAATAGACATATAAAACCTCTACTCTTGCTTTAGATTAAGTATAGAAGATACCTTAAATGCTTTTATTTAGTATTTGTTCTACTGCAAACTTAATGTTATTATGTATTCCTCCTAACATTCATTCTCTTGACAAATATAAAAGCTGAGATACAAATATTTAGCAATATTATTAAGTATAACATGCATAATGTGACTGTGCAATCCTATTTGAAAGGACTCAAGCTTTAGGGAAATAAAGAACTGACAACTTTCTCAACTTCTTCCTCATCTAGATTGTGTATTTAATATTTCAAGGTTAAGAGAATAAAGAAAAAACTATGCAAAAGAAAGTGTGAAGCTATAGTACACATGCCCTGATCTAAGTAAGATTTATGAGGTAGGATTATATCTCTTGTAAATGGCCCCAGAAATAAAATAACTCATCCACATTGCTCTTTCAACCACTAATCCTATTTGTAAAGCACGTTTTGCTACACAACTCAAAATCTCTAACTCCAAAAATTAGTGCAGAAAAATGGGGGGGAAGCAGGAAGAGGAAACACAAAAGCACTGACATATTGTAGAGAGATACTTAAAAGCTTTTGCTTCAAACATTTCATATTATCTAGTCTTTTCCTTGGGAAGCTTTCACAGCTTCTTTGACTCAGAAGAACATTATTTCCCTTGTATACACACTGTTTGTAATGCTGAAAAACCTTCCTTTAACTGTTCCCATAGTAACCAAACCTATTCTATGTATTTAATTGTTGCCTTTTCAAGTATAATCTATTACTGAGTTGGAGTCAGCATGTTCTATTGCTATCTAAATTATGGATTCCTTGAAGTTTATGAGGCATTCACTATAAATTCAAAATATTTCAATAATTGGGAATTTAAAGCATTTAGTGTATTTTATTATGTAATATCACATTAAAAAAAAATCAGCGGTAAGCACGTAGATAGGACAAAGCTGGAAGCATTAAAAGTTATTTTGAACAGGTGATTTTTAGTCATTTTGACTTTAAACAAGGAGGATAAACAAGCCTTCCTAGAGCTCATGTCAAAACTCCATACCTAAATGGGGATATGATTTCTTTCTGAACTATGGCTCTGCTTTGTGATTAATTCTTGTAACATATTTGGACTGAATTCCAAGCTCTCAAAATGTATTCCTGGTTTTAGGTGACATCTTTGAAAAACAGAAGTGATTTCTGGAAGACTAAATGGAGAACGATGATTTGCCTACTTAAGCTTTCTTAAAGAAAATAATCTGTTTTGTATCAGTACTGCATTCTCTGAATATCAATGGCAAGGTATAAGTTTAAACTGCAGCACAGTTGAAGAGCAGAGAATTTGAAAACAATTACAGAATATTCATTCTTACACAACTACTTGAATTACTCCAGTCCATCTGATAGTAAAGTAAAATATATTTTATATGTTCTTTTAATGTACATTTGCTCCCACAGCACCAGCATAGGATTTAGAAAGGAAAATAATAATTTTACTTCTGAACTCCTGTGCTTTCTCATTGACCCACAAATGCTATTTTCTAGCTTATCTATTATAGTGCACTATTCCTTGAACAAGAAAATGAAGAGGTTCTTATTTACCTATGGAAGTACATAGCACATTTTAGAGTACTGAAACACGTTTTATAACAACTGAAAATAATTGATATAATAATGTTTATCTAGACTATATCTCTGAATATGTTTATCTAGAGTATTTAAAATTTTCCAGTCAAAAATAATCAGCCACTTCTATTTATTCGGGGCCAGATAACGAATAGAAAAATAAGATTACAAAATCAGATTAAAATGGGGTAATAATAATAAGGCTCGAAATGCAGCCCCATTAATAAGGGGGAATTGTAGGGCAAAATAACTTGGCATCATCTTACAACTTGGGTCATCCACCAAAAAGGACTTCTCTTCCTTTTGTTCTGCCTTTAAACTCTGTGGCTCTGATTTGAGGTTTCTATCACCTCTGCACCTGCTACTGCTAGGAGAGATAAGGCCTTCTCAACTCAGTATCCTCTAAAATAGAAACGTGGGCACTAAAATGCTATAGAAAGATGTATTTCATACAAAAGGGTATAATAAAAAGATAATTGGGAGTGGGACTGAAATACTCCTGAAAAATCAATATTAAAATTTTTGAATAAATGGTTGGGGATAGAGGAATAAGTCAGTACAAGTTAGAAAAACATTAGCTTGCTTTTGGGTGAATAGCCTATAGGTTTTCTATATAAACAAACAACAGATAAATAGAATTTTACCAAGAGTATATGTTATAAGCATGACAGATTAAAACATGGGAAAGTTTACCTCAGACCTACCCCTCTTTTTCCCCCTGCTTGTGCTTCCCTAGATTTTTCCCCAATAGCTCATAACCATATTTTCCTACTACTCCTTGTCTTGCTCATCACAGGAATACTCCAGGGATCTGGGGGATTTGCTGAACATATGAAACAGCTGATATAAGAGCAAAACAGGGACAGATCTCCAAACTGTAATCTATGTCATACTTTGGTGTATATATACATGCTTCTGAAAAAGCCACCTTACAGTCAGAATCCAAGCACTGGGCTCTTTTTCTTTCTCTGTTTCTCTTTCTTGGAGAAGTCTATTAAAGCTGTACACAAGCTGGCACTGTGGGCTGCTCTGATGGAAGCTCTAAATCGAAATAGATGGATATATTTGCAGTACATGCTATTACATATTTAATCAATGTATCAGCAGCAAATATTTTTCATGTGCAACAAAAGCTATGTGTAATGAGAAAGAGAGGATTAAAATACCAAATGCAAAACAATTTGAAGTCAAAACAATTGGGAGTAAAATCCTACCATACCCACCGCACAGTAAATCAACGTGGTGCAGGAACCACATGAAATACTTGGAGCATGGCCCAGCAAAAGAAAAACAAAAAATATTTTTTCCTCACAAACATCGGTGAACTTTTTATGTGGTGGCTATTACTGATATAAAGCAGCTTGGCCAGTCAATCACCTTGGTATAACAGAGTTTAACCCTGCTCTTGGAGCACAGAGCAAAGAAATTGTATTTGTACTTACTTCATAAGTGTATGGATAATTTTTGCAGCATTCAGCTATTTTAAATCACTGTTGCTTGGTACAGTATTTTGTCTTTACAGCTTAACTTTATTGCAATATAATCGCAAATTTATGTCTCAATCCAGGTGCACTGAAGCTGCATGTTTCTTAATGTGTTGTTGCATTGTCCTTTAACTTTTATCTCCTCTGCTTCCTACCTCCCCATTTCCCAGCTTGGGTTTTTTTTTCGTGTGCTGTAGGTGTGTTATGTCTCCCATATGGTGGGTGACACAGCCACTGTATTGACTGGAAAAAGGCAGGAGTGGGAAGAGAAGAAAAGAGCAATAATATCTTTTTTTGGCTCTGCGAAACAGAGCAAATCTTGATCTTAGAAATACTAAGATTTAAATTATGTGTACTTCTGCAGCATCTCTTCATGTAGTTTTGCAAAAGAGTGAAATCCCACTGATGGCAAGCAAAAAATAGCACACAAGTACATATATTTTTTCACATAACTTATTCCCTCTAGGATGCAGGTTATCTCTCAACTTGAAGCACTTGAAGCACTTTCTATATTTTTAAGCAGCAGGCTGACTGAACGTAGCTTCCTTCAGTGATTCCTACTTAACTCATTATAACAGGACTCGGAGTAGTAGATTTTCTAACAATGTTAACTCTAATACAGCCACATTTTTTATGAACGTTCTGCAAAATACACAGTTTAGAAAACCCCTCAATAAAACCAGTAAGAGCACCATCACATCAATATGGTTTTTCACTGATCAGATTAAAAGGAACACCTGATTATGTTTTCACCGGAAGCATACAGGAGCTATAAAACAGCATAACACAGCCCAATAGCTATTCCAAGCAAACATAAACGCAAACCTACGTAGTTTTCCCCTGACATCCCTTCTTTCCCCCACCTTCTAGTGACAGTAAGAAATTACCAAGAAATGCTGTTCTTTGTTATGCTTCAGAGATATGATTAAATTACTGTGAAAGTGAAGTAAATAAATCTGTGCTATGCACTTGATCTGTTTTTTCTAGTTTTAATCTACAATGCATTTGTCTAACCAAATTAAGTGCTTCGCAATCCTAGCATTACATGTACCAGCGTACTTCCTTCATATTTGTTTTCCATTTTATGATGCTTTAATTGTTCACAAGTAATAACATAGTTGATTAATTTTTATATTTGAGCTGCAATTATGCTTTGAAATCCAATTTGTAGGAACTGAGGTTGTACTTTAATACAAACACCACAGTCTTCTAAATTACAAACCAAATTATCCCCTGGTCCCTTCTCTACCACCACTACTCCCTGCCTCTTTAGCATTTAGAGAATGCTATCGCAGCCTGATGTTTCTGCCACACAAAAGTACAGACCCAAACCTGCCTTCATTTCCTTGTGAGATGGTAAAAAACAACCACTGACTATGGCTCATAACAGAACTTTAATTACAGTTTAGCAAGAGCCAACGTTTTTACATACCAGAAAGTATATTCTGTTTCTGGCATGGTTACCTAAGACTAAGCACTACAACTTCATTTTGTGCAAGCTTGAGTAAAAGAAGTCAACTTCAACAAATATTTTTTGCCTCAGTTTTACAGCACTGTGACTTCTGTATCCTTTTAAGATTTTGGACATACTAGCGTACAAGAAAAAGGAATAAATGGGCACAGCTGGCACTTCTCTCTGTCTCCCCATTTGAGCGAAACAGGCTTTCTCCCAAAGCTCTCTGTTCTAGACTTTAAAAGTATGTTCTTACAGTGAAGCCTCAAAGCAACTGTAAATTGTCATTAGGCAAAATCAGGCACCAAGGTTAACAATGGGATCTAACATTGTCTTCCCATTCGCCACAGTATGCTACAAGAACTGATTACTGAAACACAAACTTAACAGCCACTATACAACGTAACTGCATATGAACTCAGACTACCACAAAAATGGCTTTTTAAAAATTAGTCAAAAGACCATACAGTAAGACCACAGCATTTGAGGTTTCATTGTGCTGCCCCTTGAATAAATGCTAAATAATAAATGCTAAATGAAACCTTTAGATCTTCTTTAATACATGAAGCTGAGGGAGTAACAATGCTTGTTCTGAGTGTCTGCGTTGGACATGAGTTTAGGCCCCATGGGGAACTTTTCTTTTTTATTTTTTTTAAATCCCAGGTAAATGAGTGAGTCATTTTCCACATGCCCAACTGTAACCCTGGCTCAGAAAGACATTATGCCTGAGTGGCTTTGTACAGTCATCCCAGCAGACAATGGGTGAGCTCTACAGGGCTAGGCAGCCATCACACTGGATAATGGAAAACACCATAATGTTATTAGAGTAACGAACCTTGTAAGTGACTAATGCTACAATTTAAAACAGCAATTCTTCAGATGCAGATCTCCAGATAAAATAATGATATTCAGTTGTCTTAACTCTGTTTCAGTGGCTCAGCATCCTAGAACCTCTCAACCACCTCTGTCTGTATTGCCTACAATAACCATTCTTGTCAAGGAACCAGGTGAGATTTTGTTTACTTCTGCTGTATCTCCTTTTAGACTTGCACCAGAGTTTAAGGAATCTTGGTTCCCATTTCAACACACAATAAAAAACTCAGCACAAAATTCAAATTCAAACAAATGTCCTATCTAGTCATAACTGTGTCTTATGGTTCATTGCTCTAATTACAATGCATATGCCAAGAATATTTTGCAATGATTACTCAAGGCCATTAGCTTAGAAGAGCTCTTACTTGCTGCCACTTTGGGATTTGGTTGATATTGGTGGTCTGACTCACACTTCTCAGTAATGTAAATTAAGCAGAAACTTCTAGACACCACAGTACACAGAGGCTAAAATTCTGCTCTTGAACCAAACGTATCTTAAATATCTGCCTTTATATATCTATCCGGGAGACAAACAGCACCTTTTCAAACGAGATCTCTAATTAAATACTACAAAACTACTTATCTTGGCGCATTTCTTTTGGGAAAATTTCTGGATGTGAAGGATGAAGAAATCAGATGACCAAAGCTTCCACTATTGCAGAAGCATCCACTGGAGAACATAATGATTCACAGAGAACAAAAAAAAGAAGGATGCATGCATGCTAAATGCTCCATCTCTGGCAGCATTCAAGGCCAGGCTGGACAGAGCCTTGGGTGACATGGTCTAGGGTGAGGCATCCCTGCCCATGGCAGAGGGGCTGGAACTAGATGATCTTAAGGTCCTTTCCAATCCTAAATATTCTATGATTTGCTGAATTTATGGGGATTTGCTGTTTTGAATTTAATTTAGGAATAAAAAAATTGTCTCAGGTCAGATAAATAAATAGATAATCTTACTCTAAAGGCCAAAACCAGAATGATTTTATGGTATCATAAAGGTATATAAGTTTAGGGAAGTGAATGGAACAAAGTGATCTTTTATTATTGCTTCAGGCTAAACCAGAGCCATTTTCTAAATGTAACTGTGATGTGGTGACAATGTTTTTCTTATAATGACTTCAGGTCTAGTTAAATTGTAATCATTGATGCAGTTATGTTGTCTACTGCTTGCTGCTGAAGCAGGGGAAATTTGTATTCCAGGTGACTATAATTACATTGTCCTTAGTTTGTACAGTCCAATGCTTTAAATCAGCTTTGGTCATGCTCTGTGCCAATGTAAATTGCAACAACTATTTTGACTCCAAAAGTTCTATATGAATTTTCACCATTTGAAGCTCAGACACATCACTTTCAGCAAAGCTGTATTATTCCTACACATTTTTTTCCTGATTTTTCTTTTATTAATAAAGATTAGCTACATGACGATACAATGCAGTAGACTTTTGAATTAAACAATTATCTTAACTTGGAAATGCCAGTCTTCTTAATCCTCCATGCTTTGACTTGAAGTGATCTCATTAGGCACCTTGCTTAACACTCTGTCCCTCTATCTTTTCATGAAGTTCAGTCACATCAGTAATACTTTAAGGGCAATGACTGAAACACTTACGGTCGATTGTTCACAAGAAACTAAGTCTATTCACAGAGCTGAAGAGGAAGCATTCCAAACAATTACCATATTTGCAAAGGAAGTGCTATAGTTAAAAGCTACATTAACACCCTTCCTCCACAGATTCCTCTGCCTCCTGCCTAGTTCACCACCATACAGGAAAAAACAGGAGCTGAATTTCAAACTATTGAAAATATTAAGTGCTGTTATTACGATCAATTAGTGGCTCTCAAAAGACAGCTTATTCAACATTTGCAACTAAAGATCAAATGAAGCTGTAGAGAACTTCTTAATCCTCTGGTTGCAGACAATTGCCCAAGATATTTAAAACATTTATGCAGATTGTTTTCCTGTCAATCTTCCCTATAAATTGCTGCTTGCCATGACTGAGAAGGAACATGAGAACTGATGATACCCCAGTTCTATAAACAGATAGAAAGTTTCTTCCATATTCACTTTCCAGTGCAATTATATTTCCTCTGCACAACTGTTATTTTATAATTGTTTGTGCAAAATCATTCTCATTTTCAAAGTGGGCATACAGGAAGAAAACCACCAGAAACATCAGTCTGGTTTACTGTTTTGTTTTACCTCAAAAGCAAGCAGAAACAGGTTACCAATTTGAGCAGCTTAGACATACAATGTCAAGTAGGAGTTTCAACAACTTAGGGTTAGGGAATAGCAGACAAGAATTGTAAATACTATTTTTTTCCTATTTTCTGAAATGGTTCCCATTTCAGAGAAGACATGAAATAACTCATTTTTCTATTACGTGAAAAAAGCAATACAGGATGTACAAAGAAACCATGGAATTGTTATGGCCATGGGCTACAGTTTGTTTTTTCTCCATTTTATTGCAGAGGGACAGGGAATCAGAATAATCAAAAATGAGCTTTTAATCAAATGTAAGAGCTTCCTAGCACCTTTTAAACAAAGAGCTAATTTGTTATTTGTTACCCTGATTATGTTTAGGGTATTTATTTATTCTTTGCCATTTATTAAGTCTTTTTAGTGATAGCCAGTTACGTTTTATATGCTATTCTTGCCAATACAAAGATTAAAGATGCAAAAACTAAGCAGAAAATATTTTTCAAACATAAAGCCACATTTGTTTTATCAAGTGCAACTTTATCAAAGGAAACTGACATCTATTACTAAGATATATTCGGTTCATGCCATGTTTCTTCATAAGACTTTTATATACCCTAGTTAAGTATAGGCTTATCTAACATGGAAAACCCATTAGTTCACTAAGATCTAAAGCAAATCAAACATCATACTGTATTTTGGAAATTACCTTCCTAAAGGCTTTTACTTTGGTTTCCAGGCTTTTCAGGTGGCATGTCACAAAAAAGGTAAGTTATGCCCCCCACTGGTAATAACTGCATTTGTCCTGTTCATTGAGAGACAGGAAGTACTCATGTCTAAATTCCATAGAATGGGACAGCACACCAAAATCTCCTATCACATAAGATACATCAATATGGTTTAGCCATCCCTAAATCTACACAGAGAAAGAGACACATACCCATTAGCAAAGGACCATAAAGGAGGAGGGCCGCAGGGTCCCACAAGGAGCAAGAGCAGGCCAGAAGGAGGGACAGCTGTGCTCCTCAGGGGTGCTGGGAGCAGACAGGGTGCAACAGAGCAGACGACTTAGCCTGTGGAGGGCAAGTGCAGGACCTGAACCTACATGTGCATGCTCCACTGTTCTGGCTGCGCCCTCTGGAGACTCAGGCCTGGCTGGTTCCCTGAGGATGACCTCCAGTACTCATGTGTATCGAGCAATTATGGAAATGTACTTGGCCCCTGCAGAAACGTATATGATTCCTACTAGTCCAAGAAGCAATTTTAATGGTGCATTTGACCACTGACAGCATAAGCATATTGCTTCTATTTACTCTACCTGATTTAAAGAAATGGATATAAATTCTACCTCACTAACCTCTTTATCTATCACTAAAATGTTACGGTGGGAAGTACACCGTAATTCAGCTGATGTGTCTTTTCAGTTAGGCTGGAACCACAGCTTTCAAACCAAAATCATTCCAGAGCAATGCTGGGCATCTGTCTGTTCTCCCTATTAGCCAGAGAGTGACACATGTTTTCATAGTGCATCATGCCAGTTATTCAGGAAACTGAAACAACTCAATCATCTTTTATCAGGTTGTCCAAACAAGTCTGAAAAGCCTTCATTTTTCACATTATCGAAACATGTCTTATTGAGTGGACTGTCAAAGCAGATACAATTCTTGCAGTGGGGTACCACTACCTGACAACCTGGCTGTATTAGAGACCATGCTTCATGTCACCACTGAGGAGAATTAAAAATGAAAGATGTAAAACACCACCACTGTTAACTCAAGGGAAAAAAATAAAAATAAAAAAAAAAAAAAAAAAAATCGCTTCCCTGAGATTCATCAAAATACAGGAAAAATAAAAAAAAAAAGAGAGAGAGAGATAAAAAGAAGAAAATCTGCAACTGAAATAAGTGAAAAGTAACATACCTAATCAGCTTGGCTTTAATTCCTTTTGGAAGGAATTAGGCAAGTCTGCAAGAGTCTAGAAGGACAACCAGTGTCTTCAGATGTATCAATTACATTTTTACAACTTGAAGATGTCAGAGTTTAAAAAAGAAAAAAAAATACTAAATTTTGGAATATACGCACTGCAGCTAGCAAATATAGGATATATATGCACCAGCACCTTCCTGGGTGCCAAACTGAGTATCTGTACTAAACAGTAAGTGCAGTAGAGAATGGCATTAAAGCTATAATACTCCCACTTACCACCCTGTTTCCCATCAGTAAGAACCCAGGCTAGTCACTGTGACTCCAAGGAGCCTTCTCATGTATTTGAGGTCATGCATAAGAATCTTGCTCAGGTAAGCACAGTTGCAAGGTGCAATTTAAACAGTGTTGGCACAGACAGAATGTTTAAAAGACTCATTATGTAGGTGCATTCATGCATTTTTCAGCACAAAAATCTGGTTCAGTTCTTAAAAGTCTGAACAACTGTAAGGAGTGTAGTATTTAGAATCATAGAAAAGAATC
Source organism: Lathamus discolor (assembly GCF_037157495.1). Taxonomy (NCBI): domain Eukaryota; kingdom Metazoa; phylum Chordata; class Aves; order Psittaciformes; family Psittacidae; genus Lathamus; species Lathamus discolor. The sequence continues at coordinate 117,030,664 of NC_088884.1, forward strand.
ACAAAATGATTTGTGTTGGAAGGGACCTTTAAAGATCACCTAATCCAAACATCCTGCTGGGACATCTTCTACTAGATCAGTTTGCTCAGAACTCTGTTCAACCTGACCTTGAATGTTTCCAGGTATGGGTTGCCTACCACATTCCTGGGCAACCTGTTCCAGTGTTTCACCACCCTCATCATAAAAAATTTCTTCCTTCTATCTAGCCTGAATTACCCTATTTTAGTTTAAAATCATTACCCACTGTCATATCTTTTACGTAGGATCTCCATCTGGAAATCTCCCTTAAAGCTCAGGAAAATACTTCTGACATGGAAAACAGTTGCCAAATTACTGTGTCTGTTCATGACATAACAAGCTCTGTAGCTCTCCAAAAACAATTAAGGAGCAAATAATATCTTAAAATAAAATAATCAAAGTCAGAAACATGACAGCAGCTGCAGTAGAAATGCACAAACCAGCTTTAAATTGGCTAACTCAGAGGGCTACACGTTGCCACCACTATTCTGAACTGCAGGGCAGTCATACCCAAAGATAACAATCAGATGAAGTACCTAGGCGCCTGACTAATTTTACATCACATAAATTAAAAATTATGCATTTGAATTCACTGTATTTCTTCCAAGCATTAGTAGCACATGAACAGTGTTTTCATATCAACATCACACAGCAGCAGAACATTGCCTGCTTAGAGATGTGCTTCTGAGAAAGTTCTTTTTCCACAATGCCTTTTGTAGTGTGACCTTTCAGCTGATTATTTGGCCAGAGAACCTGAAACTAAGTTGTTTCAAAGCATAACATCCAGTTCCCTGGACTATGTCTCCTTTCCCATGCTTCCTTGTAAAGAACTTGAAAGGAAAAGGAGGATTCCTCACATAATTGCTCTGTCATGGCAGCTAACTAATTTGTATTTGAAATCCGATAGGAAGAACTAAAATTAGGACTATGCAAGCAGAATACCTTGTTCAAAATGTTCAGATTGGTTTAGCATCTGAGCACCTTTGAGAACTGACTGATTTATCACTACAGCAACAGCAAGAGGCCTTTATAACTTGAACTGTTAAGACAGTATCAGGTTTTTAAGGCTTATATTTCTACAAAATACAACAAAGTTAACACAACATCCTAGACAAAGTGGAGGTAGAGCTCACATTTCTTGGTTTTGCTCTTGACCTTACAGTAACATTCAGACTATGTATTTCTCTGCATCACAGTCTGTTGTGGAGTGGAAGGACAAAAGCTACAAAGGGGTGTTCTTGCTCTTGCCGCCCGAAAGCATGCTTTCATAGAATCACTACATTTAGAATCACACTACTTTGCCGAGTGCAGAAAACAAGTCTTGTGCATTGTTCTCCTATAAAACAAGTTCCTCCATGCCAAAATGCATATTTATAGAGGAGCAGCAAACCTCTTTAGTACTCTACCAGCCTTCAAGACACTACAGAATAATGACCAAAGCACCAAGCAAGGATTTCACCTTCCTCTTGAAGGTGCCATAGCTTCACCAAATAGGTTCCTTCACACTTCTTATGATGGGGATGTCACTCCCAGGCTGCTAATACATTATGTTTGCTTGGCCAGAGCCTTCTCTGCTTATTTTGTGGCTATCACACAAGTCAGCCAAGCACATTCCTGCTGAATGACTGATGTACAGATTTTGCTCAGTGCACAAGCACACAAGAGTTAGCAATTATCTAGGTATCATTAGGAATTGCTTCCTGATGAAACATATTGAGCTTCCAAGAAAACATACAGAGGAAAAAATTGGCTTTTTATTCCTCCAATACTGATAACATCTAATAACTAGCACTTCAAAGAATTGTTAAGCTTTGCTGCTACCACTTCTGGCACAAATCTTTGCTGCTTAGGACAAAATTATATTAAGCAAATACAGTACATTATTTAAAGCCACTAAACAGTTTCTTTCCAAAACAAAGCAACATCATTAGTCAAATATTATCAAATTCACATTCAAAGCTTTCCCTCACCACCAACCAGACTTCAAAGCTTTTTGTGTCCTGAAGATCTTGAATATAATTCCACTGCGGTTTACAATATAAACATTTTTAGTTATTTGTGACTGTTTAACATCTTATTATCATTAATTTGTATTTTATCTGGTCTGGATTGCACATTGCTTCCTTATGTAATTTTAGAAACCATTTGTTATATTAAACATGCTCTGTCCAAAGACCTGAATGCAGCAACTTCTATTTACAAGATCTCAATGGCTGGCCGCTGTTCAGCCCTCTTTGGTATGCACAGTTTTGGGACATGTAAGTCAAAATCATTCAGGTAGACAAAAATAAGCATAAAAATCAAATCACTGATGTTATTTCTCAGAGAGATAATTACAAACACCAACACCTATAATTCACCTGCGCAGATCAGCCCATACATGGACTCTGCACTCAAGTCAATGGAATTCAGGACATGTCAAGGGCTTCCTCTTGCTTGCTGTTTACATTGTAGACAGATGAAACTGTATATCTGTCCATCATATCTGAAAAATCATGGCAGTCAGGTGAAGTTCCCGACGATGGGAAAAAGTTTTCCCATTTTCAAGAAGGGGAAAATGGATGACCCAGGGAATTACAGACCAGTCACTCTCACCTCTGTGCCTGGCAAAATCTTGGAGCACATTCTCCTGGAAGGCATGCTAAGGCACATGAAAAACAACAAGGTGCTTGGTGACAGCCAGCATGGCTTCACTAAGGGGAAATCCTGCCTGACCAATTTGGTGGCCTTCTGTGATGGGGCTATGGAACTGATGGACAGGGGTAGAGCAGTTGATGTCATCTACCTGGACTTGCGCAAAGTGTTCGACACTGTCCCAGACAACATCCTTGTCTCTAAATTGGAGAGACATCAATTTGATAGGTGGACCAATCGGTGGATAAAGAACTGGCTGGACGGCCGCACACAAAGAGTTGTGGTCAATGGCTCAGTCTCCAGCTGGAGACCAGTAACGAGTTGTGTCCCTCAGGGATTGGTGTTGTGACTGGTCTTGTTCAACATCTTTGTCAGTGACATGGACAGCAGGAGTGAGTGCGCCCTCAGCAAGTTTGCCGATGACACCAAGCTGTGTGGTTCGGTTGATATGCTGGAGGGAAGGAATGCCATCCAGAGGGACCTTGACACACTTGTGAGGTGGGCTGATGCCAACCTTATGAAGTTTAACAATGAGAAGTGCCAGGTCCTACACCTGGGTTGGAGAAATCCCAGCACAGGTTGGGCAGAGAAGAGATTCAGAGCAGCCCTGCAGAGAAGGACTTTGGGGGTGTTAGTCAGTTAGAAACTTAACATGAGCCGGCTTCAGTGTGTGCTTGCAGCCCAGAAGGCCAACCGTATCCTGGGCTGCATCAAAAGGAGCGTGACCAGCAGGTCGAAGAAGGTGATCCTGCCCCTCTACTCTGCTCTTGTGAGACCTCACCTGGAGTATTGTGTGCAGTTCTGGTGTCCTCAACATAAAAAGGACATGGAACTGCTGGAACAAGTCCAGAGGAGGGCCATGAGGATGATCAGGGGACTGGAGCACCTCCCGTATGAAGACAGGCTGAGAAAGTTGAGGCTGTTCAGCCTGGAGAAGGCTGCGTGGAGACCTCATAGCAGCCTTCCAGTACCTGAAGGGGGCCTATAGGGATGCTGGGGAGGGACTCTTCATTAGGGACTTTAGTGACAGGACAAGGGGTAAAGGGTTAAAACTTAAACAGGGGAAGTTTAGACTGGATATAAAGAAGTTCTTTACTGTAAGGGTCTTGAAGCACTGGAATGGGTTGCCCAGGGAAGTTGTGAATGCTCCATCCCTGGTGATGTTCAGGGCTAGGTTGGACAGAGCCTTAGGTGAAACGGTTTAGCATGAGGTGCCCCTTCCCATGGCAGGGGGGTTGGAACTAGATGATCTTAAGGTCTTTTTCCAGCCCTAACTATTCTATGATTCTATGATATTTAGACAAAACAACTGTGATCTGTTTTGATTCCATTAAAACAAATGTAGAAAACACAGGGTGAAATGAGAGAAGTGAAAGTTATGCTGATGTTTCACAGTGGCTGAGATTTTCTTGGTGCTGTATGCTTTCATCCCCCTACAATTAGTTTGAAGGTTTCTACAATATTTACTCTATTGATGTTCTAACAACATGAAAAAAGTTTAAGCAAAAACATTTTGCTGGAAATTTCCATTACGCTGGTAACAAATGTTGGTTTAAAGATACTAAATACAATGATTCTGTTTCATGTGAAGAGGTTTTCATATATTTAACCTGTTTGAGCACAAGCTTGTTTCATTTCAGAACAATTTCAGAGCTATGAGTCTCAGTTTTAGATGTGAAAATTGAAGAGCAGCAAAGGTTAGAGCATGTTTCGGAGACCTCTACTTGCGTAAGACAAGCATTATTTAAGTCTATATGCGTATAAGATCTCACTTGTCAAGATGTCAAGAAAAAAATGTAAAAACCAAGCACAGCAGAAAGCAGGTTTAATATGCTTGCTATTACCAACAAGGTGAAGGAGAAAAACCTCTAGGAGATGGCATCATTCAGATTTCAAGCACATGCTAAACAGATACAGGAGTTACTTTACCTTGAATTCATAAAGGATTATGAAATACTGAAACTGCTGATAGTAAAGGAAAAATCCAATCAAACAAAAATTCAGGTTTGCCTTTTAGTGCTAGAGAAAGTGTAAGTGTGCTATGCTGTTTGAACTAACCACAGAAATTATTCTGGATTTCAGCACAGTATTTCACAGCCCATTGCCTTTCAAGTCCTTTAGCATTCAGAGAGCCATCTGACAGAAACTTTGAAACAATTAGATGCTGACAGTATTTCAAACACTAAGTCATTGTAATAATACCCAGATGATAGGCAATGTACTGTGTTAAATTTTAAGTACAGGTAGACTAAATGGGTTTATCACCAGACTGAAAAAGACACCATAGTCAGATACAGATTTAAGCCATAGATCTGTGCCAAAACCACATCTAATCTAATCTAATCTACTATAATCCATTTGGGTTTGGGGTTTTGTTTGGGGTTTGGTTTTTTTGTTTGTTTTGGGGGTTTGTTTTTTTGTTTTCTGTTTTTTTGGGGGGAGGATTAAGGAGACATTCTCATTTTCTTACAGTAACAGGCATGCAAGCCAGGACTTTATAGACAAATTCAAAGCTGAATCTGCATATACCCAGAGAAGCAAAAACTAAACATAAATGGTAAGACCAATAATGATGTTGTATTATCCATTGTTATGTCTTAATTACCTTCCACACTTTAAAATGCAAAGACCCCAAGTTTGTGTTGTGATAAAGTACTATTATGTTTTTTTTCTTTTAATGCAAAAAAAGTTCTTTTCATTCTCCAAGGATTCAACTGTTAAGAAACAACCATCCTTCCTGGTGTTGCAAGACAAGTGTTAACTGTGCATGCTGTAGTCATGATTCTCCTCTAATGCAAGATACCAAATTACAGTCTATCTAATTAAATATCATTCCCTTGGAAGACCACTACCACACTTCTGAAGATGCCATCAAATCTCATATCACAGGAGTAAAACAGTCACTGAAAAATACTGAAACATCTCAGATGAGCATAGCATTTTGGAATTCCATTCTTTCTAAAAAGCAACTACTGACTAGAAAAACTGCAAGAATGAAAGGACTATTTAAATAAAAAGAATCTTAAGCTTGTTAATAATAAACAGAATCTTAAGCCTGTTAAAAAGTCAATTTATCAGAGTATAAATGCAAATTCCTTCTATGTACCTCATTACCAAAAGGCTTGGGAAAAAAGGTAGGCTACTGAACAAAAGAAGCAGCGTAGCCTCAGTCCAATTTCTGCTTTTGGAAATGCCTGTGCAACCACTGATGAAACAGAATGGAGGTGTATATGCATATCCACAAGAAAGAATCTGGACTAGTGTTTAGACTGCACTTGTAAAAGATAATGTTATTTGAATAACTCACTTTTTAGACACATCAGGCATTATTGTCTGTTCTTTTTTCCTTGTATCCACTGCTGGCTCTACAGGGGTAAGTACAACTGCAGCACATGAGACTATCGACTGGTATGAGTCTTCCCGGCAAACTGCAATGATAAAAAAAATTCAATGTTAAAGAGAGAACTCAGTGTGTATTTTAAATGCCTAAAGCAAAAAAAAATATAATCCAGTCATACTGTGATAAAACAAAAATACAACAGATTAATCAGACTTTACTGTGGTCACCTGCAATGAAAATTTTGTTGGTTTTCATATTTCCTTAAGTTTTACCTGATCTGATGTCGATGTGCTTGAGCTCATCAGTGTGTCTGAGCCTTATGGTTTTCGGACAAAACTCCTACCTACAAAAATCTCAGATTTTGTAAGAAAATAGACTTGAGAAAACATAATTAGTGATTTTTTTGTCTTTAACCATTACGTCCCACTTTAATCCAAAAAAGCCAAATCCAAATGGCCTAGGAGTGATATCTGATATATTGATTCATGACTTCTGTTAACATCAATTACCTATGTATTACTGTGCCGGATAATGACTTAGGCAGTATTTAGAGCTAAAAGACTGATTGTGTATTTTAGCTGACCATCTGACTCAATTAGCACTAATAAACGAATACCCAAAAGTCCCTGACCTCCAAACAGACAACTGTATTTCTTAAAGGTTGTATCTATTCTAAATTCTAAATTGCAAGGGTCACTAGTAATTTAGCACTTAGCAGTCACCACTCCTACGGATTTTGAAGGTATAGATTTCCTTTACAACCAAGGGGTACCTTTATGATCCAAATAAAAGCTGGAATTAAGAGCTGGTTGTACTGAACAAAGCACAGCAGCTTCTTATATTATACATTTATGGTACTATTATATGTCAAATATAAACAAGAAATGTGGTGACCTATCTTTTAAGTAGAAAGTCACATGATATTTTATATGTATAACATAGAGAACTGCTTTATAGTGTACACACGCACATACACAGCCAATAACATAGGTGTAGCATCCTGTAAAACAAGGATAATCAAAACAAGCTCTCAGCAATTCAAACCCAGTAAGAACCTATTCTACAAGCACATATACTTATTGTGATTGTGACAGTTGAGAATATTGAACTTTGACATTTACTTATCAAGATAAAACTTTTTTCTGAAGACTTTCCTACCTTCCACCCTCCATGTGCCTCCACATTGCCCACAGACAATGTACCTTTTGCACAGCCTATGCTCCTCTTATAAGAGGAGCAAAACTGGAATAAAACTTCACCCATCTTGCCTTGACTGGGTCAAGAACAACTAACTGTACTATTTTAACCTCAGCACTCAAATTACACTCAGCATGAATTCAATACACATCAACAAGATATACTGCATGCCTGATGAATACCCTGGAATGATAACTGGTGCTTTAAGGTAGCTATTGAGTAGATTTTAAGGAACAAGTCAGAGTAGCGTTAGATGTTTAGACAAAGTTTGGAAAAGTGCAAAGGTCTTTTTGTTTTCAGAGCAATTCTGAGCTGTTCAGCAAAGAGCACGAATAGCAGAGCACAGGTAGATTCTAGCAGGAAGAAAATCTTTTTGTGGAGTATTTGTAATTACATTTTATGTTCTGCAGCATTGTTTTTGCTGGTAATTTAAATATTAACATGCATGTTGTGCTAAGTGACTAAGACACATAAGATGACCAGTACTGAAACCTTACTTTCATTTTTCTTTCGAGTCAACATTACTCAAAACTTTGTCACTATTATAGACACCCAGCTCCAAAACGCAGTCACACCCAAAGAGAGCATGCTATATTGCCTACAGGTACGCAAGTAGGATATACATTACAGCTCCATGCATAACCAATCAAGGCAAAAGCTAATACAAAATACGTTGAATTAGAGAGACTAAAAAAGAAAAAAAAGAACTTTATGTGATTTTTATTCTACATCTTACTATGTTACATGTAACCAGCACACCATCTAATAGCAAGGTGCTTTTGGTGGGCACCAAGTAATGTACAAAATAGTATCTTCTCACTACAACCAGTAACTGAAAATATACAGATAATAATATTTATGCCTATTTGACTCTTGATTTGCAGCCAAAGTATTATAAAAAGATAGGTCTGTCAAAGAGCGTGCCCTGGTTTGGCCTGGGATAGAGACAAGTGTCTTCCTAGTAGCTGGTGCCATGCTGTATTTCAGCTTTAGTCTGAGAACAATGATGATAACACACTGATGTTTTTAGTTGTTGCTCAGTAGCACTTAACCTGATCAAGGATTTTTAAGCCTCTCATGCTCTGCCAGTGAGAAGGGGCATAAGAAACTCGGAGGGAGCAGAGACAGGACATCTGACCCAAACTAGCCAAAGCAGTATTCCATACCACAGCACATCACACCCAGTATATAAACTGAGGGGACTTGGGTCATAAGCCACCAATAGCTGGTTGAGGACTGGGTGGGAATCAGTCAGCAGGCAGTGAGCAACTGCCTTGTGCATCACTTCTTTCTTGAATTTTATTCCTCTTTCTCTTTGCCTTCGCATCAATACTATTAGTACAGAATTTTACTTTATTTTGATTATTAAACTGTTCTTATTTCAACCCATGGGTTTTACCCTTTAATTGATTCTCCTCCCCATCCCACTTGTGGTACCATTTGAATATCTAGTTGTTACTTTAGAACTCAGAAAAGGCCTGGTGACTACGGAAGCATCACAGGGTAGGATTCTCCCTAGATCAGTCACTGTCCATCAGGGTAATTACAAAGAAAGATAAAATAGGAAATCACAAGTAACAACAACACTACTAGTCTCCTACCCTTTACAGAAACTTCATGAAGTAATAAAACTGTGAAATTGCTTCTGTTTACTAATTAATACTATACGGGAGTTGTATAATCCCCTGATTTACAGCTGAAGACAAACCCAATGGTCATTCAGTGGTCTGAGCTCACAGACTTTTTTTTTCCTCCCATCCTAGACAGTGATACTCTTTGGTCTGGCTTTTGAAAACCACTACAGTTCCTCCTTTAATCTCAAGTCTCTGTGCATATAGTCATAAGTCATTATGGGACAGTATAATTAAAATGTCATGAAATAGCAACAACACAGCAAGTAATTTTCACCTACTGGAGTGTATTCTCTTATTATCTGTTCATAACTTGCATTAAAATAATGAGAATGTACTTGAATGTGGACTCTCAACTTTAACACTGATGGTGATGGGCACTGTTTTAATTAAGGAGATGGCTTTTATTTTACACTTCAAACTTCTCTTAAGGGTAGTTTCTTTTCTACACCTTCATTTTTTATCTACAAGTGGCTTATATTAACTCCCAGAAAGCCCATTAGTGATGCCTGCGCATCATAGTCTTCATTAATCCAAATTTATTTGATCCTCAAAATACTACAAAATTCAGAATAGCAAACAATTACACTAAGGGATTACCTCTTTTAACCATAAATCTTCCCGTGTCCAACTTGCACTTTAACAACCAGCAAAAACTTTATAAATTTAACTTTGTCACATGAATTATTAAGGAAAATAGAGAAAGTCAGAATTTCCAATCATCTGAGTTGGTGTTTGTAAAAGTTTATTACATTATTCCTGACATGAGTGTGCAAGTTAATTCCATGCTCACCATCCTCTGGGTCCAGCCATTCAGCCAGTTTTCAATCCACCTCACTCTCTGCTCACCCAGCCGATGCATCAACAGCTTGCCTATGGGGATCTTACAGGAGGCAGCATTGAAAGCCTTACACAATATCCACTGCTCCAATAAAGAAACCTGTAAGAAAATTTCCCATCTGCTACATTTTTACAATGGCACACAAACATTAAGTACAAATTGTAGGTAGAGGTTCATTATCACACTTGCTACCACATATCTCTGGAAGCATAGAAAAAATTGTACAAGGTATCAACACCAAACAATCAGCTAATTTTATACCACCTGCAGAAATTTCTTTAAGAGACCATTATTTAGAATCTCAGAATGTATTGCACACTGAATACCTCCTGAAAAAAAATGTAATTTCATGTGAGATTTTTTTTTCAGTACCACTGCATATCCTTTATTCACAATTCAATCATTATATGAACCAGCCAATAGCTGTAGTGAAATAATGCAATTGCAGGAATATCTTTATTGTGCATTATCATTAAAGGAACACAATTTTCTGCATGAAATAAAGGACACTATATACTAACTACAAGTTATATAAAGGAAACTGTACAGAAGGAGAAAACAAACAGTTTAACTTCACATAACACTATTATGACAGATCTGTACTGCTTTTGAAGTTGCATAATTTCTCCCCAGATTCTTCAATTTACACTTTAATGATGCATACTGTTTGTTTTCTTCTATTGCCAAGTGTTTTAAAAGTACCCCATATATTAATCACCAGGAGTGCTGGCTTGGATTTACCCTAGCCGGTTTAACCAGTCCCAGAACATCATTCACTATCAAAACAGATCTCTGCATCTGGAGAAGAAAAACATTAGCTTTTTAATTTATTTTTCCTCTTTGCTGTTTCTTTTAAGAACAATGAGAACGACAAATTAAGCACTTTTCTTCTACTTTAAACCAACCAGTGAAAAAAATCTTAATTCCCTAAATAGTAGGCCAGTAAAAAGCCTTCAACTGCTACTGAATAGAATGTATCTCTCTGGAGAACAAAAAGATGTTTAAGCTCTAGGGGTGTAATTTACAGTGTCTATTTCAAACACTGTTAATTGTACACAATTTTTTGATTTTTTGGTTTTTATTTTTTCTAATGGAGAGAGAAAATCTGGTCATTACCACTCATTATCAAAAAAATAAAGTCTCCCTTGACACAAGATTCAAGTGATGGTTACATGAAATTATCAGCAAGTGCTACCTGCTTAGAGAAAACAGACGGGAAATGTTCATATGCAGTGTGCAATGAAGCATAAGGGATTCATGACAAAAGGAGATGAAAACAGTGAAGTACTTCTGAATTTTAAAAAGCTGGGCACTTCTGACAATTCAAAGTATTTACATTCGTGCCTGCAAAGTTTAAAATAATCAGCTCCCATCATTCAAGAGACAGATGAAATCTGGAAACAGCCGCTGGTTTACACCAAAACCCCTTCTGCTTTGGTAAAAAAAAAACAACCCAGGCAACCAGCCAGGAGCATGGAAGGCACTAAATGCTTTCCCCTGAAGTATCCATCAACTGCCACTGTAGGAGACAGGGGACTGATGCATTTGGAACAATGTCTGGATCCAAAGTATCCAATCACATATCCCTTTTACTACTGAAAGCCAGAAGATAACATTTTCATTACTCTGGAGCACCAATTTTCAGTGCAAACTTACATTTTGTTAGTTTCCTAAACACATCTCTGCCATGATGAAGCTTAAGAAATGAGGCACTCTCTGAGGCTCTCTGAGAAGGACGAGAGCTGCAAGCCACATGCGGGTTCTTCAGAGAAGGGAAACACAGGACAAAACCGTTTCAAATGAGACAGGAATAGAGGATCTACTGCAAATGTATGTTGTAGATTAGTCTAGTTTTGAAGAGGAGTGAAGAGCTGAGGAAAGAAAAAAGGAGTATGTGGAACACAGAACTCAAGCTAGTTTTTCCAGGAAATCTGCTACTAGAAAGAGTTTATAAAAGAGGATCTTGAAGTCTAGTTTATTAATTCTGGTATATCCAGCAAGAACTGTGGTTAATCACCATGCTAATCCCTTCCTCACAGCACAGACATGTCATCTGAGATTCTTGGTTCACTCAGCAGGCTCAGAAAGGAACCACTGTTCAGACCTGTCTCTTCCCAAATCCCAAACATCACCTGCATGAAACACTTCAGCAAATTCAAGTATATGATTTCAGTTCCATACCATCTTTCTCAACCCCAGAAACACAACAAAGTTTTTCAATACTTTATTATTAAACCCTAAAGCCCAAGGAGATTTTCAGTCTCTTTAAAGCTAAACAAAAGGTCAAGGTACTTTGCATGAAAGCCATTTCTGCTCATCTACTTAAAAAAAAAAACCTAATAATAATAATAATAATATAAAAAAAGGCCTAAGTTTCCTGCTTGATTCCAGATTTTATGATGGTCTTTGAAGGGAAAAACGAAACTAAATGGAGCTCTATTCTATTATTAGTTCAACAGTTATTCTAGAGCCTCTTACCCCTTAGAAACAGCTACATTTCATGATATTGGCCAAATGAATACTTAAGAGAATGAGACTATACACTCACAGTCCCCAAAGGATTTGCTGTAATGATTCTGCAATAAAACCACAGGCCCAATTCTTAAACACAGCATAAACACAATCAGAAATTTTGTAATAGCAACAATTATAGGCCCATTACGGGCAAACGAATTACTTGATATCAAGTTCTTATGTTTCCTGGCTCTTTTGTAGTATTCACAAAGGCTGCACACACATCTACTTTGTGCTATTCACTCTGGCACCCAAAGGTAAAGGGTGCATAATGCAATGCATAGCAGGAAGTATGGAATTCTTCTAATACTGCACCGTTTCTGCAGTGATTATCTTGCTTCTGCATCCCAAGTTTGTTTGGTGTCACAAGCCACTGTTACAGTAACAGCCATGTGTGAAATTTAGGCCTACTGACTTGTACTCTTTGTATAAGAAATTAAACTGTAAAAAGCAGCAAATACTGCTTCTTTTAATTGTCATGCTTAATGGAATGCTGCCATTACCATACTGAATGGAAAAGTATGTATGCCCTTATCACCTAAAGACCCTACAGACATGGTAAGTCATGGAAACACTGATTGCTAAAATGATCACCTAGATAATAACAACACTGATGACCCACTTCTTGCATATTTTCTGTCAAGTACACTGTATTGACAGAATGGCTTTAGCTTGCTTTCTCTTGAGAAAGACAGGGTATTACCTTAACTCCTGTTCAGAGTCTTCTCAAAGAGCCTCAGCCAGCTTACAATGACTTGTAGACTTGCTTAAACAGAGGGGTTGTGCCTATGTTCACTAATCCCTCATGATTATTATGGATTTTGTGAATTAGTTAAATTACTTCCATTTTTGAGTGAAACTGTAGCATCCACAATGTCCTGGTAAAGTTCCAAAACTAAACTACAGCTTAGATGAAGGAATATTCCTATTAGCCCACTTTAAACTTCTCACCAGCTGGTTTCATTTGATTCTCCCAATTTTAGTACTGCAAAAGACAATGCACAATTCCCCCTTCACTTCCACTCAGGATTTTACAGACTTCTTTTAGATGCTTTGCTAGTTATCTCTTTTACAAGCTGCAGAATCTGCATTTGTATTTGTTCCCATGTAAGACCTGTTTCATATCTCTGGCCACCCTGCTAACTTCTCCAAGAACAACCACTCTTTGTTGGAGTTCCTGCAAACGATGAATCACTGTGGCAACAATAGGGGAAGCTATAATTACATTCTTAGAAGTAGATTAGCTTTTCAGCTGTAACTACTGTACATCTAAAATGTTCTATGTATATCCATTTATGACTGAGGCTACTTCTAAAATACTTTCTTATTCACAGTGAACTACTTAACGCAAATATTGTTTCAAGCAGCTTACACATGCTTTTTACACTGGAAAAAAAAACAATCTTGAAGAATAAAAACATATTCTAAATCCAGTAGGTATATATTGCTTCTCAGTATCAAAAAGCATTGGTTTAGGGTTAACATTAGGACTTCTAAACTAACTCTCATTAGCTTTTGGCAACACTACTAGTCGGAGTGATGTCTCAGACTTGTATTTTTAGCACTGTAGTCTGTGACTTGCTTTGTAACATGGACATGAATGAAGAACACATATAAATCAGGAAAGGTTATGATGAAAGACTAATGATCTGAGTCCCAACAATCAAGTCTAATTCTGACAAACTGCAGGAAGTCTCATAATTGAATGCTGTGAATATCCATTAGACTAAAATGTGGAGACTTAGTCATTCAGTCTAGGATACACAGTAATAATCACCACGTAGTACAAATAAGTGTATTGGTATATTCACAAAGAGGTTTTGAAGATAACTGGTTAAATTAATTTATCATAGAAAACAGCTGCAGGTAGGTTCATGGGGCAAAGGAGGCTCACCCAGACCTCCTCTGCTCTACTCAGACCTAGAATCTGCCATTCTAGGCCTATATGCAAGCCTGAGCTCTGAGACCCCTTGGTACTCCTGACTGTGGAACCACAAAGTATGAGGCTGCCTGCAGGACCTCTCACCAGGAAATAACAAAGAAAACCACCACAGTCCCAGCTGATGGAAGAAAACTGAACTGCCAAGACCTCCATTTTTCCAGTAAGAATGTAAGACGTATTGCTGAACCTGCCAATTTCAGATGGAAGATAAAACCACCCCCTGGTAATAGCCACAAGATACAAGAAACTAGGAAAACCTTCTCTCTCGTCCTACAGATGGAGAAAATTCCAACAGGGACTTCACCAGGTACAACAGCTAGCTGCCTCTAAGTTCCCTTTTTAGCCAAGAGAAGAATAATAGTTTTAGTTCTATTTTGATCACGTTTGGGTTTCTCTTTAAGCTATGTGATGCCTTTGAGAGAAACAAGAGTGACTGTGACACTGGCATCTTAAAAGGAGGAATATAAAAAGACCTGCAGGGCATTTCTGCAGGCACAATACAAACCCCTGAAGAAATGACTACTCTAACAACAATATCCTCAACTGTCATTCACCACAAGTAAAACTGTCAAAACTCAATAGCAAGCATCTCCAGGAGTATAGTCTCTTGGCTTCAACTATTATTTTTGGCCTAGCTGAAATAAAGACTGACAGGCAAGCAACATTAATTTATTGCTGTTTGTATTGAACAGCTGTAGTCACAAGAAATTAATTTAAACAATTAATACACAGATAAACCTCCAAAAGCAAGTTTCCCAAGAGAAATTAGTAAATAAAATCACAATGTCAGCTCTCTGTGCAGTTTCTAATAACAAAAGGTCAACAGGAAAATAATGTGAGGTATTATTGTTTTGCACGAGTACAAGGCTATCTGGCTTTCCATTATAACCATACTGGCAACCACTAGCAGGACCACAAGGTACAGCTGCCAGCAGAGCTGTTTGTCTTCATAGTTGCAGAATGACAGCCTTTGTCAGCCTCAGTGACAAGCAAGCCAGTGAGCAGTCCCTACAGCAGCACATTTGTCACAGCTGCTCCTGACTCATTCCTTCTATCATAGAAGTCACTCATATAGAGTGTATTAGAAATTTACACCGGACATTGACATGATTAGAGAATCCATGATAAAAATGCTCTACCTCTCTTTTCTTGAGGAACACATCTTCCATATTTATTATAAAATACAAACAATGTATTTCACACCTTTGCCTGTTTTAAGGTGATGGACTTCTTTTTTGAAAGAACAACAACCAAAAATCCTTGAGGAAATTTTGCTGTCATTGTTTTTGTTTAGGGATTGCATCTGCCCCAACTGCCCCAAGCTTAGTTAACTCCAATATTTGTACATCTCCCTTGAGAAACTTCAAGATCACTAAGTGCTTAACTGATTTTTGGTTTGTTTTTCTTAGAGCTAGAATTGTCAAAATTGTATAATTCTCTGGTACTATTTACTAAATCTAACAACACCACATACCAAATGAAATCAATCTCTTCAGAAAATAAAAACTAACTAATATTCGGGAGAGTCAATTCCACATTATTCTTCATCTTCTGTCTGGAGTAATTACAGACCTCTCCTGGGGTAGGCTGCAGCCTGGCCCACATGGTCATACAGGATCCTAGAGGAAAGCAAATTCAACTTAAATGTCTCTGCAGCCACCTAACAATCTTGTGTAGCAGCATGCATAAGCAAACAGATGGCTATTGCTCCAGCTGACTACTCTGGTGTAACCACAAAGTAGTGGAGAAATGAGGAAGGTGGGTATAACATCACCCACTGTCTTAACACTCAACAGTCCAGCAGCAAAGGGACTGGACGGTAGCATTATAATAATCTACTGATATACCTCTGAACCAAGAGTGGAAATGGAGAGGCTTTAAGGAACAGCAGGTTAAATCCTGAGATGAGGCAGAATACACCACACCTTCCCCCTCTGGACTTCTACAGCTAGGCATCAGCTAAACCTGCGTGTGAAGAGCACTTCTATGTTCACGGGATTGGAAAGTGAAGGCTCTTCACCGGTGTGTAGCAGCAGCAAGCAAAAAATGGGTACCAGGAGACAACCAGCAAAGGCATTTCCTAGGCTGTTCACACAGCTTTTCATGCAATACCAGGGAAACAGTGTTCACAAGTTAGCTAGGCGACAAGAAAGGTCAGTGAAAGCTGTGGACAGAGTGTGGTATAAAGCCTCCTGTGCCACAGAGAAAAATGGGTAACAGAACATAACTGTCTGTCCATTTGTTGTGCCTGCACTTTGAATATCCTGCCTATTTACACAGCTTGCAGATTTTGCTATGCTTTGTGTTTGTTACATAAATTTACTATATTTCATGGCAAAATGAAACTAATGTGGTCATTTGATCTGACATGTGGCACAGGTACATCCTGTGGTTCTTCCAAAAGTTCAATGTCATGGTCCTGATGGAAAACTCTGAAGAGTAGAGGCCACTGCTGTGACAGGTTCATAAGTGATCTGCTGAGTTCTTCCAATTAATGGTCATAATAAAAACACAATTTCTTCAATTGATTTTCAGTAGTACAGACCGCTGTGCTGCAGATAAAGCATATGTCAAATAAAATATATGCATATGTCTGAAAAGCAATAAAATAATTGATCATTACACTCATGCTATTTTACACTTCCTATAATAGGATCAAATATTCAAAAAAGATCACTAAAGCTTGAAATCTAACCCAGTTTTGGGGGCAACATATTTTACTTTCAAGATACATAAAGAGAAAAAGGAATAGATTGCAGCTGACAAAAAGGGTCAGGGTCAAAATGACAAGCAGGTCAGGCAAGCTTAGCAGTCCTGAAGAGCCATTAAACTGGATTATTTGAGCACTGTTTGAATGGAGTCCAATGCAGGATTATACACCTAGAAAAAGAATGCAGACTATCTCTACACCTCTGAAATGCTGTTTTGGTTCACAGCAAACAAGCGACTCAATGTGCTGTCTCTGCAAAAATGTCCAACACGAGCCTTGGCCTGTACAAATATAGAATTGGTGACTGAAGTCAGTGAAGTCAGGCTCTACTTGGTTACCATCTCACCTTCCAAAAAACCTGCCAGAATGGTGTGTGTTCATTATGCTGTATGTGATACTGTCTGGGAGAAAACCTCAGACCTCTCTGAGAAAAAAACAACAAAGAAAGGTATTAACAGAAGTCAAACATAGCTTTAAAAGCAATTAAACTGCTGGGAAAAAAAATACACAACCAACCAACCAGCAAACAAACAGGCATACAGTTGGTGGCTGGCTCTCTCTAGACATGTTTAAAGTTAAGACCAATACCTTTCTGAAAGATGTGTGTTAGTCAAACATATATTTTAAGGTTCATTACAAGCATAACTGTGCAAAGTATAATCACTTTGTTATTTAGGAGACCAGACTTGATGAACTGAAGCCCCTATCCTAAGTATGAAAGCCACAAAAGTTGGGTGCAACAAGGTCACCCCTGTAGAAAGTGTGTAACTCAGATGCTTCAGGTATCCTGACCTATAAGCCACTGTTTTTAATTACACAAGTGATCATGGCAAAAAAACAAACAAACAAACAAACAAACAAACAAACAAAAAAAACACATTAGCATGTACAGAGTTATTTTGGAGGCTGTTTTGCTTTAAAAAGTTATCTAAATCTTCCCCTTTCCGTAACTGTCAAATCTGATACTGAAGTTTACACTGCAGCCCCACAGAGCTCAATAGAGTGAAAGACAAATCGTGTATCACAAAAATAGATATAAAAGTACATGGTTTTAATTTCTTCCAAAAACATTTCCCTCTGCATGGGTCATAACCCTGCATAACACATGGATGTCTGTTAATTGAGCATGTGTGTGCTTGGCACCCATATTAAAATATGTCTAAAAAACTTCAGATCAGGCTACCACAGGACCATATGAAGCATCATGCAGACAGACTGGTACTGGAAACACAACAGCCAGAGCAAAGTGGTCTCCATCCAGGCCTGCAATGCTCTAAGCTCATTACACATCAGGAAGCTTACCAGTGAGGAGTAATTAAAATTCCTAACATTAAATAAAAAATCTCCAAACTAATTTACAGAGAAATTCTTTTGCTTCTCCTCCAAACCTACAAACCAATGCAACATCTAAACCCAAGTCACTACAGCCTTTTCAGATTCTACAAGTCATGAGAACTGCAAAGCAAAGAATGAATAAATAGGTCAGTTTTCTTTTATTGGCAACCAACGATTTGGAGACTAGATAAGAAGAAAATACTATCCCTCTACCTTGATTTCAGCACCTTTCCTCTGGTTTTGACTCTAAAAAAGGAAAGAGTGCCATTTAGTGGTCAGGTAGATTTACTGCACCTTTTAAACTGTAACAGTCTACACTGGTAATATTAGTAAGAGAATTGCAGATGCTGAGGGATGGCATGGGTTTTAATACTGTTGTTTTTCCTTGATGAAATACTGCAAAGGGTTTTAGGAGAGGAAGGATGGTGCTTTATTTAACACATAATTTTGAACCTGCAGTGGTGAATCTTTTTCCGCCTCATCTCTCCCAGTAGCAAAGAACTACATGCTCCTTTTCCCGCACTCCAGCAGGTGACCATCTAGGCTATAAACTTTATGAACATAGAAAAGGATACAGGAAAATTCTGTAGGTGTTGGCAGGAAGGTAACTTGAAAACTTGTTCCACAGAAAAAGTCATTATGTTCTAAACCAGCACAGGAAACAGGAGTAACACACACATTACTGATTTTCACAGGATAACTCTCAAGCTGAAGATAAAAAGTAAATGGCCAAATTCACCTGGAAATTCCTTTGGATTAATCAACCTCAGGATTTCTGAACCCAAGGTGAACTGGTTAAATAGAAGCAAAAGGATGAAAGCTCAATTCTCAAATTGCACCATTTGTCAAAGCAGATAAAGAGCGTTCATGAATATGGAAGGCTGGTTGTGCATCTGTGAATTCAGAAAAATCTGGCCTAATGACTATTTAAATAGTGTGAACACATTCACAACCCCACATTCCATCTTCCCTTGGGAAATTTTCAATCTCTACTTCAGATGTCATGCCAGAGGCATTCGAGGAACCAGTCAAGTACAACACATCCTTTCCAAATTTAGAGAGCTGCAAACAGACCAGATTTCTAGACATACCTAAAAATAAAGGGAAACCAATTTTTTTCTAATCCACAGTGATTCTGGAGATATCTTTTACCTACAACTAAATACCAGGGAATCTGGCCTTATATAAACCCACCTATATTCACCAGTGTCCACTGTTAGTTTCCATAGGACTTTCCACTTTCCTACATATTTATGTAGCTTGCTTCTAAAGGATGAGGCACACAAAAACCATACACACACAAGAACTCAGGCTGCACAAAAATTGTAACCTACATAGCAAAGCAGATAAATTAGCTCCCAGATTTCTAAACCCTAGTGCATTTAATGGCACTCCTCCATTCTCCTCCAAATGTCAACAGCCGTCACCTCTACAACCTAATTTCAAATCCTAGCACTCACTGGAAGGAGTCCCATTAATTTCAAGAATACTCTAGACACTAAGGCACAACGGTTATCCTTGGCTCTTCAAAGGGAGGGTGAGTAATGTGATTTTTGGTACACAGAGCGTTTACTTGCATTTTGGAGTGCAGGACCACCAATTCTGGAACTTCTTTCCAACTAGTTATTTAAGCCGCGGTGTACAAGAAGGTAATTTACTTCATTCTAGTGAGCAATTATGCTCTTAGCTGATTGGAATTTAAGAGCATGCCTAAGATTAACACTTGACATTTGTTGAAAGCCCTCCTATTTAAAAACAAGAATTATTTGGAGGTTACCCAATATTTTAAATATCATATGTACTAATCAAAATAAAACTTCACCTCTGGCAAGATCTTAAATACAAATGTTGCATGCTGCATTTCTACAGTTAAGATAACATTCGAAACCTAAAAAAATTCAAAACATTCAAAACATCCAAAAATTGAAGGAAACATACTTAAGACATCCTCCTCCTTAAAAATACCTCTCATAATTGTCTTAGATGATTAATTTGTACCCATCAGTGGCCTCTGAAACAGCTAGATGCTTTATATGTTCTATAGCATAAAAAAGCTGGAGAATCAGCTATATAAAGTAACATTATTACATTTGAAAGACTGAAGATTGAAACTCCTGTTTCAGCCAAAATATAGCTTTATAGCTCTGCAATAAATATATGTAACAACACTACTCAGATGTGAGATGCCATGCGTAAAATGTGCTAAAGCTATTGCACTTAGGCCATCACCACACATTTAGATTTAAAAAGCACGCAATATATTTTCCACTCAACAAAGTTTTCTCACTGTACACTTCTAGTTTTCTTCAATATGTTCAGTTTATTAGCTCTGGTTTCAGAGGTACAGCCTAGTATAACAAGATAAAGCATAAAATACTGTTAAGAGATAGCTACAATCCCCTGGGATTAAACACTTGACCAGGGTTTCATTTGACTACTGTTCTCTGCCTCTGTTCCGCTATACAAGCAATGCGGATAGCAATGATTATATACAGAACTGCTACCTACAAATGAAAAGTGCTATAAAAGAGCAATACATTAAAATTTTATATTGATACTACTTCTGAATTCTGAGCATCTATTTTGATTTTTAAATGTACTAATGGGTTTGTTGCTGAAATGTGTTTCTAATATGAAGCAATACATTAAACATTTTGCAACCTATCAATGCCAAGACAGCAGAGAGACTGTTCAATCTAACTAGCAAATGATTCCCAGAGCTGTGCTGTCAGTACTAATGATGTCAGGCCACAAACATGAAAGTAAGGAATGATTACTTTACAGAACCATGATTTCTTCCGTCTGGTAGAGTAGGAAGCAAAGATGGCACAGTAAAGTATGGTTCACTGCAGCTTTAGAGGGTATACATAGCCTCCCTGTGCCTCCCAAGGAAGGTCAAGAATGACAGAAGGCCCAGCACTCCTCCTCAGTCCCTTGAAAGTCAAAGATGTAACATGTAAAAACTAAGTTTGAGAGTCAGGATGATTATGGGATCAAGGTTGACCATGAAGATGTCAAAGACATACAATTATTGTGGGGTACCCGAAACTTTCTTTCCTTAGGCAACTCTATTAATGATTTCATTTACAAAAAATAAAAAAAAGCAGCCAACAAGTAGTGTCTTTTCAGGATGGTGGAAGTCAGGATTTCAAGTTGTATCAGTTGGAAATAACAGTCCTCAGATTGGTGCCCGAGCTAACAGCTAAAACCTAAGGGGAAGGAAGTTTTAACCAGTTCTGGGGTTCACTTAAGTTACTCTCAGCGATTTTCTGATGTTGGCATAGTCCTTAAGAAGCCAGAGGAGGTAGCTTGCCTTTGAGTTGCAAGACCATGCTGAAAGCAAGAGAAACGTTAGTAAACCAGAAGGAAACTGTGAGATAACCTGCAGTCTCCAGTCCTCCTTGTGCAGAAACAGCACCTTATATTGAAACTATCCATTTATGCCTCTAAATAATAAGGAAATACATTTAAAAGGTGCATACAAATTATATATATATATAATAAAAATAAAAACCCTTACGTAAAGTCCAGGATATTGCTAATGTGCCCAGTAGCTGTTCTCAGTAGGAGTTTCCTGCACCTTGATTAAAGACTATAACATGAAGATTTGGAGACTGCTGTGAAGGTTAACAGTGAGGAGGTCCTTCTGTTGATGTACAGAGGGCTGTACAGTCACTTACCAAATGCATTAGATCTGGTCTTTCTTCCTTGGTTATGGAATATCTAACTTGTCATGAATATGAAGAGAATAAAGAAATATTTCTAAATAAACTAATCAAACCCAGTTTGAAGTTCAGCACACAGCAATGCATTAGGCAATCTCTAGGCTCTGCCTTGCTGACACAAACAAGGTTAAGTAACAACCATTTCATGTTTTATAGTTTCTCATAGGACAATGAAACATATAAAATGTTTTTTTGGCCAAGACGCTACTACTAAAACAAATGTGGTCTAAAGCATTTGGAGGGCACTTGCGCCATCATACAGGTACAACCCAGAGACACACCTTGAAAGATGGCAAAAATGCAGAAATCTTGTATGAATTTGGCAGTAACATACACTGATACTGACACAATATCTTCCCAACAAGTGAAAATAAAACTGCAGGAAATCACAGACTCTTAGAATAGTTTAGATTGGAATGGACCTTAAAGATCATCTAGTTCTAATCCCTCTGCCATGAGCAGGGACACCTTCCATGACACTAAGCTACTCAAACCTGCTTCCCAAGCTGGCCTTGAACGCTTCCAGGGATGGCAACCTGTCCAAGTGTCTCACCACCCTCACAGTAAAGAACTTTACGGTGAACTGATTTTAAGAACAGCTTGTCAAACAAGAGAGGGTTCCCATGATGGGCTCCACAGTAAATGTCTCATCTAACTAACCATGATTCAACAAACTACTGGATTAGTACTACCTTCCAGTCACCAGCTTCTTGCTTTGAAATCTCAAAGAGCCACTGAAAGGCAGAAAACCTCTTGAGACCCTCACCAATATTCTAGTGAATGTAAGGCATGAAAATAAATGGTTTTCTTTTCTCAAGTTCTTAATACTGAACAAATATCACTTCTACTGTCAGAAACAGAATTTTTTTTTCTTTTTGCAAATATAGTGCATTTATTCAGGTACTTGCAGAGGTTCACAAGTGTTAGTTTAGGCTCACACACACACAAAAAAAACAACAAACCCAAACCAACCAAACAAAAAAACCCAAAAAACCCCAACCAACCAACCAACCAAAACAAAACAAAACAAAAAAAACACCCACAAAAAAACCAAACAAACCAGAAAAGCATCTGCATCCAGGATCTCAACACTACTCCAGACTTATCCAAACAGAAATCCCAGAAAATAATGAGGATCGAAAGGGAGTGTAGGCCCCACCACACACTGCAGTGATGCTTAGCTTGATGTACATTGCCCAGGCTCTGGGATGGAAGGAGGCTCCAAGTGGTTACTGACTGCTCCCGCCAGCACATGTAATACCAGGCAGCCCCAGCCCCATGAGGCAGCTGCCAGGGCCATAGTGACAAGGGCTAGAGGAAATAGCTCTGCCTGGTTGAGCAAAGGCAAATAAGGAGCCAATTCTTACTTTAAGGCAACAGTGTATAGAGTAGAAGTACTGAGCTGCTTTATTACATCCCTCTTTGAGTCAAAGCTCAGTTTAGCTCTTCCTTGTTTTTACAGGCTTACCTGAAATTGTGAGCCAAGTCTGAAAACATGACTGCAGTCTATCACTGAAACTGGAAGTCAAAGAAAAAAATAACATTTCTTCAGCACTTATAAACTGAATTGTTTTTTGAGTATCTGAAGTTGGCCATACTTTGCTATGATACCTGCCAGCAAATCCCTGCTCTCTCACTCACTAAGGTCTCCATGTTGACAAAGTACAGATAACAACAATATACAGATTTTTAAGCTTATCAGCACTACCTTTTCACTATTAATGATGAAGGTGAAACAAAAATTTTCAGAGTTGCTACAAAATTATTTGAAAGATGTTTAAGCATTTAATAATATTTAATGTAATAATATTTAATAATAGCTATACCATAGCTTAACCATCTGTAAGTTTTTAGAAGTTCTACTTAAAAGATTGATAGCGAAACTTTTAAAAAGTAAGAATTTCCTGGAATTGTATATACAGACTACATTCATGTATGCACACTGTCATTAAAAGGCTAATACTGGGCACTCCTATTAATAGCACACTGTAGACAGTACCACACATCAAAGAATAACAAACATGTTGAATGGAAAACTTAAAGAGTCCCGTTAACCTCTCCTTAATGTGAAAGGGGTAAGAAGAAGCAGGCACAGGAAACTGCTGTTAAGTTTGGGAAAAGGCTTGTCTAATGTGTATTGTGTGTGTTTCTTGACAAAAAGTACTCATGACAAAAAAGAAAATAATAGATTGCATACTCGGGTGGTTCACTCCCTCCCTCCAAAGCGCCATCATCTACACAGGTAACTGAACTGGTAAGCTGCAAAACACCAGTCCTGATGGGAGGCTTCTGCCACTTGCTCCCTTTTAGCCTGCATGTCTGTATACACAAGCAGGAAATACTCAATTCCTGACGCTTTTCTGTCTATCTATTAAATAGAAAACCTTTCCCTTCCCAGTTACACAGTGTCTCTGCTCTTGATTCTTAGGAAAACTTTACTACCTTCTTAAAATAAATCTTCCAGTTTTCACTGAACAAAGGCAAGGGCTCAAATCAATCTGGGTGGAATAACTTAGAAATATTTCTGTAGAGAAAATACAAGTACCTCCTACATTACAAGCTCTGTTTGCAGGTAAACTATTATTGTGCTTTAAACAGGTATTTCACAGTTTTGACTATGAAACTGCATTCCCTTGAGAGGTATTTTCACAGTTCAGTTACTGTTAATACAATGTGAAAAAGCTAAGTCCAATATAATAGAAATTACCCTTGCATATAATTTGCAGGAGTGCTTTGTTATGCCCATAAATTAGTAATGCTAACAGGATAGGAATATTCAATAACAGTAGATAACCTGAAAAATTTTACATAGTAAAATTTACATTAACACAGTACTAACCTTGCATTTTAAGAACCTAGTAATCAGTGACGAAGAAATAAGCAGTCCACTTAAGGGGCTTACACTGTATATTAAGGTGCACATTCAAGTGGGCAGTTGTTTCAGAAAACTCCACTTCCTAGCCAAATCAAGAGCAAAATCTCACTAATACTAGTGAGGTAAAAAGAACACAGAAAATGCATGCACTGTATTTTGTATGCTGAATAATAAAAGGCAAACAAATGATTATTTCTGTGGAGTGCTGTGGACTACTTTTCTGTGTGAACATGAAGAACAGTTTCTAAACACACACACACAAAAAGAGAGAGGTTTATCCATTTACATTGTTTGTGCCCTTAAAATTCACCTAATATTCAGTTAATTCAAAAACAAGCTCTCAGGGCCCATATCTAATCAGCAGAGTTATTGCTAAAAAGCATTTCGACTCACTAATTAGAAAAATCCACAATCACACCTCGTATTGTAATTTTTTTTCTACTCTTTTAAACATCTAAATTTCTTACAGGGTTCAGATATGTATCACTGCCTTTCTGATACAGAGTGCAAATACCATGGAGACCTTACACTGCGAAAGAATCCCACAGGGTCTAACAAAGGCATAAGCAGGGCCATGACCCTGATATACATAACGGGAACGATGGCAAAGGTATGCTTTGTAGAAGAATTTCCTGTTTAAGAATCTGATTAACCTTTATTAATTAGGTACTGGATAGAGAGGAATTATCATTCAACTTCCTAGTAACTTACTGTGTTAATTTTACAGTGATATGACAAAATCTTTAGTCGCTCTAGATGCAATACTGGTTTTGGATTTTGTTTTCATTGGTATGGCTTTTTAGCTGATAAAGATTCACTTAAAAACCACAGCCTCTATAGACATAATTACCTTGTTACCAGGTTTCTAATTACAGTTGAAATTAATGGTATCATAAAAGACTTTGAAATAATTAAAAGTATAAAATATATAAATTCTATAGCATTTGGGTAAATATTAAAATTACTGACACATAAGCAAAAAAACACAGTCAGAATTATTCCACCTACAACACACTCTGCAGTCCAGGCTCACAGCTCAACACCACAAACCGTCCTGTCAACATTTCTCAGACTTTACTGGCTCCGGGTACATGTGAACAATTTTTTAAAGAGGGGCTGGAGGGGATGTGGGAATGAGGGCACAGAAGGATAGAATACAATTTCTCTCTATTTTGCAATATATCAGATAACCAAACCACACAAGTTTTCCCTAATGCTTAAGAACACAGTCATAATACAATAAATTCTAGAAATTCATATGAGACATGAATTCGGCCTTTTGTGCTGTATACTTGTGGGTTTAGGTAAAAACATTTTGAGCACATGCCATATTTTAAAAGAAACATTAAGTGCTGCAAGATCTTTTCTACAAAAAGATGAGTTTCTCTTCTCTATTGCTAAATTATCCCAGTAAAAACAGAAGAATGGATGAGAACAGACACAGTTGTAATCCAGAACAGAAACTCGCAGGTTATCATGTTATTCTGGCCTTTTTATTATACCATCTATATATAGGAATTCCCTGTACTTACAAATCAATTTTAATGAAATGAATTATCACCTCTTTACTGAATGACATATATGTAACTCCTTATTATCCCAAATGTAGGTAGACTATAGCCATAGGTTTATTAAGAAAAAAAACAATTAAAAATTCCCAACCTCGACCAAAGCATACTTCTGCAGTAATTTTTCCCTGTGGCCTTAATTCACACAGTTCAAGCACTTTATAGCCACTGTATTGCTGCTTTCCTCGATTCACATTTGCATTCAAGCACTTTATAGCCACTGAATCACAGCTTTCCTTTATATCCTCATACTTCCGATGAATGCTTGCAGTTGAATCACTGTATTTGCAGGAGCACAAAAGCATATTCATTTGTAAATCAAAAAACTGTTTTCAAAGACTATTTGAAGCTCTATGGAATTTTAAAGGTAGTTAAGCATACAAGATATCACAGCTAAACTGGAAGTGCATTTTGAGTAATCTGTGAGACAACCTTTCTCAGACAAAACTGGAGTGCAGATGAAGAGGCTAAACATAATAGAAAATGGTTATCACTCCTAAATCCATCACTGATACAGTAAAACTCTACTAGGAAGATCAGTGCATTGTGCTCAAGAATTCCAGCCTTCCATTTTGTCCAATGTGTAAAAAGGTAAAGATAAAGCCCAAGTTTAACAGAGATCTGCATGTTGCTTTGCTTAGGGTGTAGGGATTAAATCAACCAAGCTTTAGTAGATCCAAAAGTTTTAACAACTACGAAAGACAACATCTAGCTCTTCTTGGGACTCTGGAGCTTTCTTTGATTTCAACAGCCCATTGGCTTCCTGGGAGCTTGTATCTCACTGGAAGTCAAATGAAGAACCTGAAGTAACCAACTGTTTTTATAAAATAAGACTTGTGCTCCAAAGTCAGGTAGGTCTTGTGAAACGCAACAATGTGAAGTACAGCAATACCTTTTAAAACCAGGACACAGACCCTTAACTGAGGAAAACAGGGGTAACTCAAATTGAGTCCTAGTATCTTACATATATGTATAGTTCAACACGGCTCTTTAATCATAGAATCATAGAATGTTTAGAATTGGAAGGGACCTCAAAGACCATCTAGTTCCAACCCCCCCTAATGTCCCTGCCATTAGGGGAATCAGGTTGCTAAAAGCCTCTCCAACCTGGCCATGAACATGTCCAGAGATGGGGTATCCACAACTTCTCTAAGCCTTCAAGGTCAGTCCTCTTGGTACATTGGGAACACAGCAGTATAAAGCATCCACATACTAGAAACAGAAATAGCCCAGCTACCTGCCTAAAGCAGATATGTATAATAATGGAGTCCCTGTGCAAGATCAATGTTTCTTTGCTCATATAAAATTGAAGGGGGGGCTCACTTGCCTACAGTTATCCTCTTAGCACAAAGAGTTTTTGGAGTAAACACTAATGCAAATGTCAAGTAACACCCTCTGAAGCCACCATTTATTACCCGCCTCTGTAAAGGACATTT
Source organism: Lathamus discolor (assembly GCF_037157495.1). NCBI lineage: Eukaryota > Metazoa > Chordata > Aves > Psittaciformes > Psittacidae > Lathamus > Lathamus discolor. The sequence continues at coordinate 117,058,430 of NC_088884.1, forward strand.
AACACCATAAAAAAAACCAGCATTAAATATGTATATAAATCACTACACAAAGGACACGCAGTTAACTTTAATCATTAATTAATTGTTTGCTGGTTTTGTTACAAAGACTCAAGGCTTAATTAAGTACCACAGGAATAGTCTTTCATGTTTTCTGACAGAACTGTCGTAGATATAACTGTTCAGAGACTTTCTTCCTCCTCCCAATTAGGCTTATGTCCTCTACAGTCATCCTACCCATTCGAAGCACTATAACAAAGCATATTAAGAAACACCACATGAAGATATGCATGACAGATCTAGCTACCTGCAGCTCACTGCACAGCCCCAGAGCTCTTCCCTTAAAGCCTACGAGATTCCTACTGAGTACTCACTCAACAAGTGAATGCTGTAACACTGTGTTGCACACAGTAGAACTGTATAACTCATTTTCCAGCTTCTCTGAAATTTTCAGAGACTATCAGAGCCTTATATGGCTAAGACTGCTGTTACCGTTAAAACTTTGGAGAACTACACACTGTCAGAATCTGCTCAGGTAATTTATTAAAAGGTGTTGCAACTTATTTTGCTAAAGGGAAAAGGATAAAACTGTGCAAATAGCTATACATGAAAAACAGCTCCAGCAACAGAAGCGATAATTAATTTAAAATAAAACAGTGTTAAACCAAGGTCAGAGTGTGTGTCTATGCACGACAACAGTTACGTTCCACCACTTTCTAGAGCAATATACTTAAGCTGGTGTAATTTGTCGGACGAGTAGTATGGTAAAACCTTAGCTAAAACTTTTGCCTTCTCCCTACAAACTCCACATAAATGCACTTCACTGTTTTGCTAGGATTCAGCTTTTCCACACTCTAGTGTCAATGAAAATCCCTCAGGTGCATCTAAATTCTCTTACGACAAAGATGATAAAAACACGCATATGTAAAACAGAGTGAATTATTTCTTATTTCAGGATATTATTATTTATGTTATATTTTATTATTTAATAACAGTAGCATTCATCATAAGCATACCAAAACAGTGGATGCTAAGGATCATGGGGAACAAATAAAAATGACTTCTACCTCAAAGAGACCACTAAGCCAAAAGCACATTAACTGAGTCTTGAATGACCAATGAGCTGAGATTGTGTGTTCCTGTTGCACATGCATACAGGTGAGGAATTTACACTACTCAGATACCAGTCTTCATCTTCAGCCACGGAAGAGCGCTGATGTTTCTTACCTTTCATACATTCTTCTGGGACCTACACCCTCGTGAGATACGGAGGTGTCTAAAGTTTTCTCCAATCGTGAGATGGTCAGTTGAATTCTGTTGTTATTTATTTTCCATGTAAAAACTTTGGGAAATACACTTCATTTAGTAACAGCAAGGCTGAGAAAAACAAGTTATCTTTTAAAAGCTATATAGGCACCAAAACCAAATTATTGAAACTGGTACTATTAAATTTTATATTTAGGTACCTTGTAAGCATTCATGGATGGTCAAACATAGAAAAGCAAAGGCTAAGTGGGGATCTGAAAGTCAAAGCGCAAGTTTAACTGACCAAAGCCCAAACATTCACCTTGTTTGAAAGTTCTGTTTAAACACCAAAAGATGTAAAACTATTTGTATTATTTTGGGGACTGGTGTAGATATTTACTGAAAGCATCATCTCAGCATGACCACGTACGGGAGTGTCTCATGAGGCCCACCATTTATTTTCAAAATTATTCTAGAGAAAATATGCTCCACTTATTACTATAACCTCTTTCTTTTCCCTCATGGTGACAACAGAATGCTTAACGTAGCCTCTGGGTTTCTTTTTTGCTAATGAATCATTGCTAATAAAAATCAAATGCAGCTCACAGTTCTGTTGGTTGAAAAAACTGTTGATTATGACCATAGAGAAAAATTGTCAATTTCCTTCTTTTTATATTATTTCCTCCACAAATGAAGTACAAGGTGCAACAAAATTTTAAGCCTGGACCTTTAGTTTTGTATGAAAGTGAGCGGATTGGAATGATAATATGTAACAGAAGCTAACCTACTGAATAAAATGGTATTTGCCTGGACATTTTCCATATTGCTTCACAGAAACCATGAATGAAAATAAATACGACAGTATTTGCATGCATTAAGTTTAAAGAGTCTGTTAAAGGCAATCATAAAAAAAACTATTTTGTTTCTGAATCAGGGTCACAAAGGTAGGAAACATAACAGTGCAAATCCAGGCACATCTGTTCACTCATCTCACTGTCTATTTTTCCTCTGCATCACCTCAGGCATCACCCAGCTCTAGGAATGCTAGATACAAATCAAAATAAGGAAAAAGCTGAAACATGGAAAACTCTCAAGGCAACTGGCACACCCTCATAACTGAAGTAATGGAAAGCTGATAGAAAACACACCATAGGAAACATCCTGTACTGGCAGGAAAAAGGAAGAATTAAAACAGACAAAAGTGAACATGCCAGACGAGATAATTAGCTCTTTCCATCTGTAACTTCAGTGATATCCAACCCTACGAGGTGATCTGAATGCTACCAGTGAAGTGATTAGCAATGAAAGAGGTAAAGCTGTCATGTAAAATTTCAGCAGTAAGTGTTAGGGTCATTTGCCTACAGCTGTCAACAGGCAGTTTATACTTGTTGGAGCAATCATGACAAATTCTTTAAAAATAAAAAATACAAAAAATAAAAAATTGGCTTTCACTGCATATATTTGAAAATAACCAAGTAAAATGAGGCATGCTAAGCATAGCTGGAGATAGAGTTTCTCTCATATTTAGGAAGTCATCTCTATAGCTGTTGAACTTAGCAACTTAATTTGCTTTGAATTAAAAAATTGAAATTAATGGCAGCAAAAGAAAACAATTTTCAGCTCAATTTCAGCATAATGAACAGGAGCTGTAAACATAAACAACAAAAGTACCCTGCATTTTAAGATTACATAGTGAACTCGATTCTCCAGCAGTTCTTCAAATGGAATTCCCATTTCAGTCAATTATAAACTGTTTATTCCATTGCGTTTTGAGCCTTCAACCACCACTGGGTTTAATTAATTAGACAAATAAGCAACAGTTTGATTAATCAAGTGCACATGCAAAAGCCACTGAAAAAATCAGGATCAAGGACACCTTTCCAGCAACTTCAAGAGGCTTTGTGATCAGGCTCTACAAGACCACACCAATAATGGTCTACCAGAAAAATAAAAGACAAACATGAGAACCGAGATTCTGCAGATACAGAATACATTCTGAGCTTGTGTGTGACTACAGCTTTATCACAGAACCTAAGAGGTATCTAGCACTTCTCAAATATGACCCAGTTGCATTTGCAAACAAAATAGCAATTGAGCCCTTATAACTGTTTTAAGACACCAAGATAGAATCCACAAAAAAAACCATGTAGGATTCATGTCAGCAGTTACCTACACCTGGATTAGTTGTTTAAACTCCTTCATAGCCTACGCAGAGAAATGGTAACATCCAAAGTATGTCTCATGACAAGCAGCAGTGCTCACTGGCCACAGACTGTAGAAGAGTCCTTGACAGTTCAAATGTAGATTTGGGCAATATGAATTTCAGCCCTTGGCAGTGACAGAGAGAAAAAAGAAGAGAGAGTGATCAGGTGTAGAAGCAACAGTTTGAAGTTACCTGCACTCATGCTGTGAGGACACTGGGAGACACTGCAGGAAAAACTGATACCTTCTGTCATGTCAACATAGACACTCAGAGCACCTGCTATTAATACTAACCAAGGACTACAGTTAAGACAGATCTTAAGTCATGAGGACTTAGCTTCTGCCTGGAACAAACCAAAGACTGAGTGAACAGCACCAACATCTTACTTGGAACAGCTTGTAAGATCACCACTATTAATCTGCCGAGGCAGAAAAATGTCTGAACTACATCTTAGGGTAAATTGCCATTGACCTTAATTTGTCTTAAAATACCAAGTTCTAAACTGCAAAGGCTCAGGAACTGATTCATTAACATCATAGGCGAGGGGACACAGGCTTACCAACAGGACAGTTCTCAATATTAACTAAATCATTGAGTAGAAACATGATTCTAGGTGGCTAGCAATAATAAAACATACATAGAAAGAAAGGCATGTTTCCATGCCCTTCAAATACGGCGAATTCCTGCAAGTCATATGCACAACCAAGGCAAACCTTACACGGGCAGATACATGAGGAAAAGCCAAAATCCAGTGTCTCTAGTAGAAGCAAGATTGAAATTACCCACTGACAAAAAAAAAAAAAAAAAAACAACCCACCCAGGTATAATTTTAAAATGCTGAATACAATTCATGGTGTAAGAGGGACACAGAAAAAAAAAGGAAAAAAAGGGAAAACACCCTCTCAAGATTACAGTTCACCTAAATGACTGACACTAATTATGACAATGACATGAAACTACAATGCATGAAAAAGCATTCATTCTATAATAATGTTTCACACGAATACAATTAAGCTACATTCATATATCAATAATTGACAACACGTATTTCTTCCAGCTAAGTAACTTTAAATAACTTCATATGAAATGCAATGAATGTAGGTTACTATGGTGATCAGTGTGATTTAGGAGTAAGTGGTTTATATTTTAAACAAACACGTTTGATTCTTCAACCTGAAGCTCAGAAAACATTTAGTAGCCACTTTGAAATTCAGTTTTCCTGCTGAAAGTCCATGACATGCTGAGAAAACGATGACCTCCTCAAAGTGAATAATGCATTAAAATGATCAGTACACAATGATGAATTATGTGTAAAAATGTACCATTCTGCCACTGATTTCTGTTGAGTGATAATATTTGAAACTTCTCACAGAAAGTTTCACACAATTTGCCTGTACATTGATGTGACTGTATTTAACTGATCAGTTTTTAGGTGTGCTATTCCCATCACAACATAGATCATGTTAGGCCTAACCAGTATTTAGATGAGAAACCACTGGAAGAGCAGGAAACACCTGTGATTCGGGGATTGGTTCTGGTCGAAAGAGGTGATCCTGCCCCTCTACTCTGCTCTTGTGAGACCTCACCTGGAGTATTGTGTGCAGTTCTGGTGTCCTCAACATAAAAAGGACATGGAACTGCTGGAACAAGTCCAGAGGAGGGCCACGAGGATGATCAGGGGACTGGAGCACCTCCCGTATGAAGACAGGCTGAGGAAGTTGGGGCTGTTCAGCCTGGAGAAGAGAAGGCTGCGTGGAGACCTCATAGCAGCCTTCCAGTACCTGAAGGGGGCCTATAGGGATGCTGGGGAGGGACTCTACATCAGGGACTGTAGTGACAGGACAAGGGGTAACGGGTTAAAACTTAAACAGGGGAAGTTTAGATTGGATAGAAGGAGGAAATTCTTTCCTGTTAGGGTGGTGAGGCACTGGAATCGGTTGCCCAGGGAGGTTGTGAGTGCTCCATCCCTGGCGGTGTTCAAGGCCAGGTTGGACAGAGCCTTGGGTGACATGGTTTAATGTGAGGTATCCCTTCCCATGGCAGGGGGGTTGGAACTAGATGATCTTGAGGTCCTTTCCATCCCTGACTATTCTATTCTATTCTATTCTATTCTATTCTATTCTATTCTATTCTATTCTATTCTTCAAGAGCAGCACTAGCTCCCTGTCCTGATACCATGGAAGGCGACAGTGTGCTTTCACACTTAAAAGCGTAGAAAGACTGATACTTAGTTCATTAACACTACTGATTTTTTCCAGAACTCAAGTGATTTACACTGGCTCATAAAAATCTATTTTTGATTGCTGGATGAAAGATGTCAAAATATTTTTCACATAAGTAGGAATGGTCAATTACGTGTTCTTTCCAAATGTCTGCATCTTCCTCTAGTTTTGAAAGAAACTATTTTTCCATTTCTACAAATAAACAAATGTTATCAACATCATGATTAGTAATTTCTGTAGCAGAAGCATGTAAACTCTCAATATTGCTGGAGGCCGAGAAATAATACAGAGCCACAGGATCCAGGAAGTCACAAAACTACCCAATCTACAACTGGGTACAGGGTGCACTGGTAAGTGTTGATGATGAAAAAGGTTCAGTTTTGTCATCTTGGTGTCTGCAGAGGTTTTTTCGTCCTTGTAGTCTGCTTTCCAAATTGGGTTCTAAACTAAGAATACAATTAGAGGTATAATTCCATTAATATTGCTTGTGATGTCATAAAATGTTTTGAGATTCTACAAGATGAGAAGCTTCAGTTAAAATATGGAAGCATGTACAGAATAAATGCATGTGAAAATATAAATATCTATATTTTATATAAATTAACTTAATGTATTTTACATGTTAATACAATCTGCCTGATGAAAGCACACCTACAGATCTGCCAGAGGCAGGACAACAGCACAGAGAACAGGAGCCCTTGGACCAGCCCCTTATTCAGTTCAGGCTCACAATCACAGCCAGCTGACAGAGCTCTTCATGATCCTCATTCCTGATACTCCAGATCAGACCCTCCCATTTGCTTCTCTTCACCGTCAATCAGGAGACTGAGCTTCTGGTAGAGCATTTTGTTTCATCATTGTCAATTTTAAAGCTATTGACTTTCTGTTTTGCTAAGAGTAAACATCACTTGCAAAATTACAGGGAAAAAAAAAAAAAGTGTAACAAAGCATTTCTCAAACAATCCAGTTGATATCAGAATCACATTTGCAAAACTCTTACTGTAGGTTACTAACTGCAGGATATATTACAGCACTTGGTATCACAGTATATAAATACCTTTGAGGTAAAGAATGCATCCCAGGAGGATTCTTATGTGACATAAAGGCTGATGAGCAAATAAAATACATTATCTTGCAAAGGATTATACAGACAATCTGTGGCACAGATAGAAACGGATCTCTAATTTCCTGAATTGAGACTAAACACTTTTCCTGTAAATGGTATGATTTATTTCTGCTTGTCCAGAGTAGGGCTGTAATTTCATTACAGTTTCTGGGAAGACCATAAAGCATACCAGAAAAGAAATTGTTCCGAATACAAAAGACTAACATAAACAGAAAGTGCTAGTTTAATTTTGGATATTTATCAAATAAAACTAGTTCTAAAATATATTCATTCTTATTTATTCATGTTTACACAGCCTCTACCTGTATCTAGATAAAAAAATAAAAACAAAAATTAAAACTAACAAAAATATTTCTCCTTTTTCCACCTTCTCTTTAATTTTTTCCTCCTCAAAACCCAGAAATCCAACAACTAAAGCTACAACAAGCATAATTACTGATTTCTGAACCAGAGGTACTACAGGGAATCCACAAATCTGCACAATACCCTTGAATCTATTAGAAGCTCTTCGAATAGAATAGCTAATGAACTATTAGAATCTCTCCAAATTATGTGAAAGATATACGAGATTTCACATTACCAGACAGTTCCCTGCTGGGTATAAATATGAAGAGGAACATGACTCAAATGTCACTTTCCAAAGTCACTGGAAGGGAATTCTTTCATCTAACCCAATAGTCACCTATTCAAAATTACAGTACTTGACTAAATTAAAACTCCCAATGATATTTTACATCCATTTGTTTTAGTGTACGTAACATACTACATCTCGAAGGAAACCCAGAAAGCCTACACTAGAAGATATGAATCTGTGCAATTCAGGCTATCCTTGCCCCTCCACAGTTCCATTCGAGCTGTATCAACTCTAGCATCATAAAGCACCCAACAAAAGGACAAGAAGGACAGCCTGATACAATAACAAAATTAATCTGTTTTGCATTTTAAAACTGAAGCAAATTAGATCTTTAGCAAACAGTTGGCTGGAGATACTTTCAAAAACAAAGCACAATTCTGCATTCATTTGGAAACTGAAACCAATTTCTAAATACAAGTATTTCTTCAAAGTAGATCTGCTCTTAAAATTATATGGAGAATACAAAACATTTGTTGTTGTTCTCAAAGCCAATATGCATCTAAGAAAGTTTCTCACTATCTTACCGACTCAAGATTTCATTTTACCAAAAACGTTGGAAAAAACAAACCATTTCACATAAATAATGTATTGAACATTAGATTCCCTTCAAAACTACTCTCCAGATACGCAGCAAGTGCTGCTGGGCATGACAAGATCCCTAGAAGACAAGCACAAAACCCATTTGCTACATTAACAGGAAGAGAAAACTTTTCCTTGAAGATGACTGAAGTTCAAGACTATACTTCTTCATTAGAAACTGAGTAACTGTCACAGTGTTCACGAGAACTCTCTTTTTAAAACATCTACTGTGTCACCTCCAGTATATGCTCTTACTCTCATTTTCAGGTGACAAACTGTAGAAGTAATCAGCAGTGACCTGGCAGCAGTGCATTGCTACAACCTCGAGAATTAAGAAAATAAATAAGGAGGTTTAAGTATTTTCAGCATACAAGAAGTCTTGTTTTCTGTTTTCTTACACAAACATACTTAAATCTTCTCAGGATAGTACATGATAATTTTTCAGAATGTGTACCAGTTAAGGAAAAGGGGTTTGGGGACAAAAAAAAAAAAAAAAAGGCCCCAAACAAACAAGAATATATCACAGGAAAGAGTCTAAAGCTGTACAATAAATACAGTGTAATACTCCCTATGATATTTGCTATGGAAAATACAACTAGACCCTTTTAAGCTACTACATTAAATTCTAAGGTGAAAGACTGCAAAACACTCCCCAGAAAAACAATTCCTAAATCCTATCCTCTGCTCAGACAGCACAGTGACTATTATTTTTAAAACAGGTACACTGAAAGGAGTTGTTAGCTTATTCTTGCAGTTTGAACAGCTGCACTACACCAAATGATGCATACGAATAGCAAGGAAAAAAACCCAAACCGAATAAACAAAACAAAACTACTGAGAAAGCCAAGTCTGCCTAAGTATGGAAATCTGCATCAGCACATTGCTGACAACCTAAAGAACAATGGCTTCATATATCTTTTCCTCCTGTAAGTAGACTATACTTAACTTGCTTTATTTTTGCATCCATACATATCCTGTATACTGAACTGCATCAGATGAAAAAACACAAACAGTATTTTGATTTTTATTAAACCATAACATCTTACACTTGCAGGGTGAGTGCTCCATAACGCCGTAAAACCACTTCAATCAGCGCGTGATACCTCCGTAAGTAATTTGATTACTTGGTACGTAATGAGAACTGTAAGGACTAGAGGTTCAAGCACTTAACAGCACAGACCACTTACTCTGGTAGATAGATACCATTAAAACTCAGTACATCCAGCCTCCGTTTGTTGAGACAAAACTGCTTTTCCAGAAATTGTGATTCAATTCTACATCAACACAAACTCTTTCAAAATAAACTCATTTAAGTCTTTCACTGGGTTTTGACTCATTTTTCCCCGTGGAGGTATTCTAGATGTTCATATAGGTCATGTCAGAGATGGAAAATCTGTAAAAATCCTGTGCTCAAAATAATCTTTTGAAAATACAAGTAGAGCACGTAGAGAAGAAAACAGGAGTAACAGTTTTAGTCACCTACTAGGACAATTTATTGGACAATACATGCTCAAAAAGTTCAGAAATAAAACTAAGACCATAGTCTTTGGTTTAGTTAAGAAAAAAATCAAATACCCTTGTTAAGAATTCCCTACTCAGATTAGTTTATAGTTAAGTAGGAATCTACAGATGTGATCAAGGCTGCCAAGAAGACAAAGCTTCTCTTTGGGAGAAATCAGATCATAGCACTTTCTAGGCTGACTTGAGGCAACTCCAGTAGAAATTACTACAAAAATAATTGACATCGGGCTCAACAATTTCTTCTGTTAGATGCAGAATAATCAGACACTACCTTCTTGAAAAACAAAACAAAAAAACTTTATTTAAGAGAGACAGTGAGGGTCCTACTCCTAATTCGTTCTTCCTTAATTAAAGGACCAATTGCACAACAATTCTTAAACAGGAGTCTAGATGGTTAAAAGGCAGGCTGAGATTTTAAATGAACCTCATCTAAATGAACTTTGAATAAGTTATTTTTGCTGTGGGTTTTCTTCCCTTTCCTACATACCTGTTTTCAAGGTCTCCTCAGACTACTGAAAAATGGCAGTTAAATAATTTTTTGTTTAAATAACATATTTATTAGGAGTAAAGTCTTCATATTAACTATTTCTACACTGCTTGAATGATTAAGAATGAGGCAGGAATGACGCCCTCATTGGTTTGGGAAAATAGCAGAGTTTGCATGGACTAAGCTTCACTAGAGAAGAGTACCTTCTGAAGGATTTTTTTCTTGAAAAGATATTAACATTAATTTGATTAAAATAAACATACTGTGCTTTGCTACCAACTCTAATTTTCTTTGCAATATAAACAAGCATTTTGTGGTATCTTCAGATCTTTTGCTTTCATGTCAATACCTAGAAAACACAAGAAATTAACCAGCCAGCCAGTATCCCCAAATTTATTTTATGAAAAATAATCATTACTCATTTAATAATATGACCTTTTGTTCCTCTAAACTATGCCACTATTAGTACTACAATTCAAAAGGAGTCCATACCTGAGCTATCTGCCTGTATACATCTCCTCAGCTGGGCTACGCAGTTTAGTCTTCTACCATACCTGTTAGCAATTCTGTACTTAAATATAGCCACAATATGCTATATTTTACACATTTTATATATAATGTTTTATATATATTATATACAAGTATATGCTACATACTTACTTTTTAGCCACAATATAATTATATTTAAGGCAAATGATGGCAACTGAAGAGCTACAAAAACAGTCTCTCAGGAGCCACCATATGAACCGCGTTGAAGCTCGTACGACCAAAGTTACTTATGAATGAGCTTAAATCTTAAGTGCATGATCCCACTGACTTCAGCTGGGATAGTTATGTGCCTTAGGCTAAATAAGAGCTTAATGCTCTTCTGAGATGCTTTCACAGCAAATTCTTGAAGCACTGAGCAACTGCAGTTTCCCAAAGAGAAGATGTCTAAGTAATCTTTGATATACTAGAAATGTATTTCCCCACAAACTAGTGAACATGCATATATATACAGAAGAGATCTGAATCTATAATGAACTTTAAAAAAAGAAATCAAATGGATAAGCAGTAGTGAACCACGCTGAGTCATCCTTGATAGAGACACGGATTTGAATAGAACAGCAAAGGCAGGGACCTACATCCTAATGATATCAAAATCTCAAATATATTTTTGGAGCAATAAACATAGGGAAAATTCATCCCCACACATAATTAGAAAGTAGGCCAGTCTCTAAGGAGATCTGCCGACTCCAGTATGCCTAACCTATTGTTTATAAATACAACTAGTGTTATCAAATAATTACAGCGATTATATTCTACAACATAAGAAACAAAATAGTCTACTGGAAGTCAGCATTCTCCACTGCTATAGTAGGAAAATCTGTCTTGGTTGTGTGGACTTTCAAGCTTGGACACAAGCAAGATTTGCCATCTTTGATCTACAGTTTCAGTATATGCTGTCACCTGAACACAGTTACCTGAAATCAAGAAGTAACTGAAGGCAGAAAATATGCAGTCTGTCCATATCGTTCAAGCCTCATATATTGAGGTACAAGAATGTAAAGCAGAAGGAAGCCCATCAAAATAAAGTTTTTAATACGAAGCAAGCAGAACTAGGTCAAGAGAAGGACTAAAGATGAACAAGTGTTTTTTTGCACAACACTTCTAAAATGAGCTGAACTTGCAAAAGAAGTAACTGATTTTATAGGGTAGAGTTGCAATCATAATAAATCCAAATGTCATCTACAATAACATAGGCTCCTGCAACTTCCAAGAAAGTACAGAAAGCTTGTCAGGGAAGAAGAGAGAAACGACATCCTAAATGTGACTGGGGGAGTGAGGGGGTGAGGGTGACCAAAATGACCTCATTTGTATTTAAGAAGAAAGTCATACAACTGAAAGTGTCTTTCACTTACAGTTACAAAATCTGGGAAATGTAAATTCTCACACTAGCAGAAAGAACAGCTTTTTCTGTTACCTCCTCTGGGCTCACTGTGTTCCCTTCGCCACCCTTCTAGCACCTGCTACTGAGATGATTCAATGGCTCATTGCTCCTGTATGCCAAGTGTAAAAATCCTCAGGAGCTCTTCTTGCAATTAAAGAAGAGTGTAGGCTATTGTGAGACTAGACACACCATGCAATTTACCTCTGCCTCACTTCCTACACATACTCTGTTTGCTGTAGAGAACAAGGGGAACAGCACACATTGCAAGCATTGCTTGTATTATGGAGCTCCTACTTATGATCCTTTCAGGCTGAAGATCATACACCTGGACTTCATGCAACCTGTTGATTTCTCTTCAGTATGGAGGGACAGAGTAATACTTCTGCTGGTATCCAAAACCTACAAGAGTTTGAAAAATTCTTTAAAGCTGCTTGCCACGTATCATTGTAAAGGAAACCTAAAGGAACTTCATTCCAAAATACATTATTTTTCTGAAAAGCTATGAGATTTTCCCATGCCATTTTTCCTGCTTAGCTCTATTCATTTTCCCTCGTTACCCCTGCTATTTTCTATCAGTGATAATTCAGTGTCAAAGGATCATGGTGCAAGAGTCAACAACTTAGTACAAGGCAATGTCTTTTGCCTGGTGAACTTTCTTCCACAGGCAAAACCAGCCCTTCCAGATGCACACAATGATAATGACAGTCACCAGTTTCTGCCTGTAACTCCACATAGCTCTGAACAGCACATCTGTGAATGCAGGTGTGCTGTACTTGCAGATTGAAGGGCTTTGATAGAAAATCCTCAGAACCAGGAGCTATTTGCATTTCATCTAATACACATTGACAGTAAGATGGTCAACTAATGTATCTGTCTCATTTTACACTAGAAAACATAATTTACAAGACATCATGTCAGTAATGTTAGATTAAGGAGCGTAAAGAATATCTTTTCCTGAACTCCTCATGCTGCAAAAATCTCCGAACAAGTCAAACAAACAAATTAAAGATTGAGTAGGGAAGAAAACAATGAAATTGAACCTTAAAAATATGAGGGGGTTTTTGTATTTTATTCATGGAGAAAACTATTTTCTGTGAAACTAGCCATTTTGGGAAAAAGCACAAAAATAATATTACAACACAGCTGTATTTTCATTTTATCTGCTCCCTGCTTTTCAACTTCCAAAGTAGTGTATTTTTACAATAAATTGCTTTTTTATAAAGAAAAACTGTGAAATAAAAATTGGTCAACTCAGGAAGATCTTCAGCACATTAATCATGTTGCCTGGGCTTTTGACAGTCAGCAAAATCACATCCTACTATAATAAAGAGAAATTTACTACCAACACTTACCTTTTTTTTCCCCCCCTTTTTTTTTTTCCTCCCATAAATGCTTCTCAGGCCCTAGGGCCTCTCTTATTTCCTTAACCTTTGCAGAAACACCACCAAAAAAAAACCCCAAACATATGTGAACTGTGTTTGTGGAGCTGGAAACATGCAGAAAGTGAAAAGAAAATGAGCGCATTATCCATCCTCCAAACAAAAAGTACTATACTCATTTACTATCAGTGTTTTCTTTTATTTGTCACTCTTGCAGATTCAGCAGTTACAGTGTTACAAACACCACCTGTCACTAGAGTTCCTCAAAAGCTAGGTGTGAAGAAATAATGCATTTAAAACCCCAAATCAGCTAGAAGAAATGCTTTTTGTTTGTGAGATGTGTTTTACATTTACATACATACTACTACTAGGTACATACATTTATGTACATGCTACTTTCAGCAGGTACACACAGCACCATGGACAGAGGGAGGCTGCATGGGCCTGCTGCCTCCAGAGGCCCCAGGGCTGGGGACATCTCTCCTTCCCAGCCACAGGGGCTCAGTTGGGATGTCTATGCTCCAGCCTGAATGCTGCTGCTACCACTTGCGTATTTGCAGCTTCAACCAGTAGAGAAAATGAGTTTGTATATCAGAGATACACAGGCACACCCAGGACACTGACACGGCTGGACACACAGACTGCACAGACAAGGAACTGCCTGCAACAGCACCTATGTACAGGGGACCTATATAAAATACAAACACAGCCAGCTAGGTCTCTTCCTCCTCTTGGGCTGGTAAAGACTTAAGGTCACTAGTGCAAGCACACACTTCTCCGCTCTGGATTCATACACACATTTGTGGATCCTTCAATTACCAGCAAAGCACCTCTGGCTGTCCAGCAACCTGCCTACATCCCAGCCCCTCTAACCACTTTGTTCTTTGACAAACTTTCATTTTAAAACTGTTCCCTACAGAAAGGGTTTCATGGAAGGACTGTGAAATCAGTTGTGTGAGATGATGATGGCCAGGCATTCTTCACTTTGGGTGAGACTGAACAGCCCTAAAATAAGCCTAAGTACAGAAGGTAAAGCCAGAAAATTTCTTCACGGTCATCTGTCAGAGTTTATTTCAAATTGTTCCTTTGACAAAGAGATGTACAATCTCCCTCTTTATAATGCATTACAGAAAACTAGCTAAGCTATACAATCCAAAAGCACAAACTTCTGGGAGTCTCTGAGAGGCCAAAACATGCTCAGGAAGCCTATGTCGCCCTGACCTATTTCTGAAATCCTTTCTACCTATTGACCTCCCTCCTAAAGCTGAAACTAAGCTGCATCAACTCTCATGGCTTACGTACCTGCATGTTTTGTATTTGTGTGTGTGTGTGTGTGTGTGTGTGTGTCTGTGTGTCTGTGTGTGTGTGCGTGAATTCCTTCCCCCTCCAGCAAAGCTGGAGGTAAAAACAGAAATAAAAATTGGCAAGATCCAAACAATATTACGTATTTGATAGAATCCTCATCGGGACAAAAGTAGGGGCAACAAGCTCTCTCATCACAAGAAACTCAAGTACGACAATGAAGTCAACTAATATTTTCAAACACTACAACAGGTATGACCCAAACTTTGAGTAATAATGGCCAGTAGGTACAATTGTGGTAAGAGTTAAGAATTCATTTATTTGAGCCCACACTTTAGTCGATGAGTATGATAGGCTTTTGCAATATTTTTCCCTCCTATTGTGAAGGAACTTGAGGTTTGCTTTGGCATTTTTTCAGCAGAAAAGAAAAATAACAGAAGGAGTAACAGTAGTTACCGGACACATCAGCAACAGCAATGGCAGTGTCAGCTCCACTTCCTGGAATGACATATGAAGCAGCACAAAATATAACATGATTTGCCTCTAAAGACTGTAGTAACTCTAGTCATTAATACAGCTCCATCACAACATCCTGAGTTCTCTCAAACTTTAATGCCAAGTCCTCATGACTACGGGAGTACCCCTTTTCTACATACTACAACAAAGTTAAGTGACTAGCTTACAGTAATACCAGAAATATGCATCAAAGATCCCAGCTAAACCCAGAAGACCTAGACTCTACCTTTAAATATCAGACTACCTTTTCTTTCTTTGTCTCAGATTGGACCTACAAGGACACCAGAGATAAATACTTCAAAATATCAAAAGTCATTACTTAAACTTTCTAGACACACATAGTTTGTTTGATCTTGAATTAGGACCATTGCGGAAGTTATATGGAAGATGCAACTGCTTTTTTATAAACTGAGTTACAGCTGTTACGCAGAGTAATTGTGAGCTCATAAATGTTCCTCTTAGTCGCTAAATCTCTTGGTTGTACTCACAGAAAACTGAGAAGAAACAGCATGCTTCTTTCAAGTTCTTATCACATTTCCATTTTGGCAAGACATCCTGTCCAGATCTTTGTAAACTCACAAAGCAGGACAGAAAAGCAGCATTTGGCACCTTACTTCAACTCTGCCATCTGAAAATGCAGAATTGCTTTAAATATGATGGCATGCTTTGATTTGTCACAATGTTTATTATTGCATTTCTTTTCTGCCTGCAGATATTAAAGATGTTTCATCTCAATGTACGTATAAAATCAAAGGAATGTAGAAAGACAGTATGCCTAATTTAATTACTGTCCTGGTGCTTTCAGTAAATGATGGCTGAGCATACCAATATGAATGAGGATTTGTAACTAAATGTCACACTATAATTATGAAAGAACAGGAAATGGAGATACAGACTCTGACTCTAATTGCTCCATACAAGTGCATCTCACTCAGACTATTCTTTTATGACCCTGGAATTGAGGACTGTGCTCTTTTGCCCTTTCTGTCTGTTTATGAAGGAAAATCCTCTTGGCATCTAAATTATGATGTGATGTCCTGTGATGCTGATCTTCTAAATGCTTCATTTAACTGAATAGGACTTAAAAGTACATATCATTAATAAAATTTGTATCAGCCAAGAAAGGAACTCAACATACTGACCATTATCAGTCCTTCACCCCTCTTCACACCAAAAAGAGCTAAAAATACTAATTTGCTCAGGAAACTAAGTATTTTTCCTTTATTCACTGAGAACACATAGCACAGGCCAACTATCTGTAGTAGCTAAGACATGCTTTTAATATATTCTGAGAGAAGCACAGCTAGAAGCAGCTAGAAGCTAGCCTTACATGACTCCTGCAGCTTATCAACTAGGCTGGTTTGCAGCTCAACTTTTCAGGTAAAATACACTAGAAGAGTTTTAACTTAAATTGGTGGCAGCTCTGCGTTGTGGGTTTTTTTTTCAGTTAAAATTGGAATAAGATTACACCATTCATTTATATAAATAAGAGAACAAAAAAAGGACTCTCAGCTCAGTATTTCTTTTCCAGAATATGGACCAGGCTGCTTCAGGATGCTGGAGGACTAACCTTGTATTAGCCTAGGACTTCTATTTAGTTTCATTCTAATTTAATAGTAACAACTTTCCTAGTCATTATTTCTTCTCCTTATTTTCAGTAACTTAAGCTTCAGGACTCCCAATAACACACCTAGTCACAAGCATGCCATATTTGAATAACAAATGATGCTTTTCACATTTGATAATGCTACCTATTCTTCCACTGCAGAGCCTGGAAAAATCCCATTCTTCCGTCGCCAGTGCTCTTTCAGAAGCTGTAGATCATGGTTAGAACAGTTAAGATTATTGCAAGTTTTATTTCATTTCTCTAGAGACCTTAAGTTACTTCATTACTGTGTAAGATTTATTAACAATGCTTCAGGGAAAATGTGTAGCCTAGTAGCATAGGTTGTTCTGAAAACACAAAAATCCCTGTTTCTAGCTTTTTTAGTTATGGAGAAACTAGTGCATGTGACTCTCCATTCCGTACTTCAAAGCCACACTGGAAAATGGATGTACACATGAAATGAGGCTGGCCACACTGTTATCAGGTTATTATATAGCGATATAAGTAATGTAGCTAAGTCACGCACCAGTTTTTGTTACGTTCATTATTAGTAGTGCTCATTGTGCTTTCATTATCTTATTGTCCAAAATCTGTAGTGACAATGCAAGATGCTACTGAGCTACATAATCTGTGAACCTCCTTTTCAGCAGAGACACAGATTTCTTTGTTACTTTAATGTCACAATGTCTATTTTCTTCAAAACCTGTGTATATAAACCGAAATGTAATCACATATATCAAGCAGAAAACCAAAGGGTTGTTGCCCTCGTTTAACCTGTTCTGTAACATATACACCTCAAAAGGTGGCATTTCGGAATGGTGAAGCTTTCAAGAGAACTCAAGGAGTTGGGTGCCCAGTTCCATTTAAAAATCAAAATATGTCCTTGTTTTTAAACACAGAAACATAATTTGTTGCCAAAGATACATTCATGAGTAAAGCAATACATTCAAATTACTTAAGTTTCTTATCTCTGTTTCTAAGCAGTTGTCTGACAAAAGTATAGTTAGGATAGTTTGGGGTTTTTTCCTATTCTCTATTTAAAGGCAAATTAAAAACACTGAAAAGTCTGCTTTCCTTGCACTGACAAACATGAATGGACTACATAGGCACTTTGGCAGACTCTCAGAGACAACGCCTGCTTTGGAGCAGGTCTGCTTTGCCAGAAATATCAGGAAAAGCATCCAGCAATTGGTATTTGCCCCTTTTGAGCTTCTGTGCCAGCCAGTGCCACTGTCTTACAAAATGAGATACCATCCACCCAAACAACAGCAGGGGTAGTACCAGAGCTTGCTGCCCACACTGTACTCCATAGAACTTGATGCCGACTCCAGGCTTCCAACAAAAGCCACCTTTTGGCTGGCTGAGGGCTGATCCATGAGCCAAAGGCACCCTGCAAGGCCCCTGCTTCAGGCACGCTAACACACTTTGGTTTCAATGAATGCCAGCTGATCCACCATAAGTGAGGAGCTGGCTTTTGGGGTTTTGCTGCCAGAGTAGATAACTTATAAAAAAAACATGTTTTATCTATTCTCTTATTGCATTTAGATGATCTTTCACGTTTCATAAGCAAGCAAATTTATTTCTATTTTACAGTTTGTAACCACCTGTGTTAATGACCCAGTATCAGCACTGAATTTTTCTGTACATTTCTTTTATAGCATATGTATTTCTCCCACTCCTGGTCAAAAAAAACCACCCAAAACACCGAAGGGGTTTTGCTCAGCAGTCCTACCCTCCATTAAAAAAAAATAATAAAAATAATTAGTGCATTTAATTAATAGGCACAGGAGGAACTCCAAACCCACCACAGCATTTTCACAGAGCTTGTTCATCACATGCAAAACAACTCAGCAACTACCTAATTAATATCACTGGGTCATTACACCAACACTTCAGTTTGACTGGCTACTGATGCAATTGATCTGCAGGCTATCTAGCTTTAAAAGAAATACAATAAAAACTCCTGACTCTTACTTCCTAAAAAACAAGAATACCGCCTTCTTATTGGCAAAGCTGCTAGTATCTAACGTAATTATGTTACTAAAAAATCATAATCTCGTAACTAATTTGACATTTAAATAAGCATAAGTTGTGCATCCACCTCAAAAAACAAAATGAGGTTTCTACCTTGCTCTTGGAAGCTTGCAAAACCCATACAGTAGTTTGTCAAATCAATAATATATTTTTTTGAATTAAGAAATCCAAACATTTGTGTGGTCAGAGGGTACTCTAGGCCCAAACACGCTTTGGGTCTTAGTAATGTGCACTATATAAAAACAACCTAATACAAACACATGACAAAGACTGGAGCCCACAGTTTCCAACCACCTCACTAAAACGTGCCTCTCCCTGCTTGTTGCTGACAGTTCTAAGCCGACACCACACCAGAGCATTACAGTTTCAACATAAAGAGCATCTGTCTAACAACTACTTTTCTCTTTTTTATTAGGTATATACAAGCAAGCGTTACATTGTAAGAGTGATACTACTACATCAGAACTTCATATGCTCATTCCTTTCAGTTATATTAACAAAAGCTACACCAAGAACAGGCCCTTCTTCCTCAACATCCAGTAACAGAAGAAAACATATATAGCACATAAAAGCCACTCCCACCATGTCATTTTCTCAAGTCACATATATTCTTTTACATTCTTAAGCCTCAAGCAAGTACTAAAACATGTATTACCACATACAGAATTAAGCAGACACTTCAGAAGCTTCTAACAGAGATGGTCTTCGGTTTGAACAAAATGTGCCCTGTCCCTGAAAGTGGTTTTTTCTGAGCTGAACAATAATTAGATGGATGCTAAAATGCCCTTTCACATTTCCACTTTTACTTCATTTTTTCCCAAATAAGCAAATAAGACAAATAATTTCTGAAATATGCTGGATCACTGCTTTACAGATGAGAATGAGGCATTAAATCCAAAATGGCTTAAGCTCCATCCAAAGACAAATCTCTTCTAAAAATTACAGCCAGCTACATTATTCAAAACTATTCAGCAAGCATCCAAGCAACCACGTGATGAATGCAGCAGGCCAGTCAGGGTATCCAAATAATCAGTATCGCACTCATGAATAGTCACTACATAGTGTGGAGCCTGATGGGGAGCTGACACATGTGTGTGCTTAGTATCTGGTACCTGGAGCAGACCCCCTGAATTCAGCAGGACCACTTGCTACAGATCCCAGCTACACACATACATCTTTGTAGAAAGACACACGGGCACCAGTTTTATGACACCTATGGCAAATAGTTAAAGAAATTTAAAAAATACCTTGGCTATCTATTGCCTTGTGAACTTTAAGAAAAGGCTACTATTTACTGCAGTCATCATTTAATGACAACAATAACCTTACAAAATCAAGGATTTGTTTTTTCAATAGGCTATGGCACAAAACAAGTGTACAACTCACCCAACATGAATGGGCATTACTTAAATGAATTCCCCACTGTTCATATCACTGAATATATAGGTCTTCCTTATACATAATCAATACTCAGAATCAGTCATGTTTCACCTGGGAAAAGGAAACTGAATGAGATCAAATTAATGCTGTCACTTTCTATAAACCAGCAGTGGTTTGCTGCTACCGAAACCACTAACTTCATTATTCTACAACAGGAAATCAACACTGTAGCATATTTTAAAAGTCCAATTTACTTAGAGTAATAAAAAGGCACGCTCAAGGCTCATCATGTATGTCATATTATGCTTAGTTTTAAACATTCCAGATTAAGAACAGTATGCAAAAACTTCAGTGAATCAAGTCAATTAATGCTTTGCATTTGTACGCAGCAGCACTCTACATTCACTGAGTACTATATAAATATTATTTTGTTAAATTTAAAAACAATTGTGTTACAAATAATAAAATGTTTGTCTCACATTGTTTATCTCGGCAGTGGCCTTTTAAACAGAAACAAAAGTAGTAGATTAATGCAGTAAACTCAGGGAGAGATCAGAAATGAGGGAGCTGGAGACTTCTAAAGCTGCGCTAAGATTTGCAGAGCACAGAAGTCCACATTCAAATTAGAGGCACCTACATGAAGTTTGCAGGTATCTCCTTATCTTCAACTGTGTGGTTATAGAAAAAGTTACGGATATTTTTTAATTTTCTAGTACTTATCAAGGTTCACAGTGCCCTTTTGCAGGAACACATTTCGTGAGGATGCTGCTGGAGGACAAACAGCTCATTAGGGCAAAGCTGAGAGGACAGAACAAAAACAGAGGTGAAAAATGGGTTGGAGTAATAAATTAAAAAAAAAACATCAACAATGAAAGGGGTAGCAGATCTTTGTCTCTTTCTCCATTCTAACTCTGTATTTTAATTTATACAGCATTCCACTTTCTGGAAGAAAGGCTCCTCGCCTGCCAATTGGCTCCTAGCTCCTCTTTTAAAACTTGCTCCTTAGCAGCCATTTATCCCAGAAATCCTCCCAACAGTATCTTATTTTCCATTCATAAATGGTCACTAAAATTATGGTAAATCAATACAATTATTTTGTTAAATTATTATTGTCAACTTCAGTAGAAAGTCAAAAAGATATGCTCAGCCTAGCAAACACTGTACTTTTTAACCACGGTAGCTAGAAACAGAAGCTATTGTAAATCAGGCCATAACTAACAGGAGTCTCTAAAAATCTGGAGCTCCTAATGGCAGTTAATAGACTTTCTCAATTCACCATTAACCAACCTATCAACTGTATTTATTGACTGTGGAACTACGCTTCAAAATTGCTGTTTCAGTGATACAGCTTGCTGCATACAGCCCTGCGACCAAGAAATAGTTTGTGATATTCAAGTCAAAGAATATGAAGGCTAATACCACATCATGTCATTTGACTTCTTACAGATTTTCATAGGTCCTTGTAGAGTATGAACTTGCCCCATTCATTAGTTATCCCTCTGTAACAACCAGAGAAAGACCTGAATTATTTTCCAATTAGAACTCTTCATATTTCAACTTATTTGTTAAAATACCGAATGAAGCTTCTCTTAGAACATTTTCCGCTGCAGCAACCACCCACAGAATTCCTTATAAGGGGCAAAGTGGAGCACAAGTAAACTGCAACATGGTTCTAGAACTGATGGCCTTAACCAAATAAATGCTATAATCAGTATTACATATAATCATATATATTCAGTATAATATATATATATATCAGTATTAATACAATCAGCATCAGTATGCAAAATAACAGGATTTTTATTAGGCTACAAATAGTCATAGTACTGTTGATGACCCCGACTTCCATAAGAGAACGATTTTAAGGTTATCTTGCAAAAAGCAGCATTTTGTGTTATATTTTTAAACTTACAAAGACTTCTATTTCCACAACAGATCTAGAAGCACATGCATTAGCTCCCAGTTGACTTCAGTACGATACAAGTGTCGCTGTCAGCTACACAGATCCCTTTCAAGTATTAGCAAAACATAAGGAACTTTTTAGGCATTTAAACAAATATTGCTACAAAACTGCTTAAATATGTAAAGTTGTCATAACACCAAACTGAATCCTATGGATTGCATGTACCAACAGAGAAGTATGGACAGCATGTTCCAACAGAGAAGAGGAGGCTCACAAGTCCATATGTCTGGGATTGTCTTTCATGATTTTTGGTGAAGCAAGCCATAGGTAAACTATCAAGCACATAGTCTTAAAGAGGCCTTTACAAAGAGTCCAACAAACTGGCCACTAGCATATACTGTAGAAAAGCATGTACTCTTCAGGCTGGTCACAACTGAAAGAATTAAACAGCCCCTTAGTTTTATTCAAATTCAATTAGAATATAAATTCTACCATAATAGTACTGGCTCATCCTCAGTGAGTATTCAGTTTACTTCTTGTTTATGAAGGGACCAAGATTACGCATCTTTAAAAAAAAAAAAAAATACTGCTTCTCAGTTATCTGCAATAGCTTATATATGCATACCCCTAAATGTGATCACTTCCTATCTGGTGAGTTTACAAAAGATTGAAGCTCTGCATTAAACTGGCTGTATATCTTGGACATGATCACTTGATCGTTTCTGTGTTCCCGTTCTCATAAAAATCACATCAATAATATTTGATAATGCAATTGAGGAAGCTTAGAAGAATTCTATTAAGGTACGAATGGAGAGGACTATTAGAGAAAACAAAGAAACCAAGAAGTGAAAACAGAGAATGTGTTAATTCAGAATTACTATAAAGAATTTTTGTTGAAAAGTCTTAAATCCTGGAATCAGATCACAGCTTAATATAGAAATCAAAAAAGCAACTTGCCAAAAACATTTAGATGTCAGTAACTAACTCTAGGGTTTTATGTACTTTAGTGACAGGTAAATGCCAAGAGACTGAAAATTAAGCCTATCAGTATCTTAACATGAATAAAGATGATGAATTACAACCAGCTACATCTAAACATTTTGTGCCAGATCCTAACCCTGTACAAAGATATCAGCTTTACTGGGTGAAATGGTGCCAATTTATACTGTGGTTCTGTCCTTCTAACTCCTTCCAAATGAATGACTCAAAAACAACAGTGATAACTAGGAAAATCCTATTTTTTTGCAGCTAGACCCACCACCAATAAATAAGAGCAAATATTAATAAGATAAACACCCATGTTCAAAGACATGTATACTGCAATGTGTGTCTTTTACATCACTGCTCAGAATAGAAATTATTACTATTCTTTAAAAGACAATGTATACATTTCTGGTTTAAAAGCATCTCATTTGTTCTGGATAATGGGCCACGAATAGAAAGGTTATGTGTAGTATCACATCTCAATTAATTTTCTATCAAGTATAATCTCATTCAGACATTACACTGTATCAAGTATAATGTCATTTAGGTATTACAATCCTAGCTGTTTCAGAAGCTGCTATGTATCTTTATAATATACTGAACATACCTTTTCAATCACTTTTAATTAAGTGCTTTAGAAATACGAAAAAGTAGGAAAACACAAGTGAGGCCAAGTGCAACATGTTAGGGAAGTTTATTTATGGAAAATGGTTCTGCCAGTTAATTTATTTCCAACAGGTCCAAGGAATGAATAAATCTAAAAACTATGATCCCTCATAAAATATAATGCTTGTTTCTGAAGCTTTTTGACCCACATTTCTTCACAGTTTACTTTCTGTAGCCAGTTAATAGCATTATTCAGTACTGTTTAGAAAGGGCCTTTGCTGTGCAGGTAGTTTGTTATAGCCTAGCAGCAAGTAATTTAGTGAACTATAATCACACGTGTATTGCTGCTTCAACACTCTATAGTCTCTAGCTACTTTGCTTCCTACCAAATAAAACGGAACAGATATTTTATCCTCTGAGTAGATACGCAAACAGGTTTAAAAAGTACAATACGATGGTTAAATAAAATTATTATAGAGATAATTCAGATATATTAACAGAATTATCATATACAGAACAGTTGAAACATAAGCATAATTCAAGCAGTTTATCTGTAACTACTGCTATATTTGCATCTAAGTAGAGACCAGAACAGAAGACGACAGACACATGCATGAATGTGCACTACATATACCTACTATAGTGGGTACCTATAGCAGATACCTGTAAGGTGGATGAAGAAAGAAGGGTCAGAAAACTGCAGGTAAAAAAGAGAATTACTCCTGCCTAAAAGCATGTCACTGTCATAGCAGAGTATCGCAACAGAGTATGAACACAAAGCTCTACCTATGATCAAGTACAAATCTCAGATACATTTTAAGTCTCTCTAAACCCTACAGTTTGCAGGAGTTTTTCTGTTCACAAACTAGGCCATACACCATCCCATGTCACAGCCAAAGGAAATGCAGGACTCCCCATTGCAGCTGCCAGACTTACCAAGACTTTGTGTAATCCTATTATAAAATCATCCTTAACACACTGCGAATTGACCTTAGCTATTGCTATTCATCACAGCACTGCAACAGCACCTTAACCAACTATGAGAGAGGGGATCAAGTAACATTCCTGTCTCAAATCAAACCTTCTTCATTGGAAACATGTTATTCTTGCACACAGAAAATAGGATCACCTATTTTCAGTAACCACATGGGGTAGGCAGTGGTCATTTTAAATATCCTGAAAACCATACAGGTGCAGGAACTTTAAAGCTGTACAAATCACTTCAATTTCGTAACTGAACATACAAAGTTCAAATGTAGTGTAAAGTGCATTGTTCTGTTAAATGGCAAAAGGATTTCGAAATAACACTACAAAATGCATACTGCTCTTCCCCTTCCAATAGAACAATATCTTATTTCCAAGTAATTGTACTGAATACACTTTGTATTTCAAAAATAACTATACCTCACTGAAGATATTCAGTATTTATCTGACTTACCAGAATGATGGTGATGTTGTTCTTCTAGGAACTCTAAGTCAAGCATGAGGTCATCTTCATCCAACTCACAGGAACCCAAGTTATTCAAAACATCCTAATACAGATTTAAAGAAAAAAAAAAGCAAAAAAAAAGCATTTAGACAGATGTGTTAACCAACCTGTTCTGCACAAAATCATAAGCAATCAGATCTGGGAAACACAGTTAAGCAGGAGCTAGAGAAGTTTTTTTAATGACACTGGACTGGTGAGAAATTGTACGAAACAACTGTCCAAGTACAATGCATAAATGCATTAGTCACCATTCTCTGGCTTTGCAAGATATCAAAGATTTAATAAAAAAATAAAAAAATCCACAGAAGTACAAGTAGTACCACCTGTGTAACTTGATTTTTTTTTTTTTTTTTGGTACTGTTCAATGATTGGCTTGTGTATTCCAAAATTTAATCCTAACTTTTTATGAACCACTAAAAATTTATTTTTAACACAACACAGAAGCATCAGTACTGTATTTTTGAATTCTAAGCTCTGCCTGCCCTTACCAATATATTCTGAAGAGAGATTTACTGCTATATATACCCAAGAGTTAAAGGGACACACATTTAGGAATTCAGTGCAAAAGAGGCCAGGTGATCATCCCGAAGTATCAATCTGCCTGTAAGATCTCTATATAGCAATCTGCTGCACCAAAAGCAGAGAAATACAACAGCACTATACATTTAAACTTGTCAAAGCCCTTCCTGACTTCAATTACAACTGTATTTTATGTTATTGTAATTCTTTGAAGTATTTTCTCCCCATAATTGTTATTCACACTCAAGCTTATTCAACCCTTTTGAGTAATTATTTCTTCAAGTCTGTTTTTCACTCTTTCACAAACAACACAGGCAACATCAGGATGTTTTCTTGCATTCTTTCCCTGACCTACCATTACCATGAGAAAACCTCTGCTGAGACACAGAACCCACTATTAATGCTGTTACGCACAGATGTCAAGCACAGAAAGTGAAAACTGTCAAGTAATGAGACCTGCACATAAGTAGTGAGCAGTATTTTATGGAAGGAAAATATATATCACATGAACATTACAGTGACATCAAGCACACTTATCTTACTTCCTCTGTCTTAACTCAAAGAGCTGCTGACAAGCCTTCTTCATAGTGACTGTTTCTTTCACTCACGCTGATGAAATGTAGACTTTCAATAATCAAATTACATATTATTACTTAGTACAAAAGCATAAAAATAACACACATATATATGTCAATATGCAGGCGCATTATATCAGATTACTGTACTTGATACTTACGTAGACACAAACTTTCCTATTCCACATCTGTGTTAATGTTAAACCCAAACTAAAAATGGTTACAAACCTAAAGAAAGAGTGTTCTGTATTAAACTGAAGTGGGAGAACACTCATTGCTCAATGTTACAGATAACCTAAAACTTAAGTAACTTTTGAATCACTGTCAGAGCTAGTTAAGAAGCACTGGAGATCAAAAACCTCTTTTCATGTCCTTTAGTACCTAAATATCTTTCAAAATAGTAACAGCAAGACACTTATAAGATTTGTTCTCTGTTCTTTTTTGCAGATTCCGAAAGCACTGCCTGACATGACTGAAGTATCTTCAGTCCAAGTGTTATTACCAGCTGTGTTTTGGAAGGAAAATCAATGATTATGGAAAGAGCAGATGAACATAAGGAAACAAAACAAAACAAAAGACGACTTCGGGGATTTTTGCTCCCTTTTTAAATTTAGACAGTATTGCGCACTTGAGATTGATCAAAGGGTATCTCAGAGAATGGAAACGTACCTTGTTTGTATATTGTTTTATTAATGTAAGAAAAGCATTTTGGTGACAAAGTCCAGAAGAACAATCTCTGAAAATTAAAAGCAACG
Organism: Lathamus discolor; assembly: GCF_037157495.1. Taxonomy (NCBI): domain Eukaryota; kingdom Metazoa; phylum Chordata; class Aves; order Psittaciformes; family Psittacidae; genus Lathamus; species Lathamus discolor. The sequence continues at coordinate 117,085,422 of NC_088884.1, forward strand.
GCTAAAAAGTTTTCAAGCCAGTAGAGGCAGAAGGTAAAACATTTCGTATGTTTTAAGTACAAAGGTTGGTTCTTTACCTTAAAATTATCATCTGTATTACAGCTGACCAACTGAATCCACACTGATATTAATGCTATGCATCCTTCAATAAGCCATACCAATAGTAAGGAGTATGATTTCATGCTAATTGAGCATCTCTTACATCCTGTGCAGTAACTTAGGCGCAGTCTGAAATCTTGGGCTTTTGCCTCTGAAAATGTAGTAATCCACAGCCTCTGTCAAAAAACAAATTCTATTTTATTTGGAAAAAAAACCCAAACAAAACACAAACAGAACTGCAGCTTTCTAAGTTTTGGTGAAACTTCACCAGATTAGATGGACCAAAAGGAAAAAGTTTATATACAAATCTCCTCTTGTTACTGTCTTTCAGGAAGGTTTTCACTTCCAGTAACTTTCAGAGTGGAGGCAAACTGTGCTTCATCTATCCTCTGTCCTGTGAGTCTGATGTGCATCCTATTCCTCACAGAAACATCTCTGCTTGTTCACCTGAGCTGAGGGCTCCCAGCTGCCTTCCCAACACACTTATGAACCCCTTCCCTTTCCTTTCCTACAACCTCTTTGCCTGTACCAAAAACAGTAGGCAAGCTGAATTGATAAAATAAAACTCTCCCAGGTCCATTCTTGGAAGTATTCATTCACCAGGAAGACAGTCTCTCTCTTTTCCCAAGTTCATTTGTTCTTTAGAAAGGATCAATCACGGAACCAGCAATAAACAAATTAAAGCAGCTACTGTCCATCATGACAAGAATAAGGCTTGGCAGAGGAAGCTGCACTACCTGTCAGGGGTGTCAGCAATGTCAGTCCAGCTGCTTTCCCGCTTTCATCACCCACCTCTGCCAGTGAGGTCCTTCACACATACAACACAGAAATCAACTCATGAGTGCACAAAAAAGCACAAAAGCACACCAAAGCAGAGTGTTACTTAGGTTCCCTGGGCTATCCTAAATGAAGGAAAAACAAAAAAACCCCACAAACAAACAAAAAAAAAAAACCCTGTTCTAACCTTTTCTGAAAACATGTAATTAGAAAATATAAGAGAAAAAGGCTCCTAGAATGACTCTCCTAATGCCACAGAACAGTACGGTACTTCTGCGAGAACACACCAACGACCTCTATCCCACTGCCTCCTTACCAAGATCAAGTATTCCTTTGTTGCTATGACAATTAGCAGCAACTGCAATTTCTTTGTAAGTTTAATATCTCTTGACCTTGTCCTCGCTCTCCCCCTCACCACTGTTGCTGCAGAAGAATAACGCAACTAATTTAAAAATAAAAGAAAATAAAAGAAAATAAAAGAGAGCTCAAGTTCTAAGGAGCATTCAAAGTGAGTAGTTTCAAGGCTTTGCTACATAAAGTAAAAGAAACAAATGTTTCAGTCAAGGTCCCAAGAAAACATTTGTTGTCTATTTATGGTGGCATATCTTTTATTTATTCCAGGAGGCAAACCATTTAGTCAAGGCAGAAACTGCAGCAAAAACCTCTTTATTGACTCTGTAACAACCCCTTTGAAGCCTTATGATGTATTTCCTACTTCTAGTGTCTGCTTGACTTCTACCACTGTTTTGCCTTTATAATGGACCTAGAATCAACATGATGGCGCTTTTTTTCCTTCCAGTTGATCATAGCTTGTGAGAACATGTGAATACACTTAGTCATTTGCCCACATCTCTCAGTTTTTCCTGGTCAAGACAGGCTGCAGCCCCAGTTTACCTACAACTATTTCCACCTTCGACTTGTTGAACTACCAGCATTATTTAAACAATTTTCCACTTAAACAAGTGTTTAACAGTGATATTCTAAACATTACTAATTCAGAATAAAAAGCACTAATTTGTACAGTGTTCCAGGCTGCTTTTGGTAACTGATTATGGCTGCAGCAGAAAATTGAAAGCCTTTAGTAATGTTTCAATAACAATTTTCATATTTAAAATTCTTTCGTCAACAAAGAGAAGTATAAATTGCCATTTTTCATCCAACCACCACGTATCCTAATCAAAAGTCCATTGAACTCAATGGTACTCAATGTAAACATGACTAGGCGGAAACATTCGTAACAAATATGACCCAAGAAACATTTTATTATTGAAAAATATGCAGTGATTTGAACAGATATAATTCAGAAACAGCTGAAACATTAGAGGGATAGAGTTGCATTAGACATACAGTTCCTCCCAGCCAGACAGTGTGTACCTGGATGGTTACGTTTACTCAGGTTTGCTTAAGGGTGATCTTCCTACCTTAGTTCCCTCCCTATCTCCACCTTGATCTCTTATCAGCTTCCCTTCCTATAGTCACTCAAAGGAAATCTAATGAATAATACATGAACACATGAAGTCCTTTTCCAGAATACTCAAGTATTTCATTATTTTTAGACCTGTTCCAGCTCAGAGACTACATCACTTAGTAAGTTTGAAAGCTGGAATAAATAAAAACAGCTTTAGTAGTAAAAACACATTAAATGCCCAACGTAATAGGTCTTAAATCTAATATTAGGCTTAAACGAAAACCACATAACATTTCTTTACGAAGTCCCTTTACTATGTGGGGTTTTAATTATTATTACAAATAACCAACTCACACACATAAATACCTAGTGAAATTACTGCTTATGGAGTTGGAGTACACACCTCTAAAAACTGACTAGTCTGGTTCCCAAAAATTACAATAAAACCTACATATGAATATATAAATACACTAAAGCATACTATTTTGTTAAGCAATGCAATTCAATTCCAAAATGGACTTAGCAAAATCATATCAATTGCAGAATACATATAAACATAGCACGGTAAATCCATGTAGAACTGAATATTTGCAACTCATGAATAATTGGGTTTAGGTGACAAATCTGCACGCTTGAAACAGCCAGAAATCAATGGCACCCATCAAAAGATTCATTTTTTGATGTTTTCACACATTTTTATGCCAGGCTTCCTTCTCTCATACCATTGAAATAATAAAGTAACAGCAAAGTTTTAAAGGCAGCAGACACAGGTTCTCTGTTGTAACCAGCATCTTTGAAGAGTTGCATACGCTATTTTGTAACTTTACTCTAATTAACATGCAGTCCCTAGTGAATATGATGTTCAATGGCTTCTGTTTCATCTTCTATGCTGGTATCTTGAGGGAGATTCAGCCTTGTCAAATTTTGTTCTGGGATATAGATGACTTTTTTTTACCCAGTGCTTTTGTGTATCCACACAGAGGTTGACACCGGCACCTGGCATCTTCCAGTGTTTTTCAGGATTCTTTCACACAAGTGGTTAAGATTTCCATTTCATTACAATATAGTGATACTGCAACAAAACCTTGACTATTGCTGAGACATTGTTCAAGGACCTTGAGAATGTTAGGTCCAGTGAGCAACTCAATGAAACTACAAGACTGAAGCAATGACATATTTGCAATTGGTCAGCTCATAAACATTTCTATCAGACACATAGGTGGCTGACGACAGTATTTACAGAAGTCACTGAAAGCTAATTAGGGTTATACATACACTGATATAACCTTACTGTCATGAACTTGAACATATTGACTACATTTTAAACTTCAATATATCCTTTGATCAAGCAATCACCAGATTTTCAAAGATATTTTTAGAACTACAAGAAGAAAACTTTAAACCCCCACTTTTCAAAAAAATGCTTTGGATTCTGTTTTGCTTTCTTTTCTCTCCATATTGACCTCTAGTCACCTTTCTGATCATCTTCCTCTGTGCTATTCTTCTTATTTTCTGAATACAGATATCAATATCTTTTTTTTTTCTTTGTTTTGTTCTAAATGTAAGGACTTACCGTTCATGCCTCCCCACTGAAATGGGGATGTAATAAATATGGTTTATAAGATCCCAATACTGCATGTATAATAGAGTGCTAGTATTTAATATTATGGATTCTTTTTTTCTTTCACTGTAGAAATGAAGAGAGTTGAGACACTTTTGAAAGAGCACACGGGAAACACCCTAGGGAGAATAATTTCATTCTTTTATAAAGTCATATATATACCAATTCACCTGTATCTACTCTGGGTCACTGCATATCTGATGCTGCAAAAGATCAGAATTAAATACTTATTTCAAGTCTGAAATGATTTCTAGAGATTGCCAAAAGATAGTAGTACTCCATCAAAATTGTATTCAGCAAAGGAACATGGCATACAATCACCATGAGAATTAAAACGGAGATCTACTCAAGGAAAAAGAAAGACCTTGAGCTATTTAAAGTAATGTTAACTCCTAGAACCATACCTGAATAATTCATGGACATAATGAAGTATTTCCCCTTCTGCACTCTCCTACATACTTCAAAGGGAAAATAAAAGTACATGAAGCCCAGCAACAGAAAAACCTTTAAAAACACAGAATCCTTGCCAACCACCTAAAAATCTCTGTATCAAATGTAAAGCTTATGGATGCCTTTCATATACCAAGAGCAGCTTAAAAGCATTCTCTTTTCCTGAACAGCACCACCCAAAAAGCATATTATTCCCTACTTGAATGCTTTAATAAACTAGAGACTTCAGAAAGGGAAAAATAAATCTTGTAACGTGTGGTAAGAACATTTTCTGTAGCTAACACGTGGAAATCCATTTATACTTTAAATTAATAAGCCCTTAGGAATTAAAGGCAGAAAATTACCAGTGGAGGGAAGTGTCTAACTACGGAGCTCAGATCCACCATACTATTCTTCTAACGATGCTTTGCATGCACACTCTCAGCTGTGTAAGGGAAGTGCAGTATTTTCTATCCTATTTTTGTTTCCGCCCTTTCAATTCCCTCTGTGCATTAAATCAATGTCTGCAATGATGCTCCTTTTGCCTGAGTGATTATAATTAATGGACTCTCATAACACATCTCAGTTTGCACTCACCCATAGAGGGCTCATTCTGCCACAATATGGTCGGCTTGCAAAAGCCACAGAAGTGTAATACAGCAAAGATCAAGAACCACCAGTGGCAGGAACAGGAGCTGACCATGCTCCTATCCAGCCACAGGGTCAGTCAGGGTCCAATGACAGCAAGAAATAGCACCTGCCTTCAGAAATCCACAGGCAAACTCATTCAAGCAAATAATCACATTGATGTAAAGCACCAGTGTTCACTCCCCCCATATTAATCAGCTTTCCTGCCATTGGGATGGCATGCATAGGGATCATATGGTAGGTACCCAGAGATCACTAGCCCACCTCCCACGACAAACCTACAAGGCCTTCTCTTCCTACATAGCAGCTGTAGATGCTGCCAGCTGGTCTTGAATACATTTGCTGCTGTTTAGTCATCTGAATACTACAGCACTGGTGAGGATAACGTGCAGCTGAGAGCCATGGGTTGGCAGCATCAGTTGTACTGCCATAGTGTAACCTGCCTCTAAGACAGCACCTGTGAATGCTAATGGAGTCACCTTTTCAGGAGTAACCAAAGCCACACTTACTATTTGCTTGCCTTGAACTCAGACCATATGTATACTAAAATGAAGGGGCAATAGCCAGTTTTTGTAACATAGCAGTGCCACTAACAGCATAATTGGTAACAACATACAAGTATTTTATAACACTGCTAAGCACAAAATACACAAATAACATGCAACTCCAGCGACTTAAGAGAATTGGCGCATTTGCACAAATTATATACCGGAAAACATGCAAGCAAAAAAAAAACCCCAGCAGGATGGCAACAAAGGTGGCATAGCAGTGTAACAGGCAGGAAAGGTATGTGAAGGAACCAGAAAGAGTCCTGGTCCCAAAAATAAGGTGACATGTAGAAGAGGCAGATAAAATCCCTTTCCTTTTGGGGAGGAGGCTGAGAAGCACAAAACCACCAAGGACAAGTGAGCAAAGATGGGGAATGAAGAAGCAACACACTTTGGCTCCAGTTTTCAGCACCAGAGAGTTCATAGCCCCAGGAAGGGAAACAGTCAAGACCAACATTATCACTGGTACCCATAGCCCAGTGAAATTGGCCTCCTTTGGCAGTCTCCTAACAAGCCCCATGACAGCCATCCTGAATTCCTGTAATTACATACACACACATGTATGTGTGTGCACCCACCTGCAACATGCAGGCCAGCTGCACAAACAGCTCTTAGAATACTGGGAGGCAACAGGTGCCTTCAGCATTTAAAATTTAGTGTACTTTAAGCATCTATTAAAGTAATCTAATAAATCCAGCTTCAAGTCAACCACAGATGAATATCAGCTCTTGACAAAGTTGATAAAGACAGCAATCACCTAACCTTGAATTCAGTATCTAGCAACAGAACATCAATTTAAAAGCTACATTTAGAATGTGTGCAAGCTTATATGCACCAGAAAGCTTGAGGTTTGAGTCTGTGAACAAAAGAAAAAACAGTATCATTTCAGACAGAGAGGCACTTTGCTGACTGCCATTCTTTCACATAATTTTAGAATGCTCAGATTCCTTTTGGTTGTAAGCAGAATCCAGACAATTGGATTTTCTGTGCTCAAAAAGAAAAAGGTGCCTACGTTTTTCATACATTAATCTATAATTTCATTAGCAGAATCCTAGAGATAAAAAAACCAAAAAATCCTCTGTTAAGAAACTATGAAAATACAAAGAAATGCAACAAAGCTTAAAATGCCCAAATTAAGCCTCCTTAATAGATTTTTTTTCCCCTTGCTCATACACACATATGCTTTCCTCCCAGCAGAGAGATACATCTGCAACACATAATTTGCTTTGTGGATTAGTTAATGTTTTTACAGCTTTTGTAATAGGCAAAGTGCTATGCAAGTGTTCTAGTGCAGTCATTATCATTGCATAGCTTTGGGAAAGTTTTCTGCATCTCATGTGCCAGATTTTTCCACCAAACGCAGAAAAAGCTCCTCGAGTATCTCTATCCTGCATTTACATAGGACATCATTTAGACAATTCTGTGAAGCTCAGAGATGTAAGTGCAACAGGTTTTTCAACACATGGATTGGTCAAGTAAATTTTTCTGAACCCTGTCAGATTAAACATATAATTCAGGGCTAAACCTTTTGGCAACTGAGACTGGCAGCTAGAAACTCCTGTCTGTGTCCTGACAGCACCCAAGTCAATGCTTCAGCCAACATTTAAAGGGTCAAAAACTGCTTTATGACACCTAATCAACCTTCAGTTTCATATTTGCCTTTTCCTGGCCAGTAGTATGGGGGTGTGGGGGCGAAGGGGCAGGCAGCAGGGTGGAGCAGATAAGTAAAGGATACAACCATACAACTACCAAGGATTTGCCTGCCAAAAAACATTTACATTCAGGGAATACAAGAGGGAGAACCTTAGCATTTATGAACTTGATAAACCACTACCACTCCTAAGGGGCAAACCATGGCAACCGCTTTAAAAGAACATTACTTTTCTGACAAACCACATCAAAGCAATTCTCCTTTTGCCACCATCCAGCACCAGCCACATTCATCCGGCAAGGACAGCTGAATTCAAGCCCCATTTCCCCAAACAGGACTAACATTGTTTAGCATGGGTTTCAGTATATCTGAAATGCAATGGAGGAAAAGGTACGTATGTGGCACCAAGTTCAAGAACTGATCGATTCTTATTGTAAATACCATCTGCTCAAAATGTCCCCGGTCTGGTTGTATCACCGATGTTGCTGGAATCAGCAATTTTGGGTGCCAAATGAAAATAATCTCTTTCATGGCTTGATCATTATTTTATTTCTAAGAAAAGACTAATAACTTGATATATATGAAACCCTCAAAACTCTCCTAGACTTATGTTTAAATAAGTAAAATATTTTTTTATCTAGTAACAAGAAAATTTAATACTTTTTCCCTCCCAATATTATTATTAGCCAATTCAAGGCCGAACCTTCTGTTTCTAATTCTAATTTGTAGCCTGTAATATTGGTGATAAATCACTAAAAAGTGAGCTCTGTAAATGAAACCACAAGTAACCCTTTACTATACCATCGTTAATACAATCTCATAATATATATGCCATTGCTAATATTATTTGAATCCTTTCTGTTTCCATGGCAACTTTGGCCTACAGCTGCTCTGGTAAACAGGGTTTTAAATCATTCTTTGAGAACGGCTTCTGCTCAAATGTCATTTTTTCCACTAGTGCATACTGTCTGCTTTCTTTGTCTTGTTCTGTTTTTTAAAAGAAGAACTGTAATGGCAATTATAGCTCCAGAAGACAGAATTATTTGGTTATTGCAGTTGAATGGGCAGTGAATGTGGAACTTCAGGCATCAGAGCAACCTGCTCACCAAGCTTTAACATCACCAATACCAAATACAACATTCTATCCTGAAGAGGTATCTCAATCTCACAGAAAGAACAATCACTTGTGCTTGAAATTTTGTAATGCACACTTTTTACAGCCTTTGTTACTTCTCCCCTGTACTTTCAAAACTCTTTGATGCTTAAAACAACTGTCCCTTTCAACATCCATATGTGCATTTTTTTTTTCTAACAAATATTTAGACCCCTAGGCAACGGACTGGAAAACCAGCATGAATATCTAAAGAACAATTGTCCAGTTCTTTCCCATGACTTACGCATGTGCTTAAACTGAACAGAAGAATTTGGTTCACCACACATGCCCATCTTAAGAACAGAATCATATACTGGTATCAGAGGTCACCTGGCTTTTATGTCCAAATTCAGAAGCGACCAAACCTGTACATTCAGCTGTCAGTCACTATGCCAACCAGCACTAGGGATAACAGAATCTGGTTGGGTCACATCATTGACCTCCCTTCACCTCTGTCAGTGAAATCAGTATGCAACTAAGGGGATGATTTCTCTATAGGAATGCAGTGGAAATACCAGAAAACACAACACTAAGGCCAGGAAAGATAATTAGACTAGTCCTCAAGCTTTTGGGCATCTTTCTCTGTTTAGCCTACCCCAAAAATAGCACTAGCTTTATTACGGCTTCAGAGCCCCAAGAAGCTGAAGGTAATTCCCTGCGTAAGGCAATGAAGTTACAGTCCATTTTTGGTACAATATAACCCTTAGTAATGTTAACTACATCACAGACAGTTACTTGCTAGCAGGACATCCAATCCTTCAGTAATTTGAGTCAATAACAGCTGTTTACAAGTCAGACTGATGTCAGGTTTATCAGATCAGGAAAATGCAAGTGCTGATGCATTATAACCAGTGAAAGCTTGAATAGTAATATTACATATAACATATACTATATATATAGTATATATATACATGCATACGGAGCCCAAATAATGTTACACGCATATGGTAGAAATTGGATCAGTATCTGGTACTTCAGAATAAAACAGTGTTCTAAAAAACTATGTGCTGGATTTACCACAAAGCAAAGTATAAAACCTGTTTTTCACTCTGCTTACAAGTCTTTTACCCCTAATTGTATTTCCATTTATTTCTGCTCACTATGTGGCTTTGCAGTTTAAATGGCATCTGCAGTATTTCTTCGACAATTCCATTCTTCCTATAAATCTAACAGAAATAATATACATATAAAAACGAATAGCACATATCTTATTTAAAAGGACAATGAATGAAAATATGCACTCACTTAACAACTTACTTTTTAAAGGCTTTCTGGTTTGCCATTAGATATTGTATATCAAGTCACAGAACTCTTCATCCTGAGCATGTGACAAGTCTGGTATTTGAACAAACAGGGATGGGTAGCTTATTGCACTAACAAGTTAGATTTCATATAGTCAGGAAAGACTAAGCTCCACTAGAAAATACTCCAAAAACTTTTTTCCATTAATCAACATTTATACATCTTCAACACAGAGAGCAATAGAAACTCTTTGAGGTCACGATGCCAGTGTCAGAAACTTTCTCAAATTCTTACCAAAAAAGACTGTCATTATAATGATTTTCATTTGCCATTAATTCCCAGCTGCCTAATTCAGTAGGGTAGAAAGCAGTTCCCCCAGTACTAATTAGAATTAATTTTTAATTTAATAATCTAATGTGCTCTAGTTTGGGCTTTTTCTCTCTTTCACTAATTCAATGCTCTCATTATTTGTTAACGGCTAGGTGCTCAGGGCACACTATTAATAGGCCTGAAATAAGACAGCCTCTAGGTTTGAAGTTTAGATTTAAAAAGAATCATCAATACATACATCAGAGGGCAAGTTTCTTTAGTACAGTTACAACTTTCTTTCAGAAACAGGTAGAAGAGTTTTGTGTTTTGAATAGGATAGTGACATTTACAGGTTCAGTTAACAAAATGCTGCTGTTTCATTTCTACTCCAAACTGCCAATACCACAAAAAAAACCCAGACTTGGCTCAGTGCTGAGGACAGGTTTTTATCCCATAATGTGAATAAACTGGATCCTTGTGGACTAAGCTTCAGTAGGGCTATCACAATAAACTCACCTGGAGAATATTTACAATATGTTATTCAGCATATAACAACACATAATCCTCAAATCTATGCTAAGAAGAACTTGGACTCTTAAATAAGAATAGTCCTTAATGTTTACATAGTCAGGACCTTACCGAATAAACTGAAGTATTACACAATAAATATTTAATGTCTTAAAGATGGAACATTGCCATTATTTTCCATTGTTTACTAGAATGAAGAAGCACTTCTACTTCACTTTTGATATAGTACTTCCACAGTACTTGTACCACACCAACATTAGTTACCTCAGAACTACTTTCTTCTGTCTCGATTTTCACACAGATTCTAACCTCACTTCAGTCAGTAGATTCTAATAACACTTTTTACAAGGATTAGCAGTCATCTTCACACATCCAAAACAGAGTGACATCGTCTTTCTTGGTCAGTATCTCTATTTTTAAGACAGATTTTCTGCATGTAAGAGCCTTTTGTAGCTGCTGTTGCTTTTAGGGTATGACTGGAGTAATGTACTGCAGAAAAAAGTACTTAGAAACATGCAGTGGAACCTACATAAAGATTAGAATCTATTGGATGTGCTGAGCAAAAGAAATATGATCAAATATCAAAGCCCATACCTTTTTTGATATGGCTGTATACATACAGCCTTAATTCTGTATGTATAAACTGGATTAACAAAAAATTAGTTTTCTTTCTACTTAGTGGAGTCATAAAGCAAACATACCATCCTCATTGTGATAAACCCAGCACACATAAATGTTGTTCTGGTGTTCATTACTATACGGTACTATTATCCCCAGCTCTGCAATGGAAGCATGCATGTATTTTTACCGATGATAACTTATTACCCTGCTTCCCTAAAGAGTAAGACTGATGCCATCCCACTGACTAAGCCTAAACTTTTATGTTCTTTTCCCAGGAAATTTTGAACCTCTTCACCAACATTAACTGACTTGAACAGAAAAGGCAAAACATGGAAGCTAAGCAACAGCAGATATTTGGATGGAAGAATGATATTCAAGCACTGCACCTCCTGTGAGCAAAAGTGCTGTACAAGCTCACACCTTATAATGGCAAGTATGAAATACCCTTTTCTTCTCTACTGCAAGAAGTTTCAGCTGAATCCTACATCCTTCTTTCATACTGACATTGATCTGTCCGTCCCAAAACATAAATCCCCTGGCAAGTCAGGTATTCCTAATTCCACTGCTCATACTGCTCATAAAACTTGCGTGCTACACCATCAAACAGTGAATATTCTATGATTACTTTCCATACACTCATTAACACACACCAACTCAGCATCCTATTGCGTTTACAAGAGAAATCAGAGACAGGTGAAATTACTCCACAGAATGAGATAGCTGCACTGCTTGGAAAGCAGAGTCTTATATTTCTGTTCCTTCCTTATTCAGCTGTGCCAGGCAGTTGCTAAATTTTATTGCATTGTAATTTGAGTAAACACTCACCCAGTGGAACTGACTGAGGAAAGAGAGAGCTCTTAATTTGCTAGGGGTTCTTTAACAGGTTTCTCTGTGCTGACACATTAACCACAAAACACCTATCTGTCCTTGCAACTCCTGAAACAGTAAGGGTGTACCAGCATAATCACAGGTAGCCTGCTGTTACTAACAGAAGAGCTTTTTCTTTAAATTTGTATTTGCTTCAGCCAAATGACCATCCTAAGTTGTCAGAAAACTATATACAAATTACTGCAGTCAGAGATTTACTGAGTTAAAGGTTAGATGTAAAGGCTATGGCTGTATTATTAACAAAAATATGTGATAGTTGAAACTGACCAAGGAACAGGTATGATGTCCCTTCAAAACAAACACATACGAATACATATACAGCACACCAGCTCAACTGCTTCAGCAGTGCTCATCACCACAAACACAATTTCACAATCTTCCTCCTGCTCTGACTCACCACTGAACTGTGTCCATTTAAAGTCCAACAACAGGTAACAAAAAGTCAAGGGAATGGTCCTGAGAGATGACCACTTAGTTACGAATTTACCTCCTACAACAGCTCTGGTACCCAACTGGCAGAGACTTAGCAGTGCAAGAGGCAGACATTTGAAAGTGTTAGGCCGGAACACAAAAAAACACCCTTAACAGCTTACAAATATAAGCATCATGAGCTAATTTCAGTTTTCATCTCTTCTTTCAGAGGACAAAAGTTAACCCTCTTAATTTTCCTTCCATGGTCACTACCTGGGCAGTGCTTCATCACAGATGTGATGAGCCTGCACTGCTCTCAGCTCCAATCCTCCACTTCAGCCCCAAGGCAAGTATCCTTCTATACTCCAAACAATTTGTCAGCGCGTACTTCCTTCTTCAAAATGAAGATTCAGACTACCCATAGAAGTATGAACTGCAAAGACGTAATGGGTTTTTTGTTTTCCTTTCCCTCAGAATACACAGAAGGTTAGCACTGCAAAATTTGATAATACAAGTGTCTCAGTGAAGGTTTGGCATACTGATCCCTGGGAAAAAGACCAGCTTCATCTTGAAATGTAAACATTAAATGTCAAAAAAAAAATCTTCCTGTGCAAAAATGCATCACTCTGTGCTCTTCAGGTACCACTCACAAACAGAGCAATTGCTGTTCAGCTATAATATTCTCCATGCACTATCTACAAAAGTACAATATGACACTAAAGATTGTGTCATTTATCAAATATAAAGCAGAGGAAAGCTATCAATGCACGTGTATTTGCCGTGTATAAAATACATCTCTAAAATTACCTATTCTTACTACTCTATAAGATTACATTAACAGACCCATGGTTTATGGGCCATAAAAATCCAGGATTCAGACTTATACCTTTGAATATTTCCCAATGGAAGACACACATGCGTTGATCAAAGCAGCATCCTTCATATGCTCAACTTACTGTATGGACTGGGGTAAGTGTCCAAAGGAAAGTAGATTTCATGCCTTTTGGTAAAAAAGCAAGTAATAACTTGCTTTTACTCAATGACACTCTCCTTTAAAAAAGGCATTTTCAGGGCAGTTGGAGCCAGTATATGAATTGCTTTGTTTCTGCTTGCAAAAGCCTTCTGACTTACTATAACTAATACTGAAATTGTATCTTTATTTTGTTTGGATATGAAATGAGAGGAAAAACTTGATACTGGATTGTATTTTGCTTTGATTTTTTAAGTATGATGAAGCTGTAAACTAGAAGGACTCAAACATTACACCTGAAAGGCAGCATAACCTAAAGGAACATCAGCCAACTGAGAAAATGTGAGCTTTGATGCTTTCTGCACTTCCTGCTTCATTACATCAGGTAGTCTCTTCAACCTGAAGGTACTGTCTCCACTCCTACTCCATGTCTGTCTGGCTTATTCAAATAGTAAGTCTCAGAACAAATTACTCCAAGTCATTTTTTTCCACTCACATTCAGCAGGGACAGCTAAAGAGACCACAAAACCCATCTCTTTGCTCTATCCCTCTTCTACTTTACCGCAATCTTACGAAGACACACGGAACAAGTATTCAGTTCTGAACTTCCACAAATTACTAATAAAAATGTTAAAATAAAATTCTTTAAGGTAATTTATCTTAATAGTCTGATGTAAACTTTTGCGACCTAGGAGCAGTCACACACCATATTCTGCTTTCCCAAACATGCAAAGAGACAGATGGAAAATGGAGAACCGTAACTGCCCAAGCCACAATGGCTTCTTTTACTTGCAGCATCCTGTGACTATGCAGAACATCAAGTGAATCTTTCAATCAGTGTCTTTATGCCAGTGTTCATATACCAAAAATAATAGAAATAATATCAATTTAGTGCAATATTAAATGAAAATTCACAAGTTTTTTGTTTGGGTTTTTTTTCTTTTTGCATTGTGTCATATCGTATGATATTTAGCTCTTTCATTTATATATAATGTCTGTGTGCTATTAAATCATTCTTTTCTGAAGCACCTGGAGACAATTTATACTAAACAGGAAACCTAACCTAACCTCTGTCATGCCGCAATACAGTAGGATGCTATTTTCCCTTTGTCCTGAGTTTAGCAGTAGCAGTCAGTTTTTCTCCTTCTTAGTAGCTGGTGCAGCGCTGTGTTTTGACTTTCAGCCTGGGAACAGAGCTGATAACACCGATGTTTTTAGTTGTTGCTAAATAATGGTTACCCTGATTAAGGACTTTGTGAGCCTCATGCTCTGCCAGGGAGGAGGGGAGGCCGAAAGGAAACAGAGACAGGACACCTGACCCAAGCTAGCCAAAGAGGTATTCCATGCCACAGCACGTCATGCCCAGGGAGGTAACTGGGAGTTACCCAGAAGGGCACGGGCTCTCTTTGCGGGGGTCGAACTCGTTCAACGGTGGTATTGTATTCTCTTCTCTTGTTATTTCCCTTATCATTATTATTATTGGTGGCAGCAGCAGTGGTTTGTGTTATACCTTAGTTACTGGACTGCTCTTATCTCAGCCTGTGGGAGTTACATTCTCCCAATTCTCCTCCCCATCCCTCCGGCAGCAGGGAGGGGGTTGGGGGGAAGGAAAGAAAGAAGGAGAAAAGGGGCGGGGGAGAGAGTGGACAAGCTGTGCGGCTCGGTTTGAACCACGATACCCTTCCATACAGTACTTACATTTCTACCGAGCAACAACTTTGAACAACTGGATACTCTAACTCTGCTACTCAAAAAGCTGCAAATTTCTTTTCCAGCCTCCTGCTGCTTACAGAGGAAAAGTGTGCCGTGCTGGCCTGTCCATCACTTCACTCACAGCATTTCTCCACATCACAAGAACAACTGCTTAGCCTACTTGCTGTCCAGTGCCTTTAGGCATCAGTGCCCTGTAGGCCATACTATACAACTCTGATGCTGAAGGCTGGAGCCTGACCGGGCAGAGTGTCAGTGTGGGAATGTGACTCACCATGGTAATTTATCTGTCAGGCTTCTTTACTCGTGAGCAATCTCAAATACTTCTAATCCCAAGTATGTCATGCTGCCAATTTCACAGCATTGCAGGGTTACTGCTCCCTGGCTATGACAGTGGCATCATCAGAAATAAAAAGCTCAAATAGGCTTTCTTCCCCACAGGCCTTACCAGCTGAGAAACCAGAGCACCTTACTTGCTTTCCTCCCCATGCCTCGACATGTTATTCTACACTGCAGTGCCATGCTTTTCCTAAATGCTTCCAAAATATTAGCACACCGTTAGTTGTATAAAATAAGGAAAATATAAGTTATGTTTCGGTCAAAACTCTTAGCTATCATACGGCACAAGAAATCGAGCAGTCTTTTGAAGCGCAAGCACGTTTCACATCTGCGTTCATCGTTACAAAAGATGCCTACTGCCACCCAGTGGCTAAAAGGGGAAAATAAGTTTCTTGGAGAAAGGCACTGAGTCTGCAGAGAGCCTGCAGATACTAATTTTGCGGCATTTGCTGAAATAATTACTTTGAATTTCAGTTGGCAGTCCGTTTGGGTTAAGAAAATCAGGTAATCAAAAATTAAGTTACAGACACAATAATCAACAGACATCATGGATCTCCAAAAGAGACAAATGGTGTGTAACTGTCTTCAATTTTTGCTTCAGGGTTCTGTATCATAAATTTAAACTATAATGGAAAAGTATATGAATTTAAATATTAATGCTACTCATAATTTAAGTAGTACATCATTACTGCTGTTATCAGTCACAGATCTGATAACTTTCTGGTATATTTTTAAAGTAATTCTACATGCAGTCTCTCTTATCCTTGGAATTCAAACAAACACATGTGCTTTCTTTTCAAGCTAAAAATAACAGGATGACATGGTACTGCTTTCTGCCCCTTATACATAAAGTTTTAAATTTAAAGTTTCACTTAAAAAAAAAAAAAAAAAAAGAAGCTTTTAAAAAGTGAATTAAAAAAAATCAAAAGGATTTTTTAAATTCTCAGAACAAAATCCCCCTTAATGAAGAAAACTGCATTTAGCTTGTGAAGGACAATCAGTTGTCGCACTGCTTATTTCTTCATGGGAGCTCCTAAACTGTGTGTAATCTTGCTATGGGGCTGTGGCCCACTCCTGGTGGTTTGCAGGTACTATGAAAGAAGACAATGCAAGTTTTTCAGGTGTGATTTGTCATTTTCTCTTGCCAATATAAAAAAGCAAGTATAAAAATCGTAACTTTTTGTATCCATACACATTGTGTGGATGATACATGGTTATGCATCATACTACATGAATATTCTATATTTCTCTATTTCACTATCAACAAACAATTATTGTTGAGGATAGTAAACACTGTCTTTTGTTTCATGTGATACACAGTACTAGAAATACTGATGGTTTCTACTACTAGCTGATGGTTTCAAATCCAGCACAAAGCAATGAAAAATCGTATCTTGACTCATTCCTGCACACCTGAAACTCCTTCCACTCAGGCCAGAGAAAATAACAGCCTCTGACATAAGCAATCTTCCTGTATTATAAATCATCAATGGACAAAAAGGAAAGATGATAAAGATTGCATTTGAATATTTGGACATAGTTACATTCTGTATCAAAATAACTATTCATAGACTGTGCACTCAGAAAATAACTCCTCATTTAATCTCTACAGTCTGACTAATAATTTTGCTGCTTTTAGCTGATAATACAGCCCTTAACACAATGTAATACAAATGGAAGTAAAAGAAAAAGCCTCTGGGAGGAGCTAAAAACAGTCTGCCGTTAGTGTTGGAAGTGCTGGTTATATGGAAGACAGAACCAGGTTCTTTACAGCAGTGCATAGCACAAGGACAAAAGATAACAGAGACATACAATGATGTAAGAAGTTCAGACTGGATGTAGGGACAAATTCATTCCCCATGAGGACTGCCAGGTATTGAAACAGTTCCTTGAGGCTGTGCAGTCTCCAGCCTTGGAAGTTTTCAAGATCCAAGCAAACTGGTCTGATGTCTGTACTTGGCAAAATCTTGGAGCACATTCTCCTGGAAGGCATGCTAAGGCACAGGAAAAACAACAAGGTGCTTGGTGACAGCCAGCATGGCTTCACCAAGGGGAAATCCTGCCTGACCAATTTGGTGGCCTTCTGTGATGGGGTTATGGAACTGATGGACAGGGGTAGAGCAGTTGATGTCATCTACCTGGACTTGCGCAAAGCGTTCGACACTGTCCCAGACAACATCCTTGTCTCTAAATTGGAGAGACATCAATTTGATAGGTGGACCAATCGGTGGATAAAGAACTGGCTGGACGGCCGCACACAAAGAGTTGTGGTCAATGGCTCAGTCTCCAGCTGGAGACCAGTAACGAGTGGTGTCCCTCAGGGATCGGTGTTGTGACTGGTCTTGTTCAACATCTTTGTCAGTGACATGGACAGCGGGAGTGAGTGCACCCTCAGCAAGTTTGACGATGACACCAAGCTGTGTGGTTCAGTTGGTACGCTGGAGGGAAGGGATGGGATCCAGAGGGACCTTGACGCGCTTGTGAGGTGGGCTGATGCCAACCTCATGAAGGTCCTACACCTGGGTCGGAGCAATCCCAGGCACAGCTACAGACTGGGCAAAGAAGAGATTCAGAGCAGCCCTGCGGAGAAGGACTTGGGGGTGCTGGTCAATGAGAAAATGAACATGAGCCGGCTTCAGTGTGAGCTCGCAGCCCAGAAAGCCAACCGTATCCTGGGCTGCATCAAAAGGAGTGTGACCAGCAGGTCAAAGGAGGTGATCCTGCTCCTCTACTCTGCTCTTGTGAGACCTCGCTTGGAGTACTGTGTGCAGTCCTGGTGTCCTCAGCATTAAAAGGACATGGAACTGCTGGAACAAGTGCAGAGGAGGGCCACGAGGATGATCAGGGGACTGGAGCACCTCCCGTATGAAGACAGGCTGAGGAAGTTGGGGCTGTTCAGCCTGGAAAAGAGAAGGCTGCATGGAGACCTCATAGCAGCCTTCCAGTATCTGAAGGGGACTTACAAGGACGCTGGGGAGGTACTCTTTGTTAGGGACTGTAGTGACAGGACAAGGGGTAACAGGTTAAAACTTAAACAGGGGAAGTTTAGATTGGATATAAGGAAGTTCTTCACTGTGGGGGTGGTGAGGCACTGGAATGGGTTGCCCAGAGAAGTTGTGAATGCTCCATCCCTGGCAGTGTTCAAGGCCAGGTTGGACAAAGCCTTGGGTGACATGGTTTAATGTGAGGTATCCCTTCCCACGGCAGGGGGGTTGGAACTAGATGATCTCAAGGTCCTTTCTAACCCTAACTATTCTATGATTTTATCTCACACCTGGCCCTGCTGTGAGCTGAAAGTTGGACTAGCAAACTGTCAAGGTCACTTCCAACCTGGATGAGCCTGTGATTCTACAAGAAACTACATGTACAAGGCTTATAGAGAAAAGAGACCTTTCTTTCTATTTAATATTTTAAATTAAGCTGGCAGGATAGAAAACAACAGGAAAACATCAGGATCACAAAATGTCATAAATGAGATAAGCCATTTCCAAAAGCAGTATCAGGAAAATAAGCTTGACTGAAAATAGCAAAATAAGCAGATCGCTGTTTATCACATGCAATAATTTTCCAGTACTGATAAGGTAATATTGAGTTCCTTCCACAGACAGCTCTTGTATTAAATACATGTTCAAGCAGAGATTCTCATCTGTAGAAGCCCAGAAATTTTCTTGGAATTTATTAAGGCAAGTTAGATAGGATTTCTTACCAAATCTGCCCCCTTGATGTCCAACAAAGAATTTGCAGTCTTCTAGATACCAAATATTCATTATATTCTTTCACTTACTATCACCAGACCCTTTATATTACTTTTTTTTCTTTTTTCCTTTTTTTCTTTTCCTTTTTTTTTAATCGTCAATTGCATCATGTGCTTAGAATGAAAAGTCTTTCTATCTCTGCCTATTTGTGT
The DNA here is from genome assembly GCF_037157495.1 of Lathamus discolor. Taxonomy (NCBI): domain Eukaryota; kingdom Metazoa; phylum Chordata; class Aves; order Psittaciformes; family Psittacidae; genus Lathamus; species Lathamus discolor. The sequence continues at coordinate 117,104,681 of NC_088884.1, forward strand.
GTAAAGCCTAAGAAAGCCTGACTTCTATTCAGGGGGCTATTAAACTTTCTTTGTTCCCACCTCACGGCTGGGGGTCAACACATAGCAATTATAAATAGAATTTAAAAGTAACTATTACTCTGAAGACACTGTACTGAAGGAGAAGTTCATTCACATAACATTCAAATAAATAACCAAAGCACATTCTCCATTCTGTGGTTGTGTGATGTACAGAATATTTTTCTATGACTGTGAAAAACAGTCTCCTTTTCAGAGTTAGACTTCCAAATCCATGAGTTATGAAATTACTTTATGACACCACAGTTTCTTATTATAATACTGCTGAAGAAAGATTTCAAACCTGCTTCCATCTGCTCTCACTATATCATAGAATTATGTTTTAACACTGACACATAAGGGGTCATTACTGCCACTACTAAATTTCAAGAATTAAAGTTAGCAAAAAAAAACCTGAATATGATAGGTTTTTCTAATTATTTTCAAAGCCTGATTTCAGTCTCTGGAGAGTAAATTCTAATGAACAGCAAAACTCTATGTGAAATCCAAGTAATTTGTGGTCTGTCCAAAGGGTATATTCAGAGCTCACATTACAAGAAGTCCACAGTGTAGTAGGTGCCCTGCAAATTTATCCAAAGATGATGCACTGGCAACCAGGTGATTTGCTCATTTCTTACAAAACTCATTGAATCAGCTGCTTGATGACAAAGCAGTCCTGAGTATACATGCAATGCCCCTCAGACTGCGAATGCCCCAGATTTGCAAACTAATCAAACAGCATCTCAAGAACATTTTCAACTATTCTTTACCCACAGACAGGAGTCATAAAACTCCTCTAAACAGCAGTTTGCTTTCAGGACACAGATGTTGGTTTCTACCAGGTTAAAATGCAAGGTTAGTCGTATTTCAGGAAGGGTTTTTTAACTGGAAATATTTATCAACTAACAGGAGCCACTAACAAGACCAAAACACAACACTTGAATTTATTCACTTACTAATGAAATGACTGCCCCAACAGTGCAGTCTCCAATGAAAAATATTTCTACTGTTAAGGACTAAGTGGGCAAGAGAAATGTGAGACTAATAGCTCAGCACAGGTATGATTACTTCTAATTGCTTATTCTGAAGCAGGTCGGTAAGTAAGCATCTTGACATCATTGCCCCTCCTAGACATTTTAGATAGGAACTTTACTTCCACTTGTAGGGAAATCTGTTCCCTGGCTCCAGATGGGCTCACATCAAATGGGAGCTCCATTTAAGAATTTTACTGTGAAAGTCAAAGTTCTCTTCCCACTCTTTAGATTTAAAATGAAAGCTTAGTGAAAAGGATTTTTTGGTGAAAGACACTGACAGACACCTTTCATGAAACTCCCAGTAGCTACCACATAAATTCAGTGCCTTTTAAAACCAACAAAATTCAGAATTTTCCTATCCCCATTTCACTTTCACTGGATATTCAGTCCTTGTTTCCCCAGATTCCTGACAGCCTGATACAACCATAAGCATATACTTTTCTTTCCTGACTATCACTGTGACACTTTCCATGCTGGGGTTTGTTTTTTTTTTTTTTCAGTTTTGTTATGGAGGTTTGTTGGGTTTGTTTTGTTTTGTTCATTTTAGATTATCTTTATAAGCAGCACAAACACAAGTTCCTGAGTTTCAAACATGAAATCATAGACATACTGAGCAAAACCTACATGAACACATAACAATCTCCTATCATTAGGAACTAGATCTTTTGCCTTTTTTACAGACAACCTTTGTCCAAGGTTAATGAGGACACAGGTGCTTCAATTTCCTCACCAATTTGACCATACAGGATCATTTGAAAACGTTTCAGTTTTGCCTCAAATGGTTTGATTACCATCCAGTCCCAGCACCAGCATCAGCACTTCAGACCAAAGCAAAGCTTAGCAAGCACCAATGCTTTGCTCTGTTTTCATTTTTAATCTCAGGATCCAGATAATTCAGGATATGCGCTACAATAACAAGGAGGCAGAAATACTGTTTTTTGCCAGCTCCCAGGAGCTTTTACTGACATAGCACAGTAAAAACTAAAAATCCAAGGCCTCCTCCATTCCTGTGCTACAGCTGATTCTCCCCATGAATACAGTTCTATACAAATGGGTCTCTGACTGTGTTTTGACTTAAGAAGAACCTCCAACTGTTGTATTACTGCTAGTTCTGTAGCACTAGGCTTCAGACCAAGATATATGTTCCAGTGAACATACAACACTAGTATAAAGAGCTGTATTTTCACCAGTGGTCATTGCAGATATAAAAATGAGACAAGCACTGCCTCCATGCCCAGCAGGTGTTTTGGGGCTGGGGGAACAAATGACCCACATACTGTATTACATCAGCACATCATTAAAGTGAAGTTCTGATCTGAATTTAATCACATTCTTATAAGGTGGCACATTGACTAATAAGAAAAAGTACTTGCTGGAGGCTGCAATTTTTTCTTGTTAGTAATGCTTCTGCTCATCCCAATTATTCTCATGAGCACCACAGCACAGTATTTAATCAAGGGTAGAAAGAGAAAGTGCATAGAAAATGAAGTGGTAAATGAGTGGAATGACGGGACATCCTTAGCAGAACTATCTCCCGTCTTAAAATATTGGATATTTTTCTTCTAAACTGCAGATAATACATTCAGTGAATACTAATACATTCTTTCAACTATCCAAAATGAAGCCGCTTGATAAATTTATTGCTGCAGAACTTTCAGACAATTCTATATAATAAAGATAATAACATTACGCAGCAATACTTTGTGTATGGGGGTGGAAGGTTTTAAAACAATACAGTTATATCATCTTTCCCCTTCATTAAGAAAACTATAAAATCAGTTTTTCATACTCAGGCTGTTTCAGATTGCTTCGATCCCAAAGTCACTCCTAGTTTTTGCTATTGCTGGTTATCTCAAGGCTCTGCAGTAGCCAACAGGATGTACTACAGGTACAGGAAGTTAGTGGAATTTAAGAGGACTGATCCTGTCAATACTACTTGAAACATTTGAAGCCTCAGAAAAAGAGAATGGGATTACATCAGTTTGGTGGACAAAACTTAGGTTCCCACCAGTTTGCTGATGAGTTACCATCCCCTGGCATGTGAAGGAAGTTTGTAAAATGTCACTGTAGAAAAGTTTATAAAAATACACTGGTTGCTAATGGTTAAAAAAAACACAAACAACTCTCTAAGACATTTCTAAAGTAGCTTTCCTGAGCAACTCTGATGCAGACACACATTATGACAGGTGTTATTTCTGGACACTTGAATTCATGAAATATTCATATAATTCAAAACATATGTACACACATATGAACTAATATAAACTCCAAACACAAATACACACCTTATAATCTCACTCACACATATGATATGAGCCCAATGACTTAATAGCAACGACTGCTACCAAACAGGAAAGATGCTTTCAGTTAATGGTGACTAATAGTGCTTTCAAATGCATATTCAGATTCTTGCCGATTCTCTTGTGTTGGCTCCTCTAACGACAGGTTTTTCTTCATCCTCCTCCCCTGTGACACATGCAGAGAATAAAGAATTGACTGTTGAAAATTCTGCCTGCTTTGACTTTTGCGCCTTCTGCATACATCAACCTTACCTGCTGGCAAGTCATGCCGAAGCTTCACAACTGCCCACAGAGTGCACAGCGCGTAAGTCAGACTAAAGCAGGATAAAAGCAGTTACTGAGGCAAGTCCGACACCCCAGGGCAGTAGGAAATACAGGTATATAATTCCAATCCACTGCTTATCCAATTTGTTCTAAGAGATTTCCAGTGATGGGGATTCCACCATACCCTTAGTCAAACTACCTCTGTTTTTAAATAACCTTACCATCAGAAACCATTTCTTACTACACATCCTGCACCCTCCTTAATGCAAATAAGGATACGGCCTATCTTTTCATATTTAGGCCTTTCTTCTGAATATAAGCACAGGACATACAACCTCCAAGGGCTCACACTGCCCAGCAGCAATGTTGTTTTTTCTATTAGACCAAGTTTAATATAACTGAAACACTGTTTCATTATTTGCACCTGAAGCATCAATGTTTTTGTAGCACTTAATTTACCTGCGACAGGCTATATGGAACTTGGCATCAGTATTTCTTAATCTATAAAAGTGTGTTTTATTATTATGCTGGTGAGTGAAAAACTAGGTACACCTCGCAGTATAATATACTCTCAGCACTGCAAATCCAAACTCTGGTTTCCCATCCGCAGTTCTGCAGTCTGTGCTGATCTATAAGATTAGAGTAGAGCCCAGTCAGATAAGATTGCTCCCCTGGTGATGCAGAATTTTGTTAACTTGATCACAGGTTGTATTAAAGCATTAAGTAAAACCTTAAATCACTGCCTCTTGTAGCTATTGCACAGACACTCACATACCTAAAATTTATTATCATGGGCAACCATATTGATTAAAAACAACATATGAACACAAAACAGCAAGTAAACACATATAAAACATCAAGTTATAATGGGTCCTGCACTTCTCTGTGAATAAACAGAATTAACAGTAAATTATTCTCCAACCTCCATGGAGAAATTCAAGGTTTCTTTTCCTCTTTTTTAAAATTCACTTTCTTTTTATAAATTAATACATAAAAGGCAAGACTAACCCCTGAGGATCTATACACTGCAGTGAGAAACTTAAGCACTCCATTCTGCCTATCTTTTTAGTACAACTTGGGTATCATTATTTCATGTCCATAGGTAAAATTACCTAAATATAAACAAATTAAATTTAGAATTACTAAAAAAAATAGCCAAATTCACCACATGTACCTGCCCCTAAAGTACTACTTATAGCAGTATCACTACTGATCTCAATCTAAATGGGAAAAATGTTTGATCCTGTGCATTTTTCATGCAGGCTCCTAACCAGTCCAAAAATGGGGATTTGGGGATGTTTGGGTTTTAGGTACATTAAAACCACAGACTTTTAGTGTCCTGCCATGGATAGCTGCCTCTCTACTCATATTTGATAGGTAGCCAAAATACACTCCAAAGTTTGCAGAAAAGCAAAACTCCTTAGAAAAAAAGCAAAATTTCATGCTATACTACTTTAACCAGCTTCAACTGAATGTTTGTAATGATTCCGCTGAACATCATTGTCCCAGATGTCCAAGCAAGCTACACTGTCAACCACATCTGCAGTATAAAATGCAACAGGCTTCAGATGCCTCCTTCAAACAGTTTTTCTGGACACACCAATGAGGCAAGGCCTTGTGTTTTTTTTAGCAAAACAGAATATTAATTTCAACTCCAAGGTTTTTTTTACATCCAAACTGTTGCATATTCTAAGGTGAATCTACATGGCTTTAATATAGCACTTGCATGATTAATGGCAAATTTTAGTATTATATTTATACAGAGAAAAAGAAATGTAAAACCTAATAGCAAATAATTCTAAACCAAAAAACAGGTGCACTCAAAAACTGTACCTTTGATACTTGCATGTCAAAGCTAGTTAGAAGCCTCTAATTGCCAAAAAAATGGACTATTAGTTAATCTTCCTGGCACTTAGCTAAATTTCTCTTACAGGTGTGCTTTATCAAATTTACTCTGCATACATGTAATTTTCTGCTCTAGATAAAAAGCTTAGGTTCATCGTAACAGCTCAGCCATGCCTGCAGGCTAACTGGAGTCAGAGTTTTCATTTTCAACCTAAGATTGGATGCGCTTGGCCAGTCAATGCACCACAAACCTCATTTTTTTTTTCCTCTAGTAATATAAATGCAAGAAAGCAAGACAAGTTAATGGAGTTTTGCACTGTGGTAACAACCAGGGAACAGGGTTGCCTGGGTAAATAGCTGGTTGTTTTTAAATGCAACAGGAAGGATATACAAAGACATTTTGCTTCCCAGACTAAGGAAATCTGAGATTTTCCTTAAATCACATAAGTATCTCTACCCAAGAGTTTATTAATACATGAAATAAATGTTTTAATAAAATAAAAAGAATATTTCTGTTTACTGTTTTTAAGGCTAACCGGAAAAAAATTTACTTTCCTTTCAACAAACACCACTGGACTGAAATGTCAATAGCCTCATAAAGCAAATTTATATCTATAAATTAACAACAACATTCTTAATTAATGGAAAATTATTTCTGAACAATATAATAGTAACTTCACTTGTGGAATCTACATTCTGAAGTATATTTCCAGTCACAAAATCACCAGAAATGTGGAGGTCTGTGACTAGTGGAGTTCCTCAGGGGTCGGTGCTGGGACCGGTGCTGTTTAATATTTTCATCAATGACCTGGAAGAGGGAACTGAGTGCACCCTCAGCAAGTTTGCTGATGACACAAAACTGGGAGGAGTGGCTGACACACCAGAGGACTGTGCTGCCATTCAGCGAGACCTGGACAGGCTGGAGAGTTGAGCGGGGAGAAACTTGATGAAATTTAACAAGGGCAAGTGTAGAGTCTTGCATCTGGGGAAGAACAACCCCATGTACCAGTACAGGTTGGGGGTTGACCTGCTGGAAAGTAGTGAAGGGGAAAGGGACCTGGGGGTCCTGGTGGATAGGAGGATGACCATGAGCCAGCAATGTGCTCTTGTGGCCAAGAAGGCAAATGGCATCTTAGGGTGCATTAGAAAGGGAGTGGTTAGTAGGTCAAGAGAGGTTCTCCTCCCCCTCTACTCAGCCTTGGTGAGGCCGCATCTGGAATATTGCGTCCAGTTCTGGGCCCCTCAGTTCAAGAAGGACAGGGAATTGCTTGAAGGAGTCCAGCGCAGAGCCACAAAGATGATTAAGGGAGTGGAACATCTCCCTTATGAGGAGAGGCTGAGGGAGCTGGGTCTCTTTAGCTTGCAAAAGAGGAGACTGAGGGGTGACCTCATCAATGTTTACAAATATGTGAAGGGTAGGTGTCAGGATGATGGAGCTAGGCTTTTTTCAGTGATATCCAGTGATAGGACAAGGGGCAATGGGTGTAAACTGGAGCATAGGAAGTTCCACGTTAACATCAGGAAGAACTTCTTTACTGTAAGAGTAACAGAGCACTGGAACAGGTTGCCCAGGGGGTTGTGGAGTCTCCTACACTGGAGATATTCAAGGCCCGCCTGGACAAGTTCCTGTGTGATGTACTGTAGGTTACCCTGCTCTTGCAGGGGGGTTGGACTAGATGATCTTTTTAGGTCCCTTCCAACCCTTGGGATTCTGTGATTCTGTGATTCTGTGATTCTGTAATAATAAAGAATGTAACATGAAGTCACTACCTCAGAATTACAAGCATAAATCTCTTTCCTTTGTCATGCATGTATACACAGCTGCTTCTGATTCTATTCATTACAGCAAAATCCAGAACTCGTACAAGCCTTTAGCTCTTGCATACGTTCAGACACTAAACTGAGAGGGACAGATTAAGAAATAGTAAAACTCTCCAGTAAAAATTATCTTTCATCACCTTATGCTTCTGGGGAGATAATCCCTCACTAAACCAGCATCTTCACAGCCAGAAAGAAGACTATTACTTTTTTTTTTGTTTTCAGATGGGGAAAAAAAAGAAGAGATTTAAATAACTTAGTTCAAGCTATGCAGGAAGCCTATGAGAAAGGCCAGGGAAGAGCCTCACAAAGAGAGGTAACAGTTCCTGATCTTTTCACAAACTACACTCCCAGGCATAGCATATCAAAGCCCTCCTTCAAGAAATGTGAACTCAAAAAAATACATCTGAGTTTTACTACTAACCCTTCACCACAGTAGCTCAGAAAAACAACAAAGACATCCATGCTATATTACACCATATGTACATACATTATAACTAGCATTATGAAGAACTACTTTCTGTCATGGCAAACAAACCTGTACTACCCATAAATCTAGATTAAAATATCACTAATATTTCAAAATTTGTACAGCATTCGAAGCATGCTACAAGCTTTGTACAGATGCAAAAGCAATCATGTGACTATGAAGATCATGTAAGTAAAACAGATTGGATAAATGGTTCTTTCCATCAGTCCTGGACACAGAAAACAGACATGGAAAAGAAACATCAGCATGACATATGATATTCCATTAATGAACATGATGGAGAGTTCCAGTTGAGAAAACTGTGACTAAGGAGAATTTAATGGCATAGTGATTACAGGATTTTCCAAAAAGGAATGGAATAATTTAATAACCATGCTATCACTTCTTTCTTACAACATTAAGCTTCCTATTTATAATGTATGTATGTCTGTTAAGGAGACAAACATCTGCATTATGCTTTCAGTGAACTGTAACTGTATGCAATGCTGTGAGTATTACTGGGGTAGCCAGTTATGCAGAACGACCATCAATGTACATTTTTTAGGTTGGGTTGGCTTTAGGGTTTTTTTAAACACCTTTATTTGTAATTGCAATGCACTGTTGAACCTTCTTCCAACACAGCACTTATACCATTACAAGGAAGGACAGAAGGAAGCAGCCTCTATTCCTAAAGGTCCTATTTATGAGTTGTCAGCTTGCAGAAAGCTAGAATCATTTGTCTTTCTTGAGAATGTAATGGGTGAAATGTAGTGTATCAAACCTAAAACAGATTTTCCCTGGAATCAGTAAGCAGGAACATTGAAGTACATGATAAAGTGCTATATAATACACATGTATTTAGAAATAAATTGAAAGGCAGCAAACAAAATTACCCTAATACATCAATCAACAGAGGGAAGCAAGTAATGGAAGAGTAATATCTGCTCTTTAAATATTAACCTGCTGTCTCTACCTGTTATTTCCATATTCTTTCTACTTCCACCTGTACTTTCAGCTTGTTAGCTAAATGGAGATAAAATTCATTCTGCCTTGAAAAGACTAGATGATCTTTTGAGGTCCCTTCCAACCCTTGGGATTCTGTGATTCTGTGAAAAGATACTTTAATACCTGCTTTCAATCCCAGTAATCACCCTTCTATTCCTGTTGCACCCTTTTTCAACCCTCTGTGAGGGACCAATGACACAGCAAGCATTTTTCATATCAGATTGCTTTTGCAGCAGTAGGAGCATTTAACATAACAAGTTCTTGTCAGTCTTCTTGCAAAAAAATTAAAAAAAAAAAAAAAAAAAAGAAGATTTTTGTACTGCCACAGGCATTTTTGAGAGCAATGCTACTTTTTCACTTTTCCTGACCCTTTTTTTGCTAGAGAGGATATCAAGAAAAAAACAGGCTCAGAATGATGGTTTGAATGTTGTTGGGTTTTTTTCCTTTCTCCAGCAAGAAGTAATCTATGAGCTTACTGAATGACATTTTTAAGTCGATGTCATTAAAGGTTTATTTACACACACATTTATTTCACACATTTCTCAGATCTTCATTTCCATGATCATACAATAAGAGGGTACAGTATTCCTTTGATTCATGTAAGAACTGGAAAAAATATAAACTCATTAAAAAGAAGCCTTTGACTGAATTTATACCTTTTTTTGGTTAGGTTTTTTTTTTCTGGAATTGAAATAAAAACCCCATACTAAGAAAAAGAATTAAATGGAGCATAAAGGAAGTAATTTAAACTGCAGGTGTTTTCCACTATTTGACAGCGCAACTTATATTTGAATGTCACAAGGAATAATGGTATGATCTTTGGCTATATCCAACCACTTATACTCTGTCATTCCTCATGCAAAAATTCAATTGATTTTATTAGGAGTTCCCCAATATATTGTTCCTGTTACAATAAAAAAAATCCTGTGACAAAATGTCATATGTTCCATACAGTATGATGCTCTAGGAAATAAAAGGGAGGATATATTTTTTCAAGGTTGCAAAACCTAATTTTAGATAACATCAACAACTAAATCTCCTTGACATGCAGTCTGAAGTCTTATTAAAAAATGCTAATCAGTCTATGAATTTCAGAGCACCAGTTGCAGAAGTCAGTCCTGGTTTCTTCTTGCAAGTCTGCAATGAAATATTTATGTGTCTGATAGATAACAGACCTCGCCTGCTTGAGATCAACTGGGTGAGGCCAAGATGAACAGTACGTAAGTGTGCAGTAACTGTACTCATTTTAGACTACTAAATTCAAATGTATTTGGGGGTATAAACATGGCCTCCTGACTTCAGGTATCACAGACAAAAGGGGAGGAAACCATCCTGAAAAAAACCCTGCTGTGACCGGGGGTTTGTTTCACAGTTTAAAGTAGTAGTTTAACTACTTTTGTACTTGTAGTTAACCAAAATGCCATTTCTACCATATCTACTAATGATGAATAACACCCTAGAGCTGGACACTGGAATTTCTGCATGACATCTACTTTTTATGAAAGTTGTCTTCCATCTCCTCTCCATGAGTCCATCCCTTTATCAAAAAAAACCTCAAAGGACAGCAATTCAAACAAAACCTTGAAACTATTTTCACTGGCTTGCTGCACTGTTTGTGGTACCCTCTGATAACCTTCTAGCCAGGAGATTTGGATAATCTTTTGAAAACATTTAGCAACAAGGCTAAGAAGACTATAGGATGCAAAATCTCCTACCAAATAAACAAATAAAATAAAATAAAAAAAAAATAATCAAACAACCCAAAATATTTCCAGAGAAAACACAGATCCAAAGCAGGGCACAATGAAAAATAAAAAAAAACCAAACCACCTCCTCACATCTGTTATATATGGCAACACCAGTCAGTATTTATAGGAATAAGACCTCTGTAAAATGTGACAGAGCATTTATTTAGCTATATTAAACTAATTCACATTCAATAAAATGGGAACTATTGTATACAGAATCTCAAATGGAACCTCAAACAGTATCAAATAGCTTAGATGAGATGAAGCTAAAAACCTGTCTCGTTTACATAACAAGTACCAAAACACCTTGCAGATGCTTAAGAGTCCAACTAAACCAACAGTACAGAGAGGCAAGGGGACAAAACCCATCAGCTGAAATGGGCAACCATGTGGTACACTCAAAAACTGGGCTGGATCCACATGGCACATGATATGCCATCACAGAGAACAATTCACAAAACTGGGTCAAATGCTTTAGTAGTGAGCCAGGCTCTCAAAGAGCCCCATGAGGCTAATCTGTTTAGGTCCTCTCAACAGTCGGCAAGGGAGAACAATGAGAAAATTTCCATGTGGTTTTGAAGGGAAGTTGAAATTAGCCACTGTTAGTTATCTCCACTTACTACAAAAAGCACCAGGGAAATTAAATGTAAGTTAAAGTGAAGTTTTACGAATAGGTCCTGCCAGGTACATGCTATACAGGATCACAAACAACAAATGTCCAGTGCTAAGACATGAATCCATTTGCAACAGGAATAAGACAATATATAAGTAATTTACTAGAGTTAAAACAAAACATTCTTAAGAGTTAGCTGAACTTTCTCCTCCTTTAGCTCTAGGCTCAAAGACTTGCTCAGTAAAAAAAATCGGATATAATCTTCAGCAGATAAATAAGAAATGTTGGGAAGCCATGCAAAATAAAATCACTTCTGCTTGCTAGTTGTAAGATGGCTCTCAGGGAATCAGGCTGTTCATGCCAATCATTTGAAACAGTTATGGCCAGATTCACCAAGCCTTTAGGAAAGGCAATAAAGGAAAAGTAGCCAGGGAAATACTTGACTGCCTAAAAGCCTACAACAAATGAAAAGCATGAATATTGCTTTAGCATGGAAAAGCCATCAGGTTTAGTGATCTTATGTCAGGTAAGGAAACTGCACACAGCTGACAGACCCTGAAGAGACAGCAAGCAGACTCTCAAATGGGCTTGTGCATTAACACAAGCTTTTGTTAATTTAAAAAGGGGGACCCTCCTGGATTCTCAGAGAGAGAGAACTAAGCCAATTTGCCACTAGTGCAAACTAAAGCAAGTGCCAGATCACTGCAGCTACCAAATAGGAACATCTCTACTCATCCCCTTCACAAGCCTTCCTTTTCAAGGGAATCATAGAATCAACTGGGTTTGAAAAGACCTTTAAGATCATCAAGTCCAACCATTATCCTAGGACTGCCAAGACTACCACTAAGCCATGTCATTGAGGCCTCATCTATACCACTTTTGAACACCTCCAGGGACAGTGACTCCACCACTTCCCTGGGCAATCCTGTTACAATACCTATCACCCTTTCATTTAAGAAGTTTATCCTAATATCCAGTCTAAACCTCCCCGGATGCAGCTTGATGCCATTACCTCTTGTCCTCTCACTTGTTACTTGGGAGAAGAGACCGACTCCCACCTCACTACAACCTCCTTTCGGGTATTTGTAGAGAGCAGTAACGTGCCCCCTGAGACTTCTCTTCCTTAGGCTAAAAAAACCCAGTTCCTTCAGCCATTTTCATAAGAGTTGTTCTCCAGACCCTTCACCAGCTTTGTTGCCCTTTTCCGGACCCACTCCAGCACCTCAATGTCTTCCTTGTAGTGAGGGACTCAGAACTGAACACAGTATACTAGGTGTGGCCTCACAAGTGCTAAGTACAGAGGAATAAGGAAGGGATAGGAAGGAACGGCACCCAAGAACAGTAAGGAATTCAATAGACAATTTCTTTGCTCTCTAAAGAGGAAATCAGAAATAGCACAATAAAACCAAATAGCCCACATGTTCTCAACAACATCTGGTGCACAAAACTTCATCTCAGAAGCCATAAAAGGTTTATTTTACCATCCTTTTATACGGAAATATGATATAAGCTTTCTGTCTTTGTAGCCTCTTCTTGGCATTTATTCCTGTGGATATCTACCTAATTTTCCTACTCTTACTAAGTAAAAGGAATGCTTTTAAAACACAGTCCTGCAACCCTCAGATCCACAAACAGGATATAAGGCTGAAAATTGGGTTTCTATTATTAATCATGACTGACATGCCTGAGGTTAGTGGAGACACTTGCAATCGGCCCAGCTAGGTTGCATACCTGTTCAATTGTTCTCAGCTGCCCAGATGTCTTAGTAGAAAGGACCCTACCAGGCAGGATGTGTGAAACAGCAGTGTCTGCAGCTATCACACTAAGATATACAAAGCATCGTTAATTGTAAAGCAATCAAAGTGCAAGTCCCTGAGCTCATCACTTCCACTATCTACAAATGAGATTTTCTGTTACCATGAACACCTTCTATTAGTTTTTGTCATCTCCTGCAGCACCTCATGTGCAAATGTTGTAAGAGCACTTTATATGTTGACAGTCCAAGTTAACAAGTGTAGAGAAAATAACATGACAAGCATGTGGAAATGACACAAGTATTCCCCTTGTGAAGTTAGGCCCCAGTAAATCTTGGCAGCTTTCATCTAAAAATGTAAATGCTGAAAACTGCCAAATTAAGAAAAGTACCTCCCCACCACCACCAAAAAAGAAAAATCAACAAAATAATTATGAAGAAATGTGGGTTAGCAGTGAATGGCTGCAGTGGGAGATGAGCAATCACATCACCTTTGTAAAAAGTAGCTGAACAAAAAAAGTTAATTAACCAGGTATATTTTTAATTTTTCTCATGTATTACTGCTTTTCCAGGCTTTTACATGTGTGAAAATGAGATACCTTACATTCTGTGTGTGTCAGCTGAAGGTACATAAAAACAGGGAGATGAGAAACCAGGAGCTGCTAAAGAAATACACGTGCAGAATTGTTGCAGTCATGATTGACTAAAGATCTGGGAAGGCAAGGTTTATTAGCAGAAATAACATCTTTTACTGGACCAATTTTATGGCTTAGAAAAAACAAACACATTCCCTGGACACAAACACTTCTTTCAGGATAATTACTTATTACCTAAGGAACAGGCCCTGAAAAGGATTTATGTGCCAAAAGCTTGTTCATTTTTTCCCTCTATTTCAATTAGACTAATAAAATATATTATCTGTACTGCTCACATCTTTCTGCACCATGGTGCAGCACATCTCTTGACAAGAACAAATATCTGCTCGTGTCTGTGGAATTCAATGCAGTGGATGACAGACGAATTAACGGATGAAGAACATTCACTTAAAGGCTGACAGACAAGCAAGTGGTTGTGATCAGCAGCCCTTCCAGAGAATATACATGTAGCCCTCAGACAAATAAAAACCATTAAGAACAGCAGATCAACTGCAACAAAGAAAATCCAGTCAATTATTTCCCATAACACACTGGAATAACTTCATATGTCATCCTACTAAGAGATAATAGGACCCCTACTTCAGTGAATACAACTGATAACACGAAATACATGTTGATGCCTACACTTTATTTTCTTTATTGCATAAATAGTTGCATCAGCTTTACAGGAAACAGCACAGTGGAAAACTGCCAACTATACACAAATTTAGAAACAGCTACTCTCTTCGCTGAGCAAAAAGCATTATGAGAGAACAAACATTCACACCATTTGCACGAGTAATGTCAAGATACTTTGCAGCAAAGAATTCGTCTTCTTGGGAGGTGCAGTGTATTTTACCCTACAGAATTATGGTATTCACTGCTATTCTAGCTATCAACTACACATACAACAGTAAGACATGAATGAGGTGGTGATTTTTGTCTTTCTGTACCAGTTATTTTCACAAATGCTCAACACGGTATTATTTTGCTGTTGTTGTTACTGGAATAAAACAGATTCTGGTTTTATTTTTGTTTAACTCACCAACTCCAAAAAAAAAAAAAAATCATGCAGCTGAGTAAAAAACCATAAACCCAATAAAGGCTCAAAATATTCTGCAACATCATATATATGAAGACCTCTATCTGTTCAAATGAAAAAAAAAAAGAAAAAACAAAAAAACACCAAACCCAAAAAACAACCAACAAAAAAAATATATACCCAAAAGATATCTTTGTTTACAATTTAGAAGTACCTTTAATGGACAGAAAAGTGACAGGTACTAAAAGATGCCATTAATTCTAGGCACAGAAGACAAAGTGAGGGCTAATGGCTAGAAGTAAAGACAGTTACCATTAGTTTAACAATAAAGCATGTGAAAGCTCAGGTGTTCCCATTGTCCAATAGAACTCACTGATCTTGACCCAGAGCTAACTGGCTGGCTTTTATGACATGTCCTGCACAAAAGGTCTAGTCAGAGGATCCAACGCTCTTTACCAAATCTAGGAATCTATCAATCTTTTTTTTTCCTGTTGAAAGCTGTTCCTACATATGTACCAGTAATTTATCTGATAACACCTCTTGCATATGCACAAGCAAATGTTATGTTCTCTATTCTGTGATCGCACCATCTCTGAAGTTTCATCGTTGATACTTCTCTTCTGCTTGGACACAGCACCATCTCTTACCTTAGTAAACACAAGCACAGGAAAGAACAAAGTACCTTTTGTTTTTGTCTAGAAACACTGTCAGTAAAAATAATTTCCAATAGTTTGTCTAAGAAAAAAGAAGAAGAAGCTAAAATAGACAGGATCAAGCAGTAACAGACAATTTGTTCTTCTATTCTCAGATGCATATCCTTTTAATTTATACTCAGAAATATCATTTCATATATAATTGTATTCAAGTTTGTCTTCATGGTGAAGCCACCCATAAGAGTCCAAACTTTTATGACTTCAGTCTTCCCTATATTATTATCATTTGTACTTCAAAGTATGACCATTCCCTGAAAATACCTATTAGCATGTGGCTTTTGTAAGGCTAGTGAGCAAAGCCTGTGTGTAGCAGCACTGTATCAAACAGTGGAACAGCGGTCTGAAATCAAATGTTAATTCATGTTAGGATCCGCTAATCCTTTCTGCTCACCTTGAATATTAAAATAACTTGCAGCGCAGCTATATAAAAATGTTGCTTGAAGCTGCATCTCTCTACCTTTGAAATATGTACTATGAAGAAAAACAGAAATTTCCTTTGTTATTTGCCAAACAATTCCTAGCTTGAACAAAGCTCTCGACAGAATCTGCAGTGTTTGTCCTATTTTTGGTAAACAAACAGTGCTTGCCATCACAACATAGAGATGGAATAATGAGTAATGAGTCTGTTCACCAACTATTAAAATATGCAGTAATGATTAAAGCATCTGATCATGAAGAAGTTTTTACTTAATCATAGAACATTGGCTTTTCTTTCCTCACAACAACCACCAGGCTCATGAACAACATAGTTTTGGCAGCTTCATGCACTAGCTCCAGAAAGAAGAGGTCCATTAAACAAACTGAAATGTGCATTACAAGGACAACAGCAGGTCCTAAAACCTTTTATCAGGCACCCTGCTGCATGGAATATTTTTTAAATAAATATTGAACAACAACAGATATCTTTGAACTTCTCTAGTTAATAGACCTTACAGACCTCCTACAGTGTGGCAATAAATATGCCTCAAGAAATCAGTGTATCACTTCATACCATTTAATAATGCCACAATTGCCTTTGTTATGCAGACTGTATAGAATGGTGAATGCTATCCGAGAGCAAACCCGTGCATTAATAGTGCCTTTCTTTCTTGTGCTAGTAAGCATAGCATTGCTGCTTTGGTTCTATTCTCTTCCACCTGTAGGTCTTTCCAGTAGGCAGCTGAGTCCACTTAAAGCATCAAGTTCAGAATGGTTTGGCATCCAGTTTCCCAACTCACATTATTAAAACAAGAACTGCTGTGATTCATGAACCATGGTTGAATGACTGGCTATTCCTTTCACTTAAGTTCAAGATTTTTATTCATGTATCTGTATCTCTCTGAAATAAAAACCTCAGAAAGACACTAACATGCTGAGATTCATTGTCACATCTTATCAGTTCCTAATACAGGCGATGAAGAATCTGACATCCACAAACCTCCATCCTAAATCTGTCTGTTCTGAAGATTTCACTTGCACAAATAAGCTTTGTAGATCACTACTCGCTTCTCAATGCGTTATTTTACTCCTGAATTTGCATTTCAGCACAGAAAAGTAAGGAGATTAGACTTTACCATTATTTTCTTACTTTACAAATACCAACATAAATAAAAATATATGCATATTTGTGAATTCACACATTCACAAGAACTCAGGACAATGCTGGTTCATGTACATGCACAAGATCTGATTATCTCCCATTACTAAACTGTACTGTTACAAAGAATTAACTTCTGCTTCCCTTCTGCTCTTAGAAACCTGAAAAGCAGCACAAATAACTTGACAGCTTGTCTGTGAAACTGAGATAGTTATCAGTCATTGATGAGATTCGTTTTTGTTTGAAAGACATACAAATTTTCCCATTATTATCAAATCATAGAAAATAATCTTTTTTAACCTCTTCTTCCAATAGCAAACTTTAGAAGTGATTCAGTGCAAAAACAAATTAACCTACAAATTACTTCACAGTTCTCTGCAAACTAAATTACATTAAGCTACATCAAATACACATCCTTAAAATGTGCCTGGGAGCAAGCGGCATGTGAAGCCCAGTCATGATTCTTGTCTTAATTTCCTTCATTAATTTTTCTTTCCGAGTAATCTTTAACGATTGCATGCACACTTCCTCTGGCAAAGGAATGGTGAATAAAAAGAACAATGTCTCAAGCTATAGGGAAAGCAAAAGTTTCCCCAGAGTTACTTACAGTCTGGCGTGGGGAGGTGGGGAGGGCTGAGAGGAGGGAATTGTCCCGACTGCTTATCTCTGGTGATCAGTTTAACAGTGTAGGTGTGAACAAGGCATACTAATTAGGCATTTAAGAAAACCTTTGCATCACCAGCAGCAGCCAGTCTCTAATCTCCAGCATAAGGCTGTAGTTTGACCTAAATTAACAACCATTCCAAAAAAGGTAATTTTTCTGCTTGCCACCCTCAACTAGCACCCTCAACTATCCCCCTACAATTCACCGCATCACTCCCTACAGTGTGGTGTCATGACTATAGTGAACCAAACCAAGGCCAACTGAGCCAGCTGATGCTTCACTGTTTTTGACCATGGCATTTCCTGACCAGCAGAAGCCTTGAGGCATAGGGTTAAAACAGTAGAAGTGCAGTCTGAATAAACAGGTCACACTACCTCTCTTCATAATTCATTTAGAAATATCAACATATTAGATAAAGATTCATTTCAGAAGCTTACTCTTCTATCTGCAGGTATATGCTCTCCTGGATATAATTCTGTCCATAAAACAGTTTGTGGTGTGTATTGACAGGGACTTTTTCTCCCCACTTGGTCTCGATCTACTTAATACACCTTTAGTCTTGTCCTGAAACTTCATAAATTCATTTTAATGTATCACAATTTTATTTTTAGATACTGTCGTGATGAATGCCAAATCATTTAAGGAAATATTTCATCACATAAGCCTTAGTCATGGTGTAAAAAAGAAAAAATAAGTAAAAAAATATTCCCATATTATACACCTGCAAAATAAGGAACACAACAGTGAGGTCTAAGTAACAACTGTGAAAACCGTTGTATCTGATATACCACCTTGTCATGGTTTAAGCCCAGCTGTAACTCAGAACCACGCAGTCGCTCTCTCACTCCCCGCCAGCTCCCAGAGGGATGGGGAGAACTGAAAGAATGTAACTCCCATGGCCTGAGATAGGAACAGTTCAGTAACTAAGGTATAACACAAACCACTACTGCTACCACCAGTAATAATAATGATAAGGGAAATAACAAGGGAAGAGAATACAACCACTCACCACCCACCGATACCGAGCCCAACCCAAAGAGCGATCTAGCCCTTCCGGGTAACTGCCCCCAGTTTGTATAGAGGGCATGGGGTGCTGTGGTATGGAATACCTCTTTGGTCAGTTTAGGTCAGGTGTCCTGTCTCTGCTTACTCCTGGCTTCCCCTCCTCCCTGGCAGAGCATGAGACTTAGAAAGCCCTTGGTCACAGTAAACATTACTGAGCAACAACTAAAACCATCGGTGTTATCAGCGCTGTTCCCAGGCTGAAAGTCAAAAACACAGCACTGCACCAGCTACTAAGAAAGAGAAAGATGACTGCTGCTGCTGAACCCAGAACACACGTGAAAGGAGAAAGATATAGAAAAAGAAATATTGTAGTTTATTGCAAAAAGAGCACAAAGTTGTCACATCCAAAAGAACATGTATGTTGTATAGTATCTTGCATAAAGACTTAAATTAACAAATTAGGGAAGATGTCACTGCTGGGGATTACTTCAGTCAGAGCTAACATGAATGGAAGTAATACACATAAATCTCTGTGACTCGAGATGCAAAAATATTCCTTTTCTTTGCTTCCCCTTTTTACAGACTCAAAGAATGTAAAGTCTTTCAAAAGAAGGTGCAGCTTTGATGAAAAAATTAAAATTGCTTTCCATGTCACATCTGTCCTCAACGAGTATAGAGAAACGTGTCAACTTCTTACTCTCATCTTTAGAAAAACTCCATTAAAATGTGTCTAATGAAAATATGAAGAGACTTATACTACTGTGCATACTGCCACACCTACAGCGGGAAAACTGCATTACTTCCCTCTTTTAGCCAAAATGCCTGACAGGTTGTTGCCAACAATGCATATTTTACAGGCTGTGTTATTTATTTCTGAACAATGTCCCTTAGAGGGAATATTTCTGGGTTACATTTCATGTAACAGAAAGGTTACAACTTCTTCTTGGCAACTAGTTCTGTAAACTCTTGATCTGCTCAGTTCCCAGTTTCTCCTCCAATTCTTGACTGATTTGCAAAATTCCAAAAAGCCTCTCCCCTCTTTCCAGCTTCTTCCATTGACCTACTTCCCATCCTCCTAACTTTCAGAGCCTCACTAGCCCCAGATTTCCTCTAAACATCTTTCCTTGTCAATGCTTCATTGCTTCATTTTCCACATTACCTGCTGTGAGCTTCACCCCACATTTAATCTGGTTTTATTACCTTAAACCCTACCTCACTTACCATCAGCACTTCATCATCCTCCCCATTTTCTAATGGGAGCAAAGTGCACCCTCCAGAAAGTCCTACCCTTTCTTTATCCTCCACACTCCCCCTCTGGATCAGGTCCTCACTTTCCCCACTTCTTCTTCCATTCCAGTAACGAGCCAGACGCCAACAGTTAGCAAATTTGTAAAGACAAAAGTCTGCTAGGGTAGCAGTCTGCCAAGTCTGCAGAATTATAAAGACAATTTCATTTAACTGAGTGTTCCCTCCCACTATTTACTCATTTTGCTTTACACGACACAAGTTTCACAATGCTTAATTTGGGATAATATCTTCAAAATATATTATAAACACTTCAAATCTGATCATTTCAGGTTAGAGTAACTAAATCAAAACTGGTGGGTTTTACTTTCATCAGCTACAATGTGCCAAAAAAACATGACAAGGAGACTTCTCATGCAAATGCAAACTTCTGATTTTTGGAGCAGTCAAAACTAACCTCATTTCATTTGACATATTCCAAAAAGTTGTCTAGTGAACAATCCTGTAGGAGTCATTTTTAGGAGACAATGTTGAGTTCCGCCACAGCGCTGCTTGTTTTACAAGGCCAGACAAAACAGTGTATAGGGAAGTAACTTAAAGCACACATATGCATTAAAAAATAAAGTAAGACAAATAGAAGTCCTTCTGTGTGTCTAAAATACCCGTCTTAGCAACAGAAATATTTTAATCAATCCATTAGCCTTGGATTGATTAAAACTCCCCACCTTATTGCAGGTGTTCCAAATCCTGAAGCAGACTATTACTGAACTTTCTAACTCCCCTCCCTAGGTTTTCCTTGGTATTAAATACTGCATTTTCTAAGTGTCCTGCAATGAATTACTCCAGCTGCTACCAACTGCTGCATCTCCAGTACCTTCATGCCTCTGACTATCAGCTCCAAATTGCAACAGCTATCCAGACTGTAACTATAAATCATAAAATCATAGAATAGTTAGGGTTGGAAAGGACCTTAAGATCACCTAGTTCCAACCCCCTTGCCATGGGCAGGGAGACCTCACACTAAACCATGTCACCCAAGGCTACGTCCAACCTGGCCTTGAACACCGCCAGGGATGGAGCATTCACAACCTCCCTGGGCAAACCATTCCAGTGCCTCACCACTCTAACAGGAAAGAACTTCCTCCTTATATCCAATCTTAACTTCCCCTGTTTAAGTTTTAACCCATTACCCCTTGTCCTGTTACTACAGTCCCTGATGAAGAGTCCCTCCCCAGCATCCTCATAGGCCCCCTTCAGATACTGGAAGGCTGCTATGAGTTCTAAATCTTAGACAATAATCTAACACTAAGTCCTCAAAAGCAATGTTTTCAAAACACAAAAATGCAAAATGTTTGTTTCTTTATCAAAAATTCAAGGACAAAAATACACATTCCTACCCTGAAATTAAAGTGTATTAATTTCAGAAAGGTTTGTGCTGTTTGGGGGGCTTTGTGGGTTTTTTTTTTTTTTTCATGAAAGCATCTATTCAATGAGCTATGAAAATTTTTTTTAAAAAAGAAGCATCTTAAGCTATTCACCAGATCTGTGTTATTTCAATGAATTTTATTAGTTTTACTGAATGAAAGCTATGAATACAGAAAATCATCTCTGAGGCAACAAAATGTTTTAGCATCTCATTCCTTTCCTGGATTATATATTTTTGCCTATTCCCCCATTAAAAGGTGAATCAACCTACATAAGCATTCCCAAAGCTAATTTCCATATATCAATCCGTAATACAGCATACAAAATGTGATCTTGAGTCTTTAATGGGCTAGCATGCACTGGAACTCTAAATCAGAAAACACTCTTGTTCTAAAGGGCAAGGCGTTTGGGGTCTGCAGCTAATTTTCCAACCACTGTCACATCTTTAACCCAGGGTTTACGCAGCATTGCCTCCAGCAACACATTGGCAAGACAAGAAGGACTGTAAACATAATGACCAAACAAGTGACCCAACAGCATTTCATTTCTCACCCCATTACCTTCTTTTTATCAAAGGGATCAAAGGCCTGGAAGAAGCATCCTACCCTGAATTGCTATAGCCTGGGGGGGGGTGAAAAAATACCGTATTCATTCCGAGTTTATTCCCACATAAGCAAAATAATACAAATAGGCAGCTTATGGGAAAAAAAACATAGAACTCTTGCCACAAGACCATTCTTGGACAGAATATTTGAGGGACCTACAAAGCAGGAAATGATGTGCACAAAAAAAGGACAGTAACTAAATTGGTCACTCTGTGAACAAGACCTGGGCAATTTCCAATTTTTATTTTCACAAAACCCACGTGAACACAAACTACCTGTGCATCATCTGACCTACGTGATGAAAAGCCCAATATATTCTTTAATATGTGTTCACTAGTTATAAATTTCAAATTCAGCTCTCCATTAACTGTCTCCCTTAGAGAAGTCACTTACTGATTTCTGCTTTCCTATTATACTTATTATTTGCATATGCTAACCTGCGAAGATGTACCACAGATGCAAAAATACTGCAAGCTCTAAGGGAATTTCCCAAGATAAAAGATATGACAATAATCTTCCAGTCCATAGAAGGAATTAAATTAAAATACTATACCTATTTTTTTTTCTTAAGTATTTTCTGTTACCAAAACTGTATAGAAAGATTTTTCCACTTAAGAATATTACTCATTGTATAAAGGCCCCTCTTACTCAAATTTCAAGTGTAGTTACTGTCTCCATCAATGATAACTCACAGGTTTCCCTGATCTGTGTGACCGTGTTTCGAGCAGAGCTGTTGGACCAGAGAGTCTCCAACAGAGTCTTCCAACCACGGTGATTCTATTCCTCTCCTACTAACTAACGTATTGTGACACTCAGCAAGGAGTATTGATTAGGTTTGTCATAGGATTGCTTAATCCTTGGTAAATCCTGACACCTCTCAGATCTCCACATGACACGCACTGAGCAGAAAGTAAAGGCTTTGGCCACAGATAAGTTGTTTCTTTGGAGGAGGTACAAAGCCTTGGGTGGGATGGTTTAGTGTGAGGTGTCCCTGCCCATGGCAGGGGGGTCGGAACTAGATGATCTTGAGGTCCTTTCCAACCCTAACTATTCTATGATTCTATGATTCTATGTTAGGACATGCAGAGGTTTTTGTAGCCCACATGCACTTTTACGCTTCCAATTCTCTTCCCCATCCCACTCTAAGGAGTAAACGAGCAGCTGTGTGGTGATAAGCTGCCCACTGGGGTTAACTCACAGAACTAAAAGAACTAATTCTGTCCTATTTTCACTATGTCACCAATACATCTACCCACTACCATGATTTAAAATGGCTAATGACTCTACCTTCAACCCATACCAATATAACTCTATTAAATCAGAATAGCTGCACCAATGCTAGAATAATAGTTTGCCCTTTTTTGGTCTGTAATAATTATGTCCTTAAAGAGGCACATAGACCATTTTAGCATAAGTATTAAGTCACATTTAAATTAATTTCTGTTACTTACTTTATCTCAAGAACTAATTAAAATTGTCCAACAACTGCAATCTGATTTTCACAAGCTCTTAATACGTTAAAAGATGTATATTACACTGCCGACATTAATTTCCCACAGGGTATTTAGCTGAAAATCTTTCAGTTGACTTGACCTAAAAATCACAGACAAAATGCTTAGATCCCAATTTGCTGTTTCCACTTTTTTTATGCTAATGGCATGCTAAAGGCACTTACTCCATGCTAAATTAAGAATATAAGACCTAAATTACTACTTACCTACAATTAGTTTATTCCTATTTAGATAGCACTGTTTCAGCCTTATACTATCAAAATAGTCCTGACAGTTCTTGCTTTAAGTGCTTCCACAGTTTCTTTCTACCAAGGAGCAAAATGCCACTCATTGCAAAAGGGAAAATTTTGTTACGTTCGTACAAAGCTAGTTATAAATGAATGCTGTCAAGTCCACTTCACATTAAGGGTGAACCACTGTCTTACAGGATTTGCTTGAACAGCTCAATAAGAATTGATGTTCCTAAATATTCTCCCTTGAGAAGCCCAGCATAGCAGAGAAAAATGTGAATTAAGCAGAAAGCCCATAATTCAGTCACAGAACAAAATGTAACATCTATTTTAACTATGAAAAAACTTTTGTGAACATCACAAACACCAGAAATAATAAATGCATAGCAAGTAAACAACAGATTGCAGTTATTCAAAGAAAACATAACCTTGTTATTTTTAAAGAAAGTTGTGCAAAGGACATGGAAGGAGTGTATGTATTTTGCTTACCTGGTTCAACTTTTTGTAACAGTTTTGGTGTATCAGAGAAAGGCTGTTTTGTTAAGGGACTTTCCTGAACCTGAATTGAAACCCTGAGCACTCAAATCCTCTCCGTAATATTTCATTCACTGCCTTCATTCACTTCACTGCATGCTGTCATGACAGCAGCTTTACCGCTGTTAAGGCATTAATCATTAACGTGACTCCAATCTGTAGATGAAGATGTACCCCACAGGGGTTTCTCAAAGCTCCACAGATCACATTTACAGGTCACAAAAACAACCACCTTCAATTCTACTTTTAAGTCTACTGGTCACCCACTGTAACTTATAAACCACTCAATTCGTGTATTTTCAAAAGCATCTTCCAACTCATGTGTTGGCCACAGATGGCATAAAAATCTCTGCTTCCAAGTGGTCTCAGCGTAGACTGTCAGAAAGTAGGAAGCAGAAGCTCAAGGAGAATAGAGCAGGAGAAAATGTAAAAGCAACCTGTAGCAAATGTGAAAAGCACTTCAACCGTCCCTAGACTAGCAGTCAACCTAGTTTTACCCATGCTTATTGTTTATTCAGACACCAGCAAAATATCATAGTTTTCAGAATAGAGAAAAAGGAACATAAACATTCTAGCCCTTATTCATGTACATTCAAGTCCATAGGGACCAGGATCCTGCTGCTTCTCTCATGATGTAGCAACTAGGTTAGAACTGCTGCTTGATAATCAGACTACTCAGGAAGCATTAAAAACAGTCATCTGTGAAAAGCACTGATCACACTTTCATGTGTTGCAGATTTGGATACTGCTTCATGACATACAATATCACACACTAAACCTACTCAAATAGACTGGAATACAGTAATTTGGATAATTGCTCCATCATTGCAAGTACCACTTCTGAAGTACACTAGAAATCACATTATTAATTGTTGCTAAGTCACCCCAAATCACCTAGGTAAGAAAACTGAGGTACAGGCACTCACATAGAATATCCAGGACACAAACTAAAATTGAGACACCAATTGCTAATTAGATAATTACCACACGCATTCCAGGCAGGGGCAATAACACATTTTCATTGAAGTGACTTGCGTTTTGTCTTTCTGCTCCCGCCAGAGATACACTAGGAATCTCAAATACTTGTAGTTAGTATCTCTTCTGCTAGCATCTAACTCTTTGTGTCAGTTATTTACCTTCATTATGTCTTCCCAAAGTTTCAGATGTCCCTTTCTACACTAAATTAGTCAATTATTGATTTTGCAAATTTAGTGTTTTACTGACATTCAACCCCTCCCATTATCACATTGAACCTTGCAAATAGCCCATAAAATACTACCCTGTATTCCAACACTGGGATTTGCTTATTCTTTTCATAATTTATATTGTAAATATTCTTACTGAGATGTTAGGTACTCAGAGCACCCCCACATAATCAGCACAGTACAAGCTTGAGGAAAAGGGGATTTTGCTAAAGTGTCAGCATTGGAGGGATAAGCAAAAAATCCTCAGTCATACAGTACTGGCACACATCTTGAAAAATTATCTTGTTTAGTATTGCATTGTTACTTGTAGTGAAGGCAAAAAGAAGAAAATTGAGAAAGGAAATGAAGTTTTGAGTAAGTGCAGTTAGCACTAGTGCATGATAGGCAGCGTGGGAGAAAATATGAATGCAACTATTTGACATTTTGACAAGTGGACAATGGAGACTTGTATCACTGCTAAAGCTGAAAGAAAAAAGCTGAGATGACCTTAGGCCATGAAAGTCCTTTAACTGGCAACAAGTAGTTTTATCTAATATATTGGAACCACGGGAAATATACAAAGAAAGAAATGACACAGCCACAGAGCAACAATCTGGAAAAATCAGTTGTGCAGCTCTAATTGGACTGACACAAGTAGGCAAGGCTGCCCTGCTCTAGGCAAAAAGAGAAGACGATGCAGCATTGAGGGCAAGCATAAAAATTTTTACCAGGAAGGATGAAAACTTCCAGCTGAATATAAAAGCTGAGAAACAAGCAACATGTAGAAAAGATTCAAGTATGAGAAACTGAAGAAAAACCTGTGCTTGAGAGAGTACCCAGGGAAATACAGTTCCTGCAGAACAGAAAGGACAGTGACAGTTCACCCACTGAGACAGGAAAAAGCTGAAAAATTTGGTTTCTTTTAGTAATGTAGCACATTTGCTGATAGCCAGATGTGGGTAAGGGAGCTGTCAAAAAGTCAGACAGTTTTGGGGTTTGGTTGTTTTTGCAAATAATTAGAGGCAGAAAGGCAGGTCTTTGAAAGCCAAATGTAAGCGGGCAGTCTCATTCTACTGTATATACGCCATCATATTTCTCCACAGCACAGCGCAGCTCATATCATGAAACTGGGCAGTGTGGTCTAGGAGCTCCAACAATCCTCTGAAGCCGTTTTTTAAACTTGTAGTAACGTACAGCTACTTTCACTCATATCATCCTTCATGACTGTCTGGTTTTAATGCTAATTTGCTAGCATTTCAAAATTTCTAGCCGCAATTTAAGAAAAAAATAAAAGGCAATTATTATAGTTTCTTTTATATTTCCTCTTTAGTGCTGGTAAAGGTCATATTTAGGATTGTCATCTTTCCATATTAGCCTCTGCTGTGAGAAGTGAGGGATAATTTTGTTGCTCTCACTTCAGTTTCTGCTATTCTAAGCACTGTAGGACATTAACTCTTTTTCCCTACTGTCCTGTCTCCTAATCCTTTAAAGAAATTACTTACAGTGATTTAGGGGTCTGATCCTTTTCTTTTTTTTCTATACAGTTATTATAATTCTTTTCTGCATTTCAACTTCCCAGATCTGTATTTTTTTCCATTGGTCTTGCAGGGCTGCATATTTCTGGCCATTCAGGTCTTTTACCATGCTGCTTTACATTTTTAATTTCTTCCTTTTTGCTTTTCTTACATCTTGGAAAAGAACCACCACCTAGATGGAGAACAGGTTTCGAGATCACAGCCTCTATCAATCTTATGAGGCTAGATAACTAGTCCATATATTATGTCTAAATTTTTGAAGTTGTAACTGAAGATTTCATAGTTGGAACATTTGAATGACCAGAGTTTCTATGTATACAGAATATATATGTTCTATGAACCTCTATAAATTGCAGCAGTTTCAACCATGTTCATTTGAAAAGGGTCTATTACACTGCACAGGCTAATCAACATTAAACTGTTCCAGAAACGTGTCCTGAATTGCAGTTTTCACCTTTTGTCTAATTGCAAAACTAAAGTCTAAAACCATTTTTAGTGAAATGGTGTCATCTTGTGGCAAAAATGAGTCACTGCAAGAACGATGGATTTGAAACTGTTCTAAGGAAAAACGGTTAATCTCGACCATCTCTTTCAGTTCAGTATTTACTTAACTACAAAATTGGCACCATTTCAGTTATTTTGTAAGACTTTTTTCTTTCCTTAAATCTCATTTACAAGTACCACTGCTTTTGTCCAGATTATAAATTACTTTCAGCTTCTTGCAAGTGAGTTAATACCACTCTTGCAGGAGATGGTGACTTTGTAGGTTTGATACATACTCTCAGTGTTAAGAAGATTCATTTATCTAAGCTTTTACCTATCACCTTCAAAAAAAGCACTGCCAGTCATGCCAAGAATATTCTGATGGGCAAGTTGTTTAGAAGGAAGTTTCTCAGTTCTCCTTTCCTGCTCCTCATCTCCTGTGAAAATCTATCACCCCCTCAATTCTTCTGGCTCCCCACACCCACTAACCCCTCAGAAAAAAGAACCCACACGGCCAGACAGCAAAAGAAAGCAAGCAAAAAGGGTCTTGGAGGACTTCAGTTTGCAAGGAAAGTTTCCATGTTACAAAGCTTCTTCAGCTTAACACGACATCTGGATGATGCCAGAAAAACAGCATCCACAGCTGCTGCCACTCACTCAATGCTGCAGAGCAGAACTAAACAGCAATGCTGTCCCTTGGCAGGGAGACCTCAGCAATCCCTTGTGAACCTACCATCCCTTAAATGCCTTTGGCTCATTTTCTTCCAAAATTGAAGAAAATTAATACAGATAGCCACAGAGTGGCTAATGCTTTTCTAGACATGCAATAAAGTTAGGTTAGAATTTTTAATCATAGGGGGTTTTGTAACTCCAGTTCTTAATCTAGTATTTATTCTTCATTAGGATCATTCACTTGCAATAATCTGCTACTGTAGCGTTAAAGATTAATTGATTGTGTCAAGTATTTTGAAAGGGACTTTTTCCTGTTCAGATATGTATTGTTAAAAACATTCCAATTCTTCAATTATAATTCCTTTTCCTTCCAGGGAACTCAGCTTATTCTTTTACTTTTTGGTTGTTGGAAGGTGGATAGTGTGGGGTTTGTTTTGTTTATTACTTCTTATATCTCACTTCCTACTAAAGAAACAAGCACTTTAATGTAGCATTTTCTTACAAAAACAAACAGTACAAACATTTTGCAACCGAAACTTGTCAATTTGTTAATAAGCTTGCTAATGGAAGGGGTGGGGGGAATAAAAAAGAAAAAAAACCACATGGATTTCATACACAAAACATGGAGAATCAGATACTCAAATACCACGTACCCCCCATGCACATTTTCCTTACTTCCTGTTGTTACTGTGTTGTCACCTTCATAGTCCCATCATTAATACAGGGCTAAATGGAATGAAGTGCTATGCCATCAGTCTAGCCTAGTATTTAAATGAATGCAGAGATCTGCATAATAGCTTGGGCCTAACAACCCAAATAAGTTTTATAGGCTTGAGCCAGGGTAAACCAGCTTTTTAGGACAGGAACTACATCTGCATAATGGTCCGTATGCCTACATGAAACAGCATCTTTAAATGTCATCATATTCTTTCTGGCCTTGAAATATAAGATGCCATTCATTCATATTTGGATGTGAGCTTCCCTAAAAAAACAGAGAAATATGCTATAAATATATACCTTTATAGAACAAAGGGTTTTTTCTACTATTTAGAAGAATTCTGCCCCTTGATTTCTATGCTGTATCCCTGGGTATAATAATCCAGTGTATAAAAAGAAAAGTTTTTTCAAAAATCAAGGGGTTCCTTAAAAAAATTTTAACGTATAAATTTTAAGTACTGTACTACTTCATCTGAGAAATTGTCACACTCTAGAAACCAGAAAAGTGGATGTGAAAAACCTTATCCTTCCTAAAATTAATTTGCCTCCTGCCCTTTCAGGTAGTATAACAGTAATCAGTAAATACTGATAAATCTGCACAACCTGATACTGCTAAGAAGATAATACTCCTGTTACTGAACTGTAGGTAATCCAATCTGCACAGGTTACACAAAATGAGTGTACAGGCAAGTGTTTCTGTAAAAGCCATCAAATAACTCCATTTCTATTGAGTGTACTAAAAACTGCTGCAGGACACTGTTACATTGGAATATCTGCTGTGCATTGGCCATACATAGTAAGATTTTGCTTGGTACTAATGTAGTTTTCTTCTGCCATCCACAGCAGCAATTGTGAGCCCAGCCAAAAGGTAATACATTCAGATACAGGGGCAAGATCTGCCCAGATCAAAGATAAATTTCACATCCTCTTGAGAAACCCTTAAACTCCAATTTCCTGCCACAGTTTCTGTAAGGGGATTTCAGACTGAATTGCATCTTTCTCTGAAGAATAATTTTTAAATGACCAACCAGAAACTAGTATGGACAAACCTCACAAAGGAAGACAATTTAGCCTTCCTTAGCTTCTTGGGTAAGAGAGATTCCATTTAGTGACAGACAAAACAACATGCAGTCATAAAAGTTGTCTAAGTTATGGTATGAGTTGTTGAGTTTTAGAATTAGCTTGTAAAACTACACTAAAAGAGCACATAACTGGAAATCTAACATCAGTTTGTCCCAATCAGTGTCACGTCTTTGAAAAACTGCAAAAATTCTCTCCTAGAAATGGCATTTGTGTTCACAGCAGATTTTCTCAGGGATGTGTTTGGTCACGCATCATTGCAACAATGGCTATTAAGTACACCCGAAAAGAAAAAGCCCCTTTATTTATACATCTGTTTAGAAACTCTAGGCAAGGGTAAGAGCTTAGAGCTTTTTGCTTGCTGTGGAAAACTTTCAGATTAAGAATACAAAATTAATCGTCTTTTTCAGCTAGCACATTGAATACAATATTTCAAACTAATACTGGCCATAAAACTTGGTTTAGTGATTCCCATAAGCTAAGGAATGGATGCCATTGCTGTAGATGTTCAGTCTTAGACTGTATTTATCTCTCTCATTAGAGAGCACATGCATAAGTATAAATTACATTGATCTTAAAATGTTTATTCTCACTGGCTATAGGAAAGCACGAACTTGTTAATCAGTCAGTTCCTCCTGTTAGTGTTTCACTACAAGAGTGAAGTTACTCAAAAGTAATTTCTGCAGTTACCTAACTTCTCTTACTTTTCCAGTCCTTGGGACTCTCAAGGCTTCTCAGCAAAGAACCTTTCCTCTCCTCCTTACTTTCTGTCCAGGGTTAAAGTATTCAAACTTGTCACCAGAGTCAAAAGGGAGCACTCTGACCTTTCAAGTGAGCCTCTTTACAGACAACTTCCTTTCTATCCAGCTTCTCATCTCGCTCATACCAGACCAGAGTCCATGAAATAACTAACATGGTAAAATAATGTTGCCACAAAGTAGTCCACTGTATTTCACCTCAGAAATAGTCATACTGAATTTTGCTGCAGTTCCCTCTTCCACTACTTTTCCCTCAGGCAAATCAGCAAAGCATGACAAGAATCTCTTCACAAAGCATTAAAACCTTTTCACAATGTCACACCCTAAAAAAAAAAAACAAACAAAAAACTTTCAATATCTGAGCCCAGATCACATTTTGGAAGCCTGAGACAGTGTGTGTTGTGTCCCCGCACACACACCTTTACTAGCATCCATTGTTTGTGAAGTTGCTGCTTCTCATCAAAGTTTCTCCAACCATAGAAAAGACAAATCACCATGCCGTTCATTTTTGAGAGAATATGAGAATAAAACTCACCATGCTGTTCATTTTTGAAGAGGATGAGCTTGCTCTCTGCTTCCGTAGGCTGTTAAGCTCTTCTGTATTTCCAGCCTTCGGTTTTATGATCAGCCGGCTGCCTCCAGCAGTACCTTCTGAAGAGGATCTCAGTCGCTTCTCAACAAATCTGCCTTCTCTGTATGGGCTGAAGCTATTGGCAAGATCAACTACAAACAGAAAAGCAACCAGCAATCATTAGAGAGCTACTCTCTACAGCTATTTTCTTAATAAGAACGCTGCTTTTCTTGAAATGTTTACATTGAAAGGCAGTCTCGTAAGAAATGTTCTATAGAAATCAGGCTCTGCTCGTCTAGATAAGGGTGTCACCTGGGTCACCAGTTTGCTGTTGAGCCTCCAGTGACTAGCACACTCAGCGCACTGCTGCCCAGTCCATGACTCCTCACAGAATCCAAAAGAACCTTTGCTCCATCCTTTCCTTTCTCCCCTTGTTCTAGGACACTTCCAAACCACCATCCAGTAAAATCCACCAGAGAAACTATCACCGGCCCATTTGTGCCAAAACCCAACCTGCCTTACCCTGAGTCCCAAGGCAAGTTCAGGTTTTGTAGGGCCAAGCCACAGCTTAGTTATCACTGCAAAGAACAAGGACACACCCTGGTTTCAGGTTCTGTTTGGATTTCCTAGCTCAGCTCTCCATCCTCATCCTCCAAATGCAGTCTGCAGGCGCAGGCTGAATCCCAGTCCCCAACTCCAGTTAAACACATTAGAAAAGAGGAGAAAAACTACATTTTGAGGTGTTAGGGCAAATTTAGAGATGGGGAAAGAGAAAAGCCTAATAACATAATAAACACAACACAGAATATCTTATCCTCTTTTGTCTTTTGCAAGAGAAATGATATTTTCTGTAAGGCTTTCCAAAAAAATCTGTGTCACAAAAATACAAGAAAGTATTACATAAATTATTTCTATAGTAAGAAATACATCAAACCTACTTATACATTAATGTCATGCTCACGATGCTATCTATAATGATATCAGCTGTGAGACCAGCTATGGAAGAGAAAATATCTATTACCAAAGAAAACGCACGGAAATATTTTTCATTCACGTCTGGTTTAAACACTGTTTTAGCAAGACTGAATGTTCAAACCAGTTTCTTTGTAACAGATATACGGATATAGCTATTTATAACCATATCTTCCTGAACGCCATATAAGTTTTTACTATATTTATATCATTTCACATGGCAGGATTGTGTATCTTTTTCCAATGGTTCCTTTGCTTGGCCAATTTCTAATTTGAAATATATTCTTCACCACACAAGTAAAAAAGCCAATTACATTTTGAACAGCACTATAGAACCCTAACAATTAATCATGATTTTTATACAGTGCAGTGTTGGCTCTAGTGTTTCTGCGAACATTAATCCCATTTACAAAAATCCTGCTGTCACAGTTTCAACTCCAGTTAGCTGCTTTTCAGAAATGCAGATTAAATATACAACTGCTGATGCATGAGTTTCAAATACACTGTGTATTTCTAAACATCACTCTGAGCTGCTCACTTGCTGTTCTGCAGTACTCTCTAATAACAGATGCAAAAGGATGAGCTCATGTACAGATGAGCCAATGTTGCAAGAAAGACCGAGTGCTCAGGACCAGTAACATACATAAATGGAAATGTTTTTTCTCCCAATTGACTAAGGTCTGAGGGAGAGAGGTCCTTTCTAGTGAAAGCTAATTTAGTGGATTAATTTTACATTATATTGCTATTTACATACAAGATATCCAAGCAAGCCTTGCAGTGACAAATGATTCAAAAAGCAAGATTGCTTTTTGATTGCTTATAATCTACATGCCTACAGAAATGTCCAAGCAAAAAGATGGGTATGAATTCATATAAGTTTACACTCAATCATCTTCTAACACAAACACTATAAATGCGGACGTGTTAAGTTTCACAAATTTTGGCCTGCCAGATACAACCTCAGGGTTATGCAAGAAAGCACCAGTCTTTAGTCTAGTTTGAGAAAATAAACTGTCAGAGATAAATGTCTTCTGACAGGTGTCCTTCACTCAAGGGCCTGGTGCCTTTATTCATCTGCATCTAGCTAGAATGGGATTTCCAGGCACAGCCTTTACACTTAATCTTGTTAATATTTCCAAATGCTTTTTCATAAACTAAAGATCCAGTGTGAAATTTAGCTGGTAATTAACTCTCTGTTTCATTGATTTCATAATGAGAACTTGCACAATGTAATTTCAGATGGAAGCAGAAATAGGATCTTTCATAGTCTGCCACAGAAACATCCAGTCCAGGCCACTCTGTATCATTAGCTGAATAGGGCAAGCAAGAATTGGGAAATTTTAAAACCCAGATCAACACAAGATAAACTGTATTATTTTTCATAACTGGACTAAAAGAAGGTTATTCTCTGACGATGTTTCATCTCAAACAATGCAACCCTTTGGCTCAAGTTCAAAACAGGCATACCTCAAAAATACCCCATCTTCAGCCTTCATCAAGAGGCAAGGATCAATATTCTTCCTCAATTAATTTGCTACCACTGGAACAAATAGCTACAAACAGCACTGACAGGCGTTTGCAAACTGTAAAATGTGAACTCAAAAATCATAGACTTTAATTCCTACAATTTCAGGAGGAGGACACAATTCATAACTTTTGAACTTTCTAACTAGCACTTTCTAACTAGCATAAAAACACTTTTATGACCAAACAATATTTACAGAAGAATTGAGAACAAAAAACACACACACACCCCCCAAACCCAATAACAAAAAGACCACAACATACCTTTAGAACAGTTTGTTTCATAATCCTGTTGTGGTTTAAAGGACTGAGGTTCAGAACATAGAACAATCTGAGACTCCACTACAGGAATTGTCTCTTCTGTGTGCTTGGACGGCATGCTTTTATCTCTGTCCCCACTCAATCCCTGTGCCTTTGAAGAGGGTATCACTGGTTCTTCTCTATGCTGTAACTCCAAGTTTTCTAAATGTGCATTTGCAGAGTTAATTTCACCTATGTGCCTGGCATCATTGATATGTAGCTCATTGGCTTGCAATGATACTTTTGTTTGACTACCAGCTGAGGCTTTCAACAAGGTACTAGAGTCAACACTACACAAGCTAGCATGATTCACATGAGATACGCCAGTAGAATGGCCAGTACTTTCCACAAAATCCATTTCCCCTGCAGGAGCAGCAACAGGATTAAGGATCTGAGAGGTAGAGACATGGTGGCCAAAATCTTCTGTAAGCTGCACCCCAGTCCCGTTGCTGGTCAGAGCATCAGCCTCCGAAACAGAATCCTCTGTCAGGGCAACAAAGTCAGAGGGCGTCTGGGCAGCTGTAAGGTCAGCTGAGAGCAGTGGGGACTGTAAGGAGCTTCCCATGCACTCTGTCGTCTCAGCTGAACATGGAGGAGAGGACTTGTTCATCACAGGTTCACTTTCCACATACGGTTTAATCTCTAGCAAACACCTGGACTGCTGCACAGAGGAAACTGACTGACTCTCTGGTACTGGTTTAGAAAATTTGTAGTGCGATGAAAAAGATTTAGGGAGAAGTTTCCGTGTGGAATGTTTGACAGAGTATCGGCTCTGCTCCTCTGCAAAGCCTGAATCATCACCCTCATTCTTCCCAGAGCTTATGCAATTTATAAAGACATTCTTATTAGCTGAAGGCTCCTTTCCCTTTTCAAAATCGTCTGTCAAAGACCTTGTTATCTTCTTGCTACGTGAGCTACCAAAGCCAACTGAATGCCTTCCTCTGCTTTTAATGTGTTCCTCTAAGCTCAGTTTTTGAAAAGTGCTGAGAGAAGACTGGGCACCATTTGTGACATTAACATTTTGACTAGCAGAGTCAGGCTTCTGCTCACTCCCTTTCTTGTTATGGAAACTAATGGAAGGAGTGCGGAAGATACTCCGGCGCTTGCCTGTGCTCCCTGAGCTGGAGTTAGTGCTGGATGGGGAGGATGTGTGGGCACCAATGGCATTAGCAGAAGAAGGTGAGGAGGGAAGAGAGTCGT
Organism: Lathamus discolor; assembly: GCF_037157495.1. Lineage (NCBI taxonomy): Eukaryota > Metazoa > Chordata > Aves > Psittaciformes > Psittacidae > Lathamus > Lathamus discolor. The sequence continues at coordinate 117,139,747 of NC_088884.1, forward strand.
GTCTCCGGTTAACACTTCTCCTGAATATTGGCAACCGAGATACTAGAGTCGATCGTCTGGATCCTGAGTCCCCCATCAGGGCACAAAGCGTCCGTGGCTCTTCACAGCCAATAAATTAATCTGGGGTAAAAAGGGAAAAAAAGTTATTCAGACTCAAAGTCCACTTGAACAGGCTTTACGTCAGCCTAAATGCAACATCAATTTTATGTACAGTGGCAAATTGTTGCATATGAGTTAATGAAGACTTCTAGAGTTTGAAAGTGATATTCAGTAGACAGCACTGAAAACCCAGCAGCTGAGCAAAGATGTGGATGAAAATGTTCTATATTACATATATATATATAAAAAATAATATAATACCATATATTATACATATATTATAGAATGCAGATCACCATGGTTAAAAGTATAAAATCTACACGCTAAAATACATCCAAATGTCCTTTTATGCAAGTTCTTAGGACAAGTCATCTTATAAACTGTAAGCTCTATTAAGAAACTTGATTTTTCATGATCTGAGTACAACACCACATTATTTTGTGTTCCTGAATAGTCAGATGTTTGCAAGAAAGGATTGAAATATTCTTCAATGAACTTTCAGTTGAATTTTTAATTCCTTTACGTGCTCCTGCTAAAGGCTACATGTATCACCTTACAGCAAAAAAAAAAAAGTGCTGGCAATGCAATCAAGCTAAAATATGCATCACGAAAAATTCTTCCTAAGGAACTATAAGTGCTAGGAGTTTACTGTCAAAATATGGTGACATGTTTCAGATATGAACTTGAATGTTTCACTTGAACACTCTTCTGAAATCCTCTTGTAACATGCTTGCTCACAATTAACTATTTTTGCAGTTGGTTTGAAATCAGTGAAAAGTGTTTCATACACCCTTAGATTTTTATTAATAAATATTTAAGCAACAAAGACTTATTTTTATCAGCACAGCAAATATATCGGTTCTATCTCCTTTTTCCTCTCATTATCTGAACCATCCCTGTAAGAGACAGGACCACAGAGGGAGCAATAAAAACACATGATATATAGTCACACAAATGAGAAAGGCTGTAGGTATAATGCCCAAATGCAACTTCGTGAGCTGCAGGTGTCCAGCACGTAGGAATAAAAATCAGGTCATTTCTCTAAACAATGTTTGTATGTCAAGTTCAAAAACAAATTCATTCATCTAATGATCACTACAACAAATATCTACGAACAATATACGTACTTATGCAGTGTATATATACACACATATAATAAAACAGGGAAAAGAATATTTAAGGATTAATAAAAGTACGTATGTTACATTACTGTGAACGAAATGGTAACACGTAAGTTCAGAAACTGTTTCTGACTAAACATTGGACTGTACTTTCTGCGTTGTAAACATGCTGTTTTTTAAAAAAGCTAGTACAGCTCCAGCCTGAACATGCACTGCCAAACAGCCACAATATTCACAAGCACTAGGGATCAATAAGCAATTCCGTAGTTTAAGATGAGAGAAATAGTTTGGGAACAGTCACTAATGTAAGTCATTGGCGATCTCTGGTGACATGCTAAACCCCAACCTAGACAATGCCCAGGTTCTGCAACAGAAACCCAGATTTGAATTCAGTATGATTGGGACCAAACTGATGGTATAGACACACACAGGTTATCAGAATAATTTTATATCCACCAAAGTGATGCACAACCAGTCGTTCCATTTCACTGACACATAAGGTAGTTTGCATTTAACACCACTCTTAAGAGCAAAAGTACAGGCAAAAGCACAGGGAAACTGAGACCCTGTGAACTCAGACAGGGGCTTATGTTACACCAGCTTGTTCATCTGTCTACAGAATGGACTTCAGAAAGATGCATCCAATCCTCTCCACCGTCCCTGTACAAACCTCTCAGTTCTTTAACCACCTCCAGACCTATTGTGTTGTCGGTTTTTTTGCTGTTGTGAATGTCTACTTGTAGGCCTACTGATGTATATATACACACAACAAGCCTAGAGATTCTGGGGGCTCTTCTTTGTATTTTAGACATCATAACTGCTGAAAAAAGCCTTTCAAATGCAGTTTTACAACTGTAGCAGATAAGCAAAATATTTTTTAAATAAATCAAATCACTATAGCCACCTTATGCTCAGGCAAAGCATTTGCTCCCATCATTCACTCTCCTGCCCACACTTTGTCAGTTCACTGGAGAGCACAAACCATCCTGGCTCATAATCATGAAATTCGCCGAGTTGAGAGCAGAAGGAAGCAGAAAACTGGGCGAAAATCACACATTAAACTTTTGCTGGAAATACAAGGCTGTGTCTAAAGAATAATAGAGATTATTCCTAACAATATTTCTAAGAATATACATGGCCTTAGCTTCCCAGGTGGTCATAATTTTTAATAAATTATCTCTAATTGCAGATAACAAAATGTTTTTTATTCATTCTTCCCTTGCATCTTGAAGGAAGGGCACAAACTATCAACATTTCTCTTGCTGACTAAGCAGCAGAAATCCTCACCTATAAAATATGAAGTAATTATAATATACTTTTCATTCTAGGTCTGCAATAACTATCAAGAGGACATTTCTTAAAATCTACACATACATGTACACACATATGCATAAATGCATATATGAACGCTTATGTGCATATACAGTTCTAATACTTCGAATGCTGTATTAATATTTTGATTATTTGTACATATTATTTTACATATACACATAAGCATATACATTTTGAAGTGTGTAACTGCCAGTGCTTATTACTGAGTTGAAATAACAATTCTACCTGCAACACAGGAAAAAAATTGTATGTATTTCAAACTATTTTAACATTATTAATATCACTTAATACCCTCAGATATTAAAGAAGTAAAATCTTTCATTGATGTTTTGCTTATTGCAGAGGTGTTATAAACTGCCATATATATACACTATAATGGGCAAAATAGGAGGTGTTTCCTTTCAGCATCCACATGTAATGTAATTAGTTGTGCTTCTCACTTAATAGAAGTAACCCTTACAAAGCGAAATTCACTCCAGCTGCATATGCTTTACAAACCCACTAATTTTCTGCTATCTAACATCCTCACCCCTGCTGGCATCCTTCTCAAAAGCGGCAACAGAGGAAAAAGAAAACAGCAGAGAAAGACACCTTTGCAATGCTATTATGCCATTCCAGACAATTCTTTCACACTTAAACTGGACAACAATTCTAATTATACACAATAAGTCTAGGACCTAATACAAAGTTCCGTGTGTCTTAAATTATTGGGGTTTTTAGAATAGTAACAAGCAGTCAAATAAAAAAGAAGGATGAAGGAAAAGTGGCAGTCTATGAAAGTTTCAGTTAGATCAGGCCCCTTGTTTAGGACAAAATGTACTTTACATCATTATCACATAAGCCAAAAAACAGCCTACACCGTATGCTGTAGAGAGGTCTGATTCTTGATCAAGTACACAAACCATTACTTTGCAATATTTTTTAATTCTAAAATCCAGTTACTGCTGAAACCGAAGGGTTTACTCCATGCTGCAACAGACAGACATTCCAATTTTGCTTTTATTGGAATGGATTTTTGATGCACAACAAGACAAAGTTTGATATATTAAAGGAAAATAAGTAAACTCTTTTGAAAACATTTAATTGCAGCCAAAGTAATGGTGGACTATTTCAGCATCTTCCCTACTTCAGACAGTTTCCTGAGCTCCTGTGCTGAAACCAGTGCAAATGAGAAACAGGCAAAATGTAAACAAGATATTTTTCCTCTTATAAGCAATTTTAAAAATTAATCAAGTAACAACAGTTTCCTTTCACATTGGCCCGCACCAAGATATTGAAAAATGCAAATTAATCTCAAAAATAACTTAAAGTCATTTACTTAATCTCTAGAGAAAACAAAAAGGCCAAGTTTTTTATTCTTGGAGCTTATTTTTTCCTTATAGCGATCATCTTTGGAAGAACCATACAACTGCACAATATTAGGCTTTATCTTGCCTACAGCAGTTGTATGAGCATAAAAAACATAAATTTACAGGGCAAGAATTATACAAGCAGCTCCGTATTTTATATATTACTGTCACTTGTCAAAGAAACTACTCAACTTTCAGTGAATGCAACAGCAGACAACAAACCACAAATATTAAAACAGCTAAAATTGTCAAAACATTACACCAGTGCCTCCAAAATCTACTTCACCAGCTAAAAAAAAAAAAAACAACCCAGCATTTCTTATTTCAGTTTCTGCCAAGCAGTTACTCACTCAAGTGTGCCGGAGTGCAGTGCATTCAGTGAAGAGCAGCTCTTGCTGGTGGGTGTGAAAGCCAGCAGATGGAGCCGTGGATCTCCGCTTTCATTGACTGCAAGGGTGAAAAAGCAAGTCAGTGCCTGTTAAATTTCTCACTGCCTTTCAGGCAAAATTTAGGACTCCAAATTATTTGTGACTTTTTCCATTATCATAATTACGAGTACATACCCAAAGCTAATATATATTCATTTAACAGAGAACTGCAATGCATAGGCCAGCACAAACACTCCTTTTATAAATAACCAGCCTGCCACTCACTATCTCAACACTTTCTGAACAAAGCTTTCCTGATGATGCTCTCCTTAAAGTTGCACCTCCTAGAAACATCAAACAATATCTTCCACACAAAGAATAAAACTGCATTAGCTATCTATGTTTAAACTGAGAGATGAAAGGCCCCAGCCTTAAATCAGAGCAAAACATCAATACCCACCTGCTCCTTACATCTCTCCTTCACAGCTGTATGATTTTTAGGCTGCACTCATAGTTTAAAGAAGATGATACATTTTCTCTAATGATTTGAATCAAGAGCCATATAACAAAGCAAAACACACAGAATTAACATGTGATTCTTCAACTGCAAACATACTCCATCCCTCAGGTGAGCACATGAGAGGCAGCAAGGACCATGTGAGAGAAGCAGTCTTTACAGGCGAGCTGGCTCCAGACTTACAAGTGAAATTTACCCCATGATGCAACCACCACAAAAACAGGTGACAATAAATATTTTTAATTTTTGGTGAGTCGACAGAAGTCCTAATGCAGCTGATGCACTTGTAAGGCATGGTCCTTTAGCCCAACATCATAGCCCGTGACTCCCACACAGATCATAGAACTTCCATCAGTTAGATTCCAGCACTATATTGTCTTCAGCATCTAAGCATTACTTGCTTCAATACTGTTTCTATTCCAATATTATTTGTCTCTCTAGGACATTTGTGACTTGGTTTTATGAGCAATCCTATACACAAGAAGAACACAAGCCTAAAAAAGCCATTAAAATACTGTTTTACATCTAAACCAAAAGCAAAGAAACAGCTGCATATAAGTTCTTAGGGCTTTAAATGTTACCATTGATAATGTGATTGGATTAATAGGCCTTTACTGAAAATACAAGCTAAGCCAAATGCCTGTACAGTAGAAGGCAGAAGCTAAAAAAGGTGGGATTACTGACACTGAAGCAATTTTGTTTTGCAAATGAAATGAGTGAAATACATAACAGCCCCATTTGCTTTTGTGAGTAACACTTTTCTTTTTTCTTTCCTTCTGTATGTAACCCTCACAGCATGGTACACAGCTCAAGAATGTATTTCGTGGAACAGCAGCCATAACTGTCTTCTCAGTGCAAAATCTCATAAGCTACTACCATGTCTGCACTTACTTGGAGTTTATTTTTTTCTCTATAGCTTTTAGAAACAAAAGAAGACTGCCCAAGAGTTAGGCCTTTAAAAAACTACGTGTGTCTACACACGAATGCAAGTATAACTCTGCAGACTTTTTCTCTCTATACTGAAAACTGATTGGGCAAAGCAGCTTTTACATATCTGGAAATAGCTTTTCTATATCTGGAAAAAAAGAACACAATCCAAGCACTGAAGTATCTGAAGGCAAGACATGAATTCAGTTCCCTGCATCCTGCAGCCCTGGCCTACCTTTATTTACAAATGCTCCCATGCTTTCAGGAAACAAGAGAGGAAGCAGGCAGACAAACTTGAAATAAAGAAATTTGATACCACACACACCTCAAACCCTATCTCTCATTTTGACTGGTCTAGTACCAGCCAAAGACAGCACCTCTCCTGTGAGAAAAGGCTGAGATAGTTGGGGTTGTCCAGCCTGGAGAAGACAAGACTCCAGAGAGACCTTACTGTGGCCTTCCAGTTCTTAAAAGGGGCCCATGAGAGAAACTTCAGCAGGGCCTGTTGCAACAGGACAACGGGTAATGGTTTGAAAGTAAACGAGGGAGATTCAGGCTGGATGTGAGAAAGAAATTTTTTACAGTGAGGGTGGTAAAATGCTGGCACAGGTTGCCCAGAGAGAGGGTGGATGCACCATTCCTGGAAACATTCAAGGTCAGGCTGGATGTGGTTCTGAGTAACCTGATCTAGTTCAAGATGTCCCTGCTCCTTGCATGGGGGTTAAACTAGATTAGCAGGACAGAAGTGAAACAATCTTGCTAGTAGTCTTTACATACACCCACCAGGCAATTATTCTTCAGTAAGAGCTGGGATCATCTACTGCCAAAAAGATGACTCTGAAGAAGATAAACAACTAACTTTCATGTATTCAACCATCAGACACAAAAAAGTCAGAAACAGGGCAAGGACCATACCACAATGAAGCAGTTAGTTACATTCATGTTTACAAATATGTAAAGGGTAGGTGTCAGGATTATGGAGCTAGGCTTTTTTCAGTGATATCCAGTGATAGGACAAGGGGCAATGGGTGTAAACTGGAGCATAGGAAGTTCCACGTTAACATCAGGAAGAACTTCTTTACTGTAAGAGTGACAGAGCACTGGAACAGGTTGCCCAGGGGGGTGTGGAGTCTCCTACACTGGAGATATTCAAGGCCCGCCTGGACAAGTTCCTGTGTGATGTACTGTAGGTTACCCTGCTCTTGCAGGGGGGTTGGACTAGATGATCTTTTGAGGTCCCTTCCAACCCTTGGGATTCTGTGATTCATGTTTTAGCATGTTTTGTTGGGGTTTTTAACAGAGAAGAACCCATCTCTTTCACTTCTACCACTTATCTGAATTCTGAAGAAGTGTACGCTGCATTTCTTCCAACATCTGATATAGACAATACTTACAGGTTAATTAGAAACAGTTAAAAGCATAAATAATAACCTGGAAATAGAAGCATCGAAGACTATATGCTTGCTTTGTGCATCAAATGTCACAATATCCACTCTGCTGATTACTCTTCCCAAATGCTGGGTAATGTAAGCAATAAATTATTCACTTTTAACAAGAGAAGTGTGACTTACACAGGTACCTGGGTGCATGTGGAAATTATACCATAACGGAACGAAAAGACACTGACTGATGTTGAGACCTCTTTGATGGATAGAGATAACAGCCTGGTGACTAGGTAACAGGCAAAAGGATCAAATGGCATCCTTCTTCCCTCACATTTTTCTCTCCCCTCACCCTCACACATGGTGGTCATTTTATAATGCTTAGACAGTAGAAAATCTCATTCAATTAAGGATTTCAGGAAAATAATTATGGTTGGACTTCACACTAAGTAATAATTTTTAATAGTAACTAAATAGTAATTACTAATTTAGTAACTGGGGATGTGTTCATATTTAAACAGCGATTTGACTTTCAGCTGTATTTTATTTTAACTGAAAAGGAAGAGCAACCTAGAAAGAATAAAGGATCCTGTTTATTCCTTCATGCAGAAGAACAGCAGCCTCAGTCCAGGACCATAGGAGAGGGAGAGCCTCCTTGCCAGCCGTTTCCTTCAGAATTCAAGTGGAACAGAACAGCACTGCACAAAACAGCTGGTATTCTCATGAGGAAAATGCAGGGAATAACATACCTTAACTCTGTACCCATGATGTTCACCGCATAAAATTTGTCAGTAGCATGAAGCAAAACACAAATATTGGCTACAACTCCCACAGGCATTCATAGCATCTCTATCCGCTGCCCCACAAAACAATAAAAAAACAAACAAACAAAACCAAACAAAAAAAACCCTTAAAATATTCTGCTGGCCCATAAGACATCGCAAGCTTCTCTAGAGCATGATCCGGTTGGTTTCTGCAATCAGCAGTGAATTCAAGTTCTGCTTTAATGTGCTCCTTCTACAATCTGGCTTTTGATGTATTACAAATGCATAACTCTTGCTCACTTCAAGCAACCCTCTCATAACTGTCTCAGTGCTACATGGTCCCAGCAGACCTGCAAGTCTTTGTTCTGTGCTCTCCTGTGCCTATTCCTCTTACCTTCCAGAATCACAACTTCAGTGTCATCAGCGATTTAGTTTTTATGCTAAAGCTTCCTGCATATCTTGCAGCCTGGCTGCTTTTCAGCCTGAAGTGCTGCCTGCTTCTGCTGCATATATGGCAACTACAGTGACAACGGCTGAGGTCATTTATTACTCTATCACCAGCTGAATGTGTGACCTTAACTGCATTAAAATGGACCAAATCCTCATCTGTTGTAAATTCACTGGGCTTCACTGAACTGAATCATGCTGACTTAAACCATGTGGGCCTTTCATCCCTACAAGCCTCAGTCACCCCATCTCTAATTCTTTAACCCTTGCAAAAGCAACACGTGAATATGTACGATCTCATCACTCCTAGTACACAGATCCCAGTTTAAGTGGATGGAAGCAGGATTTTGTTTGCTTTTTTTTTTATGCTGACCAAATATGAAATCTCTTAATGGATTATAATGAAAATCACAGATACATAGAACCCCAACAAATTAATCACGCAGTTCTGAAGATCCTTACATGTGTGCTTCATTCCTACATCTCCCCAAGTGTCTGCTTAGAGCTGCTGTTGAAAACAGTACTGAGATAGAGGAACCAATGGTGCACCTTACATTCTCACAATGAAAAGGATGGGGCAATGAAGAAGTATTCCATGGGATCCAGTGAAAGGATTTTTAAAATAAGATATAATTAATCAGTGTGGCTAATAGTATTCATGAAAACAAACTGTGGAAGCTCTGCCTAATATTAGGCAGACTAATTTACAGACTGGTCTTTAATAATAAGGTAATTGTAGTACATCACTGTAGCAGCTGTTGACTATTTTACCACAGAAAAAATAATCATTAACAGCAACAGGAGCAAGAATGCCCTTTTCCAAATTCCTGTAAGCACAACAGAAGAGAACAATTCTCAACTCATGGCCCAAAACAAGTGTGGTGGTGCAAAATGAACCAATCCTCAGACTGACTGTGCCATGCAAGGTACTCACAGCTTACAAAACTAATGAAAGAGAACCACATGATTCCTGTTCCCTGCAGGCTTTAGCGCACATAAGATGCATGCCTTGTGGGGCCGAATGTTAAATACGTTCATAATTACCATCACCAATATTGTGTAATTTTATTATTTTAATTAGAAACAAATTGCTTTAGTTTCTTTTTTTGTTAATGTACTCTACTGGACATCACTTATAAGAATACATTTTTAGGAATCAACCATACTACATTTAGAAATAATCACAGTATTTACCACATTCTACTTGAGACTTCTATGAATCTTAGCAAAGACTCAGGAAATTCCCCTTTCGCTATATTGAAAATACAACTATTTCTAGATTTATCAGACTCATTGCAATGTCATCTTGCTAATAAAAACAGTAACAGAGAAGAAAACTCATGACAACTGAATTTATGCTCATATACTCATATTCTGATTGCAAGTTGTTAAATATTCAAACACAGTGGCTCATATTTCTGTGGCAATAAGTACAGCACACTTTACAACAATCAAGTGCCATAGCAGTAATGCCCAGAAACACATACACGAAGTTTACACATACATAGTAAAGACATGCATTTTGATTTGAGAACTGAAGGTTAAGAAGGTCTAAGCATAAAACTGAAGCCGAAGCCCACAAGGCAAACACAGAAAGGTTAGGAATAAACCAGCCTGCAAACCCAGAACTGCCTAACCAGACAAAAAAAAAAAAAAAAAGCATAGAAGTTCACAGGAGTCCTTGGAAAAATAAACGCCTAATGGAAATCAGCAGCTTGTAGGTACAAAATAACACAGAATTCCCTTAATGTCAACATTCAAGCCAAAGACCAACACAGAAATGTTTGCAAAAGATGTTTGTTGTTTTTTCTTTTTTTTTATGTGGTACTTGTACGTGGAACTTTTATCACAGTTTCCATTTACCCCAAGTACTAAATAACTATCCAGATGTTAGGTGGAAGAGTAAGGCTCTCTGAAGCCATCAGCTGTATTACCTCTACTTAGCAAATGATCTGCTCTGTGACCAAGTGACCCATGAGAACCTATCCCTCTCATTTAACACAAGGATCATAGTCAGGCATTTACTTTTGTCCTTTAAAAGCAGCTTGAGACAACTAGATAGAAGGTTGAAGAGAAGTATTACTGCATTATCAGAGAATTATGATGCATTTATACCAGGAACATTTTAAGATACTAGATATTTTAACTTCACATTCTGGATTCAGATCCTTAGATCTCATGTTATTTCCTAAGAATCAAATACTAAAACTGATTCCCAAACAAATACTTCTTCCAGGTACCCCCTTTAATAGAAAACATGCCATAGCAAGAAAAGGTGAAGGAAGCAGGGAATGGTGAAAAGCAACCCTTCAGGAATAACAACAGGCAAGGAGCAATACTGACTGCATTAAGGGAGTGTGTCTCCAGAAAAGGAGAGCTGTACGATGCTGCTATGAACAAATTACCAGACTTGTTTCATTCAGCTTTCTTGAGCAACAAGAAAGTGTACACATAGGCCCAAAATGGGTGAAAACAGTTCCTGCAGTTGACATACTCAATTGATAATCTTTTACACCTGCCTTTACTGCTTTACCATATTGACTCTCACAACGGAGGCAATTACCTGTTAACTTGAACCTCCTTCCACCACTATTTTCAACAGTTTCTAACAATTATCCCCAGAACTGGTCAGAGCAGGTGACAGTTAATCTTAGCAGATACCACTTTTACTGTACATTCCTGGATGTCCCTCATGTACCTTGACATTGTTAACTAAAAAAGCTGCACAGCTTTGTATGGCCTTTAAACAGACTCCATCATTATGTCCAAGTTGGTATCATTTGCTCCCCTTTATCATCAAATGTAACTTTCAAAACTATTCTAAGTTTCTGAAAGATCAGGGACACCTGTGAAGGCAATTTTATAAAAGCTAGTTTTTTTAAGTCATTCCTGGAAGTCAAATCAAAAACCCTTCTTTGCAGGGTACAATTCATTTGTACTCTGCCTCCTGGGTGGGAGAACAGAGAGCAGAGATGTCTCTACCACGCCTACAAAGTTTGGTAGGAAGATAAAATAGCTCTTTCTTTACAACATATAACCCACATTTTCCCCTCCAACAATTTCCAACGTATCAAAATGTTCAGCAAATAAAAAAAGATACAGAAAAAGGTGAGCAAGGATGCCAAGAGCAACAGAGAAACAATAACAGAAAAAATCTCCTGTGTCAATTCCAAGTGGGCAGTTTGGAGACCTATCTCAAGACACAGAAATGCAGAGAACTTGTAAGGCAGCATCCTCACAAGATAGATGCCTATTAAAACACAAAAATGCTCAGAAACTCAAAGAAGAAATTAAAGTCTCCGCTCAACCTAGAGAGGAAGATAAATGTCTAGAACAGACCAGTGAAGAAAAAGCAGTTAAATAATGCAAAATCCTTTTAAAATGGGAGGATAACAAAAGAGGCAAAGATGGAAAAACATAAATTTGATGATAAAACCATGCTCAAATGAGGAAGAGTCCTAAAGTCATCCTGATGACAAAGGTGGTTGGTGACAGCCAGCATGGCTTCACTAAGGGGAAATCCTGCCTGACCAATTTGGTGGCCTTCTATGATGGGGCTACAGAACTGATGGACAGGGGAAGAGCAGTTGACGCCATCTACCTGGACTTGTGCAAAGCGTTCACCACTGTCCCACACAACATCCTTGTCTATAATTTGATAGGTGGAGCACTTGGTAGATAAAGAACTGGCTGGATGGCCGCACACAAAGAGTTGTGGTCAATGGCTCAATGTCCAGCTGGAGACCGGTAACGACTGGTGTCCCTCAGGGATCAGTGTTGGGACCGGTCTTGTTCAACATCTTTGTCGGTGACATGGGCAGTGGGATTGAGTGCGCCTGCAGCAAGTTTGCCGACACCAAGCTCTGTGGTTTGGTTGATACGCTGGAGGGAAGGGATGCCATCCAGAGGGACCCTGACATGCTTGTGAGGTGGGCTGATGCCAACCTCATGAAGTTTAACCATAACAAGTGCAAGGTCCTGCACCTAGGTTGGAGCAATCCCAGGCACAGCTACATGTTGGGCAAAGAAAAGATTTAGAGAAGCCCTACAGAGAAGGACTTGGGGGTGTTGCCTAATGAAAAAATGAACATGAGCCAGCTTCAGTGTGCGCTCACAGCCCAGAAAGCCAACCGTATCCTGGGCTACATCAAAAGGAGCGTGACCAGCAGGTCGAAGGAGGTGATCCTGCCCCTCTACTCTGCTCTCGTGAGACCTCACTTGGAGTGTTGCGTACAGTTCTGGGGTCCTCAACATAAAAAGGACATGGAACTGTTGGAACAAGTCCAGAGGAGGGCCACGAGGATGATCAGGGACTGGAGCACCTCCTGTATGAAGACAGGCTGAGGAAGTTGGGGCTGTTCAGCTGAGAAGCTGCTTGGAGACCTCATAGCAGCCTTCCAATATCTGAAGAGGGCTTATAATGATGCTGGGGAGGGACTCTTCATTAGGGACTGTAGTGATAGGACAAGGGTAACGGGTTAAAACTTAAAACATGGGAAGTTTTGATTGTATATAAGGAAGAAGTTCCTTACTGTAAGGGTGGTGAGGCACTGGAATGGGTTTGCCCAGGGAAGCCGTGAATGCTCCATCCCTGGCGATGTTAAAGGCCAGGTTGGACAGAGCCTTGGGCGACATGGTTCAGTGTGAGGTGTCCCTGCCCATGGCAGGGGGGTTGGAACTAGAGGATCTTAAGGTCCCTTCTAACCGTAACTATTCTGTGATTCTATGATTTTCATTTTTCTGAACTCTTCAGTGGAAGAGTTTACTGACACACTGCTTAATGACATTATCTCAGAGCTGGTAAAACTAAACGGGAACTCACAAACAGGACCTCTGACCAAGCGTGCTAAAAGGTTCAGTTTTTCTTGTGATAACTCATAAATGCTAACTAATTCAATTCTGCTGAGCACTTAAACACATGCTTCACTTTGAGAATAATCTCATCCCTATTCAGTAAAACACTTAAAATCGCATACTTAACTTTCAAAACACGAGTGGTCCCATTGACTTCCATGGGACATAAGCACAATGCTGAGTGCTTTGCTGGATCAGTGCACAAGTATATAATTTAGCCCCCCTTCAGTGGATGATTTGGACATCCTGTGTCTTACCATTTCATTATAAAAGACAGAATGGTAAAACTTTAAAGGGTAAAATTAGCTACATGCTAACTGTAAACCAAATTACCCCATTCTGAATGCCTTTTGGGTTATTGTAACAGCTGAAATGAATTCTCAGTACATTTTACACAGCAAGAACAAATGCATATATTATTTTCTTAAATTTATGCACAACCCTAATTGCTATGCAGCCGCAATTAAGAAGATCTAAGAAATGCAAAACCAAGATACCATATGGTTCTCAGTTCCAAAAATCAGAGACACAAAAGCAGATTTCACACATCTGCATTTGAACATAAAACTTAGATTACAGGACAGCTAAATAACACATCTCATGCTTTCCCAAGTTTTTTAAACACAGTTTTGAATGCATAAAGGAGGTGTCAAAAAAAAGAGCCTGGGTTTTTCCCAATTACCTCTTAATAAGTAAACAGTTTGTACATAAATATGTAATAATTTCAGATAAAAAAACTGATTCAGAAGTAGACATTACTCCATTGCTACATATATACATATGAGATACCAACATTTACATATCACTGACCTCTGACTAAAGATCTTTTGCTAATTTAGTTATGCTCTTTTGAGATAAGTAGTTTGCACATTGCTCATTTTACCCAAGCATATGTTGGCTATTTTTACCATCATTGGTAAGTCTAAAGAAAGTTGGAGGTGGGGGGAAGAGATTAGTAAAAAGAAAAGAAAATTCAGTAAATTAAGCTGCATGACCTTATTTACTATGTAAGTACTCACAATGGAATTCAACAAGGCTAAATGCAAGGTCCTACAGCTGGGTCAGAACAACCCCCAGTACCAACACAAAATGGGGATGAACGGATTAAAGGCAGCCCTGCAGAGAAGGACTCAGGTACTGGTGGTTACAACACTGGACAGAGGAGGACCACAAAAATGATCCAAAGGCTGCAGCCCCTCACCTATGAGGAAAAGCTGAGAGAGCCTGGAGAAGAGAAGGCTCTTGTTCAGCCTGGAAAATGGAAGGCTCAGAGGAGACCCTACTGTGGCCTTTCAATACTTACAAGTGGCTTAAAAGACAGAGACTTTTCACAAGGCCCTTTCGTGACAGGACAAGCAGCAACAGCTTTAAACTAAAAAAACTTAGGTTTAAACTGGACACAAGCAAAAAACTTTCTTATGATGAGGGTAGTGAGACACTGGAACTGGTTACCCAAAGAAGCTCTGAATGTCCCATCTTTGGAAGTATTCAAGGCCAGACTGGATGGGACTTTGAGCAACACGGTCTAGTGGAAGGTGTCCCTGCCCATGGCAGGGAGGTTGAAACTATATGATCTTTAAGGTCCTTTCCAAACCAAACCATCCCGTGACTCTGCAAGTCTGCCCAATTCCCAGAGCTACAAAGAAGTATGGAAAGACTGTCAGCTGCACAAAGTCTGCTAGAAGAACTCCATAAAGAAAGAGACCCTATATGCTAGTGTCAATTCCAGGTAACCCACAAAGGTGCCCCAAAACTGATTTTGAGACATGCAGCTCTGCAAAAGTCCCTTAACGAGCAACATAAAAATAAAAATAAGACAGTGACACAATTAAAACTCTACACAGTAGGAAGGAAAACATCTTCTGGTTTGAACTGCTTAACATGGCTGCTGAAAAATGTCCTCCTACACCACAGAACAACATGTGAATGTTTACCCAAGGCAACACACATTTACGTTTGAATACAAAAAGATCTACTGATCTCCATATATTACAGTTTTTTTGTACCACTTGATCTTTTTGTTTCTTACATCATGAAGCACGCAAACCACACAAACTACTGAGTTAAAACACAGAATGGGGACGTTTAAAGCCACTTCTATTACCACCTTCTATAAATAAGAAGTATTGTTAATACCCAAAATGAGCATATTGCTCAACACTGAATCTCTGCATATTCTCAGCTCTCCTTCTATTTTCATGATCTACCAGAAATTGAATATGTTCTTCGATAGTTCTATAACCTTGTTTTATTGTTCCTTGATACTGTGGTGGCCTTCTAAGACAGGGCGAGGGTGCTGGTGGATAAGGCAAGAGTGACTGATCTCTATGACTACCTGGACTTCTGCAAGGCATTTTGACACTGTCCCACATGACACTTGTGTGTAAACTGGAGAGGCATGGACTTGACAAATGGACAAGTCAGTGGATAACAAACTGGCTGGAAGGTCACACTAAGAGTTGTGGTCAACGGCTCAATGTCCAAGTAGAGACCAGGAACAAGTGGTGTTCCTCCAGGGCCAGTATTGCGAAAGATGCTGCTTAACATCTTTGTCGGTGACATGGACAGTACGTTTGCTGAAGATGCTCTCAGCAAGTTCGCTCACAACACCAAGCTGGGTGCTGCAGTGGACAAACTAGAGGGAAAGGATGCCGTACATAGGGACCCTGATGGCATGGAGAGGGGGGCCAAGGCCAACCTCATAAAGTTCAACAAAGCCAAGTATAAGATCCTGCACCTGGGTCAGGGCAATCCCAATCACAGCTACAGGCTGGGCACAGACTGGATTCAGATTAGCCCACAGAAGAACAGCTTGAGGGCATCGGTTGACAAGAAGCCCAACATGATCCAGCAATGTGTACTTGCAGCCCAGAAAGCCAACTGTATGCTGGGCTACATCAAAAGAAGCATGACCAGCAGGCCAAGGCAGGGGACTGTCTCCTTCTACTCCGCTCTCCTAAGATCCCACCAGCAGTACCACATTCACCTATGGGGACCACAACACAAGAGAGATGTGGACCTGCTCAAGTGAGTCCAGAGGAGGGTTATAAAGATCATCTGAGAGCTGGAACACTTCTGTGAAGACAGGTTGAGACAGTTGTGCTTGTTTAGCCTGGAGAAGAGAATGCTATGCAGAGACCTTAGAGCAGACTTCCAGCACATAAAGGGAGACTACAAGAAATATGGAGAGGGACTTTTTACAAGGGCATGTGGAGACAGGACAAGGGGGAATGGTTTAAACTGACAGAGGGAAAAGTCAGATTAGATGTTGGGAGGAAAAACAAAACACCAGAAACATCCCATCCCTGGAAACATTCAAGCCCAGGCTGGACAGGGCTTTGTGGAACCTGGCCTGGTAGGAGGTGTCCTTGCATCAGAAGCAGATGATTGTAAAGGTCCCTTCTAACCCAAACCATCCTATGATTCTGTGATCATTCAGCTTCAGAAGAAAAGGTGAAATTACCTAATGGGCAGCCACCTGCATGCAAGTACCCAGGCAGTGCCCCTGCCCTAACACAGCTCCTCCTCTCTAAGCACTGAGGAGCACAGCACAGAGGCCCCAGAGCTCAGGCCCACTCCCCCAGGGCACAGTCAAAGCAGCAAGCTGAGATACCCAAATGCTTGGACCCGCCATCTTTGCCTTCACCTTCCCTGACTACCGGGTTCCAGGTAATGGCCTTATGACATCACAGGGCATTTCTTGACAGCACGGAAGGGAGCAACTGCTGACGCCATAACCCCGGCACTGCTCGTGACTGCCTGAGCTCCCTTGGGCGTAACGGTGCGAGATCGTTGGCGCAGAGAGCAGCTCACCAGGGAGCAGCGCGATGCTCAGCCTGCAGCGGTCCCTTGTCCTTGCTCTCTGCATGGCCAGTCTCTTCCCTGGCAGCCTCGGCCTTTCCAGCCGGCCTGCCTGGGCCACCGTCATGGGGGATGTGCCTCGCCAGGACCAGGGCATCGGCACAGGGAGCCAGTGTTCCTACCAGCCCTGCCCTGAGGAGCTGCTGCAGCCCTCCTCCAGCCCACTGACTGGGGACCTGGGTGGCCCCGACGTGACCTTGTTGAGGTGGTCGTGCCTGTGCCTGCCGCTCAGCGGGCTTTTGCTTCTATGGTGCCTTTGCAGGAAGGCCAAGAGACACCCGAGAGAGGTGAGTGCTGGGGTCAGCTAGACGGGATGCTGCCAGATGGCGGGGAGCCAGGACACATCAAGGCCTTGGGCCAATGTGCAGGATAAGGACTAACAGCCCATGTGGAGAAGAAAGCCTCGGCAAGTGCCAAATGTCCTCTGCCTCTTCCACAGCCCTTTGACCAACCGCACGAGGCTGAGGTGGGTCTCGGCTGCAGAGGAGGAAATGAGGACAGGCTGACCCGTGAGGGGAACAAGGCAGAGCCTGCCTGAGCAGGTCTTCTTCGCACATCCTGCTGCCCAGGAAAGCCCAACCAAACCTGACTTTCTGCAGGAGAGACCAAGCCCAGCCAGAGGGGTCTCAACCCCATGAGGCTCCTGCCCTTTTCACCATTCTCCCTGCCCTGTCATTTGCAGGAGATAGGCCAGACACCCTCAGCTCCTCCAGGGACATGCTGCCAGGACGACTGCTCCTGCGAGAAGTACAAGTTGATCTGTCGGCTGAAGGAGAATCCCGACTTGATGAAGAAGTTCCTGGGGCACCTGCAGAAGTGCTACCTGCAGGAGAGCATGCTGCAGACATACGAGAAGAAGGAAGTGCGCCAAGACTTGGAAGAGAAGGAGAAGCATTTCCCTGACTAGACAGCCACAGCTCCCTAAAGGCTGGAGGGCAGCGACGGGGCAGTGTAGGACATGCAGAGCAAGCAATGCTGTCCCGGCGCGCCAGGACATCCCCAACGATTAGCATTTATGCGAAACCAGCTCCAACCCAAGTGTAATAACAAACGAACGTTCAAAGACAGAGGCAAGTTACTCTGCACAGGGATGATTCAAAGCGCCTTCCAACCAAAGAGAAATCACACTCATGCGAATTCGTCAGGGTTCGCCAAAGCAACAGGAGAAAAAGACTGCAGCAGCAGCAGCAGCGTTTAAAGCGCGGTCACAAAATCAGATGCCTCCTACACTGCCCATGAATAACGTTTCTGTAACTGGCCCCACAGGATCAAGTGCGGCTGCTCTCACATCTTGAGTTGGACAAATTCAAATGCCACGCTCCCTCCTTTCATGTTACATTAGATTTTCTTCACCTTGCTACAGTATTAAATAAATATTCTCTCAGATCCCTAAGGTCAGGTCTCTGTTTCTGTCCTAGATTCATCTCTTAGAGAAATGGTGCAAAAATGACTAAACAGACCAATATGGAATTTTACATCTTACTAGTTCCACTGGCAAAACACCTCCTTTGTCCCTATCACCCTACCCCCCTTCATTCACAAAGATCACACACTCTCCTCTGCCAAGGTTACACGTATTGTAATCGTGTCTTTGACCAACTCTCAGCAAATTTTAGTTTTACTACAAATCAAAAAAGCAGGGATTTGGGAACCCATCACTGTAACAGCTGTGGATTCCCATGTGTAGAATGGAATACTGCCCGACTCAAACACAGGGGCACAGAAGCCTGTCACAGAACCAATGGAATCATAGAATACTTAGGGCTAGAAAAGATCTTAAGATGATCTAGTTCAAAACCCACTGCCATGGGCAGGGACACCTAACACTAAACCATGTCACCCAAGACTCTTTCCAACCTGGCTTTGAACACTGCCAGGGATGGAGCATTCACAGCTTCTCTGGGCAACCCATAACAGTGCCTCATCACCCTTACAATAAAGAATTTCCCCCTTATATCCAATATGAAGTTCCCCTGTATAAGTTTGAACCTGAAACCCCTTGTCCTGTCACTACAGTCCCTAATGAATAGTCCATCCCCCTCACTGGCTCAGGACCCCAACTTCCTCGACCCTGCCCCTCCTGACCACCACCACATGAGTTGCACAAGAGCTGCACATGCGGGAAGTTTTCCCAAGCTCTTGTCTCTGGGGACAAGCTTTCATGGGCTTTTGTCAGG
Source organism: Lathamus discolor (assembly GCF_037157495.1). Classification (NCBI taxonomy): domain Eukaryota; kingdom Metazoa; phylum Chordata; class Aves; order Psittaciformes; family Psittacidae; genus Lathamus; species Lathamus discolor. The sequence continues at coordinate 117,158,945 of NC_088884.1, forward strand.
GCAGGTGTAACTGTCACAGAACACAGCGAATAGGAGAATGCAGAGACATAGGAGGCAAATCCAGCAACAGTAGTGTTAGGGCTTGAGAACACCCCTAGTCAATGGCCAGAAATAAACTGGGCAGAATGCGGTCTGAAATTCCATCCTTTAGGGATTTGGGGTATATTTAATGAAGCCAGCACACTTCCAGTGAAGTATGTACTAACACCTCAATCAATGGGTGTTTGGTTATATAGATATACAAGCAACAAGTCCTTTGGAAGAACTAACTAGAAGATGCAAAGAGCACCCTTTACAGCACCCTAATTTCTTGCTGTGATGTACCCATCTTGTCACGCAAAAGTAGTTAGCCAAAGCATGCCACAGTGGATATTCCCTCTGTAATGTCAACAGAAGAGGAACACTATTTACAATGGCTAGCAACATATTTCTCAGGAATTCTGGACAGAGTTTTGTCAATACAACACAGTAGCTTTGCAGAAAAATACGTTTGAAACTTTTCTAAGCAATAATTTTACCACATCAACACCTTTCTGCCACTTGTTGCCCAAAGTGAGTTACTGCTCAAGTACAAGTTGTTAGTGTACAAGTTCATTATATATCAAGACTCCTGGTTCTATCTTAAATTCAGTTACTTGAATCCTTTATCCACATCTTCAGTAGTTCAGAGCAAGCAATGGGTCTGGATGAGCTCCAAAAGTGGCAAACCCTTCTGAGACACAAATAGGCACAAGCAAACAGTAGGGACAAAGATCACCTACAACTAAAACTGCCTTATGAATGAAACGCTAACCGTGGATTCTTTTAGTGCTGTCCCAAAGCCTCACGTGGGAAAGTTCTGTTCCTAATTGTTAGACCACGCGTCTGCTGTTTGCTGAGAACATATGGCACAATTGTAACGGGAACTGCTGAATACAGGAATATAGCACTTTATTTGGATAATAAGCCGTAACTTGAGCAGCACTCGCACTGTTCAGCATCATGCGCTAACCACATACAAGTTGCTGTACCACCAAGTGTCGGGATTTTGGCACATTTCCTTGGTCCCTTTTTTAAACTGTTCACCCCGTATTTGTATTTTTTCCAATCTGAATATATAGCTAGGACCCAAAGTCATTCAACAGACCAAATAAGACAGAACTAAAGGACACCTCACGCTCTCCGGGTTACCTGGCAATAGCAGGCTCACCTCCAGAGGAAAGAAATATTTTCAGGGTTATCTTTCTTCGGATAAAACAATTTTAGGCTCTGGGTAACAGCACTGAACTTACGCTCTGTCCTGAAAGTCTGTAACAAACTCTAAATCCAAAATAGGCCCACCAAAGCCTGTTTAAGTGTGTGCTAATCAATTTTAAATGTATGAATGAATGTAAGTGGTTTCATATTTACTTGAACTTGTTACTACTCCTGTCCTCTACCACCACTCACTCTTCTACATTCAAGACACTCCGGTGTCTATTTGAGCAGATGAATCATCTAATTTGACACAAAAGCAAGTAGACACTGTGGACGCTAGGAATGAGCCCTACTGTGTTTCATCTGCTCTCAACAGACAAAATCTCTATTCAGCATCTTAACGCGACTGTAACTATGGGTTCCGTTTTCCTTATAGTCTTGCAGTGAATTACAAAAAACACGTTTTTGCTCTCTTTTTAGAACTGGGGTAATCCCAGTCAAAACCCTGTAATGGATAGATACCAAATAAAACTGTTCTTTTTAATATTGGTGAAGACTTCTTTCTTTTTCTGACACTACATCAATTGAAAAAGAAAACTGCAGTTAATTTTAAACATGACTATTTACCCCAAGTACTCTCATAATGTCATGGATGAAAGCATTCTGAAGCACAGAACGCTTTTGAATGTTTTTCTTTTCAGGGAAAAAGCACTGAAGTGATCAATAGCACTGGCTGAACAGCCATCAGAAAAGCCGCTGGTTTTTACAATTAGCTCCTTGAAGAGACATAAGCTCTATCGTGACGGTTATCTCACATGCTCCTTTACTATACGAAATTATTTTATAAAGGTGTATTTTCACCCCATATTGAAAATACGTTTTAAAAATCGTAGGCAAACGCAGATGATGTTTGGTTTTAGCAGCAATTTGTCTTTTTCCTACTCCAAAAGACTTATTGCAGATGAGACTGACACTTGAAACACCATTAGATCCATTCTTAAATGGACAATGACAAGGGGTTTCACCGCTAACCCAAATCAAAATACTTTTAGAAACAAATAGAATCGCTCATAATCACATGTAAGTGCTAGTTGTTCCTGTATGCATTTTTAAGGGCTAGCAAATCTTAAATATCCTCACTAAGGTGTCTGGCTTGGCATTATCAGATATTCGTACTGGCAAAGTGTTCACAACCCAGATAAAAAGACCAAATATCAGCCGTTCCTAGAGGCTGAAAATAACTGTGGTCTACCTGCAGTAATCAGGACAACCCAGGACTCACTTCTTGATGGCAGCTTAGCCGGGAAAGGATTTGCTCTCCAGATGAACTTTCGGCACCAGACGCGCAATGCCAGTTCCTGCTCCCTCCTCTCACCAACTCTAACTTTATTGTTTCCTCTAGTCTAAAGTAAACAGCTTGGAAAATCTCTTTAGCTTATGGCACAGCAGAATGGAAAATGGACAGAGCTTGAGAAACTGGGTCACTGATACAGGAGTCTTCCCTACAGTGCGGGCAAGTGCTGCTGTGACAACTCTGCCACCATACCCTATGCATAACTGAAATACTTAATTTCATAAACATAACTTTACTTCAAAGTAAAGTTTGCCTTAAAGACCTTTTTAACACAAAAGAACAACTTCCATTTCTATTTCTAACACTGCTAACTCTTCCTCAATTGCCTAGAACAACACTGGGTTTAAGTATTTTAAGAATAAAATGGGTTTTCTTCTCAAGAAGCAGAGATGAATGAAAATGTGTTTAGACATACTTTGAGCAGCAGGCCATAATGATAGGAAAATGTCATTTCATACAAAAGCCCACAAGCTCACTGAGAACAGCAATGCAAGTCACCTTTGAGCAGCATTACACCATACTTCCATGCGGAAGGATTTTTGTGAGCCTGCTTTCGATAGCTCAGACAGCAGCTCAACCAACTTTACAGTCCTACCTTATTATTACAGGTTCTATTGGAATCACTGTAATTAAGGAACTTCCATTATGAATTCTTTTCCAGGGATTAAAAATTGAGCTCTAAAATTTGCCTTGGGATAGGATTTTACATCTGGGTGCGAGTGCTTTTTTCAATGCCAGGAGTTCTTTCTCTTTTCCAAGTTTTTCCTCTTTTCTCTGAATATAGACAATTATAATACTTAAAAACATTGTAATGCTTTCTGAAATGCAGTGCCTGTAACAGTACAGAAGCACTTAATGACAAAAAGCATCTTAAGAAAGTAATTCAATACAAATGTCCTATTGAGGACATAACATGGACAAGAGATTTACAAGATATGGGGTCAGTTCCTGCCAGCAGACTCTCTTGTGACTTCAGGCAGGTAACTTTGCGTCCCTGTGCTTCACCTTCCCTGTCTCTGGAAGGAGGATAATTGGCTAAATGATCTGCACATGAAATGCCCTCACTGAAACCTAGGGAATACACTCTTTAACTGACCTGTCCTTTTTAATACAAAATGTGACTGTTGACTCTTGCATATTTGCAGACTCTACATGCTTCACATGTACACAGGTGCTGTGCCTATGGCAAGTCAGACCACCTACGGACATTGTGTCAGCTTCATAAATTTACCTCCACCGTGTAACGAAGAAGAGGACTAAGATAAAAGTTTCAAGATCCTGATTACAGCTGAATGTTGGAGGTTTATATTTTTTACTACCCAGGTAACTATACCAGGAAATTCTTCCAATCTGTTTCATCAAACATTAAAACAACATGAGCAAGGCTTTGGTGTACTCCAAAATTTTCAAAGTTACCCCTGTTGGTACCACCTTTTGCCGCCTCCCTATGTATACCTGATTTAAAATATATACATATATATATATATATTATGTCGTGGTTTAATCCCAGTCAGCCACACAGCTCATTCGCTCCCTCCCTCCCACTTCCTCCCCCCCAGCTCTCGGAGAGATGGGGAGGAGAATTGAAAGAATGTAACTCCCACAGGTTGAGATAAGAGCAGTCCAGTAACTAAGGTGTAACACAAACCTAAGCGCTACTGCTGCCACCAATAATAATAATTATAAGGGAAATAACAAGGGAAGAGAACACAACTGCTCACCACCCGCCGACCGATAACCAGCCCGACCTGAGCAGCGACCTAGCCCTTCCGGGTAACTGCCCCCAGTTTATATGGTGGGCATGATGTGCTGTGGTATGGAATACCTCTTAGGTTTATCTCGGTCAAGTGTCCTATCTCTGCTTCCTCCCGACTTCCCCTCCTCCCTGGCAGAGCATGAGACTCACAAAGTCCTTGCTCAGACTAAACATTACTGAGCAACAACTAAAAACATCGGTGTCATCAGTGCTGTTCCCAGGCTGAAAGTCAAAACCACAGCACTGCACCAACTACTAAGAAGGAGAAAAATGGAATACTGCTGAACCCAGGACAGTATGCACCCCTTATTTCATACCATTCACGTCATGCTCAGATCCCACATGTTCGGTATACCATCACTCTTATATATATATATATCCACAGAGAGAGAAAGAAAGAGATCATTCCTTAGTGCATGGGACTAGTCTGTATAAAGCTGCTGAGTCCATTCAGTCCATGATATCGGGTTCCATCTCTTGTAGTATTCTTTTGGGGCAGGAGAGGCTGTGTGTAGTGTTGGACTGTTGCCTGCTGATGCTGATCGTGCCTTTACCACAGAACTCGACTGGTTCTATCGAAGTTCATTCTCTGTTGGGATGATGGTCAGTGGGAAGTCAGGGCCAGTCGCTTGTGACCTGAAGACATCTAGTTGGCGGGCTACAAAAGTATTACATAGCAGGCAACAGCATACAGTTAAGTCCATTGGCTATTTTCCCCTAAAATCATATCCCCTCGAGGTACACATCGGACTTCCCCATCTTCCCACATTACCCACCAAGTATATCCGGGTCCCTGAGCAAAAGCAGTCCCATGAGTGGGTTTGCCTTTACCTGAAGCAGGAATAACCCAAACTGTCTTCCCCAGCAAATTCTTTATGTGCACCACAGGAACTTTGTCGCCTTCTACAGTATGGAAATGTTCTGACTGGGCTGGGCCAGCCCTGTTGGCAGATCTTCTGGTGCTGACCAACCAGGTGGCCTTTGCTAAGTGTGTATCCCAATGCTTGAAAGTTCCCCCACCCACTGCTCTCAGGGTGGTTTTGAACAGCCCATAGTACCATTCAATTTTCCTAGAGGCTGGTGCATGTTAGGGGATGTGATATACCCACTCAATGCCATGCTCTTTGGCCCAAATGTCTATAAGTCTGTTCCAGAAATGAGTCCCATTGTCTGACTCAATTCTCTCTGGGGTGCTGTGTTGCCTCAAAAATCTGTTTCTCAAGGCCCAGGATAGTGTTCCAGGCAGTGGCTAGAGGCACAGCGTGTTTCCAGCTGTCCCGTGGTTGCTTCCACTGTAGTAAGCACATGGCGCTTGCCTTGGCAGGTTGGTTGAAGTGTGATGTAGTCAATCTGCCAGGCCTCCCCACATTTGTACTTCAGCCATCCTCCTCCATACCAAAGAGGCTACAGCCATGTAGCTTGCTTAATTGCAGCATGTTTCATACTCATGAATAACCTGGGCAATGGTGCCCGTTGTTAAGTCCACCCCTCGATCACGAGCCCATCTGTATGTTGCATATCTGCCCTGATGGCCTGAAGTGTCATGGGCCCACCGGGCCAAAAATAATTCACCCTTATTTTGCCAGTCTAAGTCCATCTGAGCCACTCCGTCTGAGCCACTTCAATCTTAGCAGCTTTATCCACTTGTTGGTTGTTCTGGTGTTCGTCAGTGGCCCGACTCATGGGTACATGAGCATCTACATGGTGTACCTTCACCACCAGGTTCTGCACCTGGGCAGCGATATCTTGCCACAGTGCAGCAGCCCAGATGGGTTTACCTCTACGTTGCCAGTTGCTCCGCTTCCATTGCAGCAAGCACCCCCACAGGGCATTTGCACCATCCATGAGTCAGTGTAGAGATAAAGTACTGGACACTTTTCTCATTCAGCAATGTCCAGGGCCAGCTGGATGGCTTTCACCTCGGCAAACTGACTGGATTCACCCTCTCCTTCAGCAGTTTTTGCAACTTGTCGTCGAGGACTCCATATGGCTGCCTTCCATCTCCGATGCTTTCCCACAATACAGCAAGACGCATCAGTAAGCAAGGCATACTGTTTTTCACTTTCTGGCAGTTTATTATATGGTGGGGCCTCTTCAGCATGCATCACCTCCTCCTCTGGCAACATTACAAAATCTCTGGCCAGTCCATGATGACTTCTAGAATGCCCGGACAACTGGGAATTCCTATTTGAGATTGTTGCGTAATTAGTGCAGCCCACTTACTCCATGTGGCATCAGTTGCATGATGTGTAGAGGAGACGTTGCCTTTGAACATCCAGCCCAGCACGGGCAACCGGGGTGCCAGAAGGAGCTGTGCTTCAGTGCCAATCACTTCCAAAACAGCTCAAACCCCTTCAGAGGCTGCCAGTATCTCTTCTTTGCTTTTCCCCTTGTGTACAGGGGCAACCGATATTGCCACGAACTGGTCCTGTGGTGTAGCTGCTGCACTTGGAGTTGGATTAGCAGCGCTGTCTGTTGCGGTCAAAGTTCCAGTAGCTACTGTACTTGTCGCTGGGGCTGGTCCATATGGGGTACTTAGAGCTGGAATAGCTGCGCTGTCTGTTGAGGTCGGAATTTGGGTAGCTACTGTACTTGTCACTGGGGGTGGTGTAGTTGCTGTGCTTGGAGTTAGAGTAGCTGCGCTGACTGTTGCTTTGCCATCAGATCCAGGGACATTTTTTTCCCCTTTGAAGGTGCTGGATAGTGTTGAACAGGGCTCTGTGAGCATAGCCCAAGCCCGGGCATGTTGCCATGATTTGTCCCTCTTTGGAATGACCAGGATGCACACCACACCTCATTTAAGTGTTTTACTAATTTTTCTGGATTCTGCACTTGTGCAGTGGTGAAGTTCCAAAGCACTGGAGGGGCCCACTAGCCTAGATACTTGCCCGTACTATCCCACACACCCTGCCACTCATGGCTGTGCAGCCTCGGGGAAAAACTCCTGGTCCTCCTATATCGTCGTCTAACCCTAGACAAGGCCCAAACATGACTTGGCTTAACTTTCGAGATCAGACAAAATGGTTGTGGGCAAAACACACTCTGTATGCGGGCCAGCATGCTGATCCCCATCACAATCAGCAGGCAGGTCTCAAGGGTACCCAAAGGCCATTCAAAACCTTCAGAACTCTCAAATGATGCTG